>NW_023339651.1:17580311-17584003 GCF_004916995.1 Morone saxatilis
AAACACATTCTAAAGTAAAATTATTGAGCATGTAATTAACACAATCAAAATTAATGAGAGATTATATATATATAAAAAAACAATAATAAAAAAAACAGGCAGGCAGGTCGGTGGGAGTTCGGCGCCCCAGCGCCCTCTATGGGCGAGCCGCCGCTGAAGAAGACCCACCTAGTGTTCATCTTTTCAGTCTTTTTCGCTCAAAAGCTGTGCAGAGGAATTGACATCGGCATGGCATCCCATATTCCAATGGCCCAACGCTGTCCCAACTCTGCTGATAAAGTGCTATCATACTATAGTGCCTGAAAAGCCCTCTGCCACACTGGATAAGGATTTTTGTCTTGTAGCTTTGACCTTAATCGTCATGAAATTTGTAATGTCTTACATTACGAATTATGTACAACCTTAACTACCCTTAAAGAAGCTGAAGAACATGAGTGTTTGCACTACCCTGATTAGACGTTTTTTAACTAATATTACACAGCAAGTAAAGGTTAATGGGACACAGGTCAGAGACCAAGCACATCAATATAGGGGTCTCACAAGGTTATATTAGACACCATGAGATAAACACCTTTATCAAGTGGTGTGACACTAACCGTCTCATAGTAAATATCACCAAAACACTGGAGATGGTCCTTGACTGACCATGAGCCCGTTATTCAGGTGTCCTCATAAAAATACTTCGGTGTCCACGTAGACAACCTTCACCATTCGAAAACACATCTGTGCAATAGGCAATAGTAGATAGACAGATAGTAAACGGAGTGAGCAGCCAGATCATGTTCTATCAGGCAATCCTAGAGAGCATCATTAGATACAGAATTACAGCATGGCCTGGCAATCTAATGAAAAGCTGAAAAGCAGGCCCATTCAGAGCCTGTACCAGCAGGCAGTCATGAACAACAAGTAACAGAAATCACTGGGTACCTCAACAGCCCCTCTTTTCTGAATATGAACGAGACAAATTTCCCCTCTGGGACAATAAAGGTTACTCTACTCTGCTTTCTGTATTTCTTGGCCAGGCCTGACTTCCTCCAGGCCAGAAAGTCTTTTTTACATTTCTGGGTTGTTGTTTTTTTTTATTAAACAAACAAGATCCACATTTTTTTCTGCTATTTCTTCATTGAATGTAACAATTTAAATATTAACACTAACTTTCCCTTTTACAATATAAGTCTCTCCAAAGCTAGACAGGCTGCCAGTTCCTTTATCCACAGTCCAATAGAAAGTATATCCATGTTCTTCCATAACAGTCCAATTATCCTTCTGGCTTGTAAAAGCCCAAAGTCAATAAGGAGTGATTGCTGCAGAGTTACAACAGAGTCTTCAGGATATATTCCCAGTACACAGACTTGACTGGCTTGTAAACGAATTTCCTTTCCAATTTCAAGGCTCGTACATTTAACCACACACTCCCAGAAACGCTGTAGCTTTGTTCACTCCCACAAACAATGAACTAATGTGCCCTTTTGCGCTTTGTACTTCACACAAAAATCTGGAAGATTGGGGAACATTTGACTTAACCTCAATAGACTGGGTCTGGGCCTTAAAACAATCCACCCAATCCCAATCCACTTCATGGTAAATGGTAAATGACTTTTTTGACTGGGGTGGCACAAGAGGGGTACTGACTTATACAGGGGTGGCATGAGGTATGTGTGTGGGTAAGGGTGTCCATCTTGTTTACCTTGTTTTGAGTGTAGTTATATTTTGTTGACGTATTTTAGTTATTCAATTCTTGGTTTATATGGTTTTGCAATATTTGGGTAAAAATACAACTCCTGATTCTTCATTATCTTACTGCTTAGTCCCTTACATGCAGTAACAAAGGATTGTACTTCCCACCTCTGACTTCAAGAATGTTTTTTTCATAGTCATATTTTTTGCATAACTTAATGTATGTTAGCAGGTGTGCCACCGCCATGTTAATGTGCAGAGTAGCACACTGATATGATACTTCTGATTCTCTGTCTGTTTGCCTTAAACACTATGTCAATTTAAGTCCTGATATCGATACCTGCTCTGCCCACAGAGAGATAATACATTATTACATGTATAATTACATTATACATGATTATCTTAAGTGAACAGTGCAGCAATGCCATTTTAAATTGGGGAGCTGAAGCCCTCCATATTAATATGATAAATATAACAGCCTTAGTTGGAGTGCAGCTTTTTTATTATTCCAGCGTAATTTGTTCAGTAAATCATTAATATTATTTTGTTATTTAGGTAGATCTAACATGTCATTTAGTACGTTTTAGAGGTGCTGGTAGGCTGTGTTTTTTTTTCAACTTTGGACATAGCAGGGCTGGCTATTTCCAGTCTTTATGGTAAGCTAAACTAACAGCCTGCTGACTGTGGCTTCATATTTAGCTTACAGACAGGAGACAGGTGCCGATCTTCTCAACTAATTCCTGGCAAATATTTCTTTTTTTAAAGACAGGTTAAAAACCTATGCATATTTAACTATTTGTTATCTTTCCATAAATTGCCAAAATGTGCAATGTGAGTGTAAATGTGTTTGTCTATATGTGGTAGGTCTGTAATACCTGTCCAGTTAGCACCCTGACTGGATGAACAGGCCACTCTGAACAGGTTGAACAGAAAACCAATGAACTGATGCATTATTACAGTGGAATTATACACAAATAACTAAAATTGTTAAATACCTTTGTGGTACAATGTAAAGCCACAGTCCTTTTTCATCTAGCATCTACTCCCTTGTCAAATATGTATATTCCAAATATTTTAATGAACAAAAAGAATGAAAAACACCAATCTGAATTCTAATAAAGACAGCTAATACTAGGTTGAAGCAGTTGTTGGTACTGTTTAAACCCATGTGGCATTACTACAAAGGTGGTTTAAACTTGTCTGTCACCTTCAAGTTTTTGTATGTAGCAACGCAGAGACTGACAAACTATGTGAAGAAGTGCAAGTTGATTTAAAATCAGGTCAAGAAGCCAAATTACTGAGTTTTCTACTGCCTGCAGGAGACAGGCATTGAGTTGTGCGTAACTGCAATCAGCTAAATGAGAGGGTCGATGGAAACCTGGACCTGTCAAAATCAGCTGCCACCCCCCTCAACATGTCACACACACACACACACACCTCTGTACCTCTTTCTGTCAGTCTCTGACAGACCGAGTCTCTTCCTTTCAATCATCAGCTCAGGCTTTTGTCTTTTGGGGGCATAAGCTGTTTACACACGACAAAAATACACTGATTATCACTATGGAAACTAAGCATGCAGAGTCAACATGAACCAAGAATAAACAGGAAAAGATGCACACATGCACCTTATCTGGGATACTGTAAATCTGAAGTTATGTAAGATGACAATTCCAAGCACACTGCACACTGCAAGTTTTTATCATCCACAAACTTACAGCGAATCCTCTTCCCTGTAAGATCCCCTCCAGCATATATTAAGGTATACTGTATATACAAAGAGTCTGCTTGGAACAATAATGTGTGTCTGGTGTTTTTTCCATGTAAAAAAAAAAGATTTAATTTAAATTGATTAAAATCCTTAAAAGTAATTTGTTCTACCTCATTAAAACTCCAAAATCTATGAATATGTAAATGTTTTCCTGCTGGACACAAGATGTCTCCTACTTCACTGTAAAGTCCATTCTCACTGGATGTGCACTGGTGGCTTCATGTTTCTACACCACACTGTAAAAGTT
>NW_023339651.1:17584103-17587927 GCF_004916995.1 Morone saxatilis
TTTCTACACCACACTGTAAAAGTTGCATACTGGACCAGGACTGACTTCCAAACTATTTGTGATGTCACAAATCATACTGGTAGGCCCTGCCCCTTAAAATCAGATTTTCAATGAGTACAGAGAAACGTTCCACTTTTAACAGATGAATGTGAAAACATCCTTCTAGAGTCAGACTCATATACATCATATACATCATATACATCATTCAAACATCACACTGTAGAAACAAGGAGAAACACAATTTTTTTGAGTGGGGAGGGGCGGGCTTTAAATGCTGACTATTTTGATCTTGCCTGATTATGTAAATCGCTAAAACTGCACTCATGATGATCCCTTCACTCTCTCCCAGACGTCATC
Organism: Morone saxatilis; assembly: GCF_004916995.1. NCBI lineage: Eukaryota > Metazoa > Chordata > Actinopteri > Moronidae > Morone > Morone saxatilis. Next base: position 17,584,461 of record NW_023339651.1, read on the forward strand.
AGCCTGTTAACAGATAACTGCTGTGGAGTTTGGTGGGGGGAAAAAGCACCATTCAGCTAATGAGTCTGACCTTTCCACATCTATACTCCTGTGTTATTCCACAATCTGGATATAAAGCACCTTGTAAATAATGTATCAAACACCTCATCTCATTTCCATCTGTGGCAGTTGCTGCTAAACGCAGAGTGTGCCGCACATGATCAAACAGCAGATGTTGCATCTACTCGCCAGTTCAGAAGGTGCAGCAGACGTGATGTCATTTTGTGCTTTCCAACCGTTTCTCGGGCGTCTGTCACTAAGCTGATGGTGCTAGTGAGAATTTCTGAGGAGACATTTAATTTTATCATTGTACAGTGAACTCTTTTTTACATAATTACACAATTATGTAAAAGTATATAACTTGCCTGAGTATAACTTGCTGAATCTTTCAACTCTTGCATAAGACTTCTCAGGCTTATAGTGCCTGAAAATAGAGCCTGTCCTTTACTGCACAAAGCCATCTCTGCTTAGATACACTCTGTATACAGAAAATCCTTGTCTTCTCACTTATCATTCATGCACGTACAAATTCTCCCATCGCTTTCCACTCCTCTTCTTCTGTTCCCTCCCTTTCTTCTTTGGCCTGTCACCCTGAATCCCATGATTTGTGTGCCTCATTCCATTCAAATCCTACTTAATGTGCATTCAGATCTCCTCTCATGAAGTCCATACATGGGAAAAATAAATACACATTATCCCCCTGCTTTAGCTACAGTGACATACTGTGTACAGTATTTTAATTTCTGCCTCCTTCCTGCACTGTGGGTCTGTGGCTTTCTTTTATCATGAAATAATCTCATCAGCATTACAACACTGCCTTTAGCAGTTTAGGTGGCACAACATGAAGAAAATGAGCTTTGAATATATAAACCTTACCAAAATGTTAAGTTAAGTAAGTTGGTCATTTTACAACTAAGTAAAATAAACAAATGTTTTTTCCTAAAGACCCCACAGTGTCTGGCTACTAACAGAAATTGAGTTTTCAAAAGTTTTAAAACCTTCATTCATAGATTATGGCCACTTGGGAGCAGCACAACAAGCGGTAAACAAAACATTTATGTATTATTGTCCGATAAAATTGATATGCCAAATTTGTTGCCTATTTATAGGTCCAGCAGATACAGAACAACATCAGCATTCTTTTTGAGTCACATCTGTCCACCTGTTGAATGTAGGTTCAATATTAACTCTACTTTTAGCTTTGTTTTGGTCTAAACCAATTCCTAATCTTTCTATCTCTTTACCAGCTAGTTGTTAACTTTGTCTGTCTGCCGTTTGTTGCTGGACAGGTAGCTGTAGTTGAGACACCAAAACAATAACGTTGTGGTCCAGGAAACCAAAACAACGAGCTGAAAGACATTAAAACTCGAGTGATAATTCTCTGTGGGTTTATTACTACGAGTGACCCATCTCACATTACACATATTAATTTCAGCTATTGCCAATATAAAAACAATTATTAGTGCAGCTTTAAAGGTCCAGTGTGTAACATTTAGGAGACTCTATTGGTAGAAATGCAATATAATATTCATAGGTGTGAAAATAAGAATTGTTGTGTTTTTGTTACCTTAGGATGAGCTGTTTTTAAATGCAGACGGAGTCCGCCGCAAGTTGAATCGTCATGTTTCTAAAGTAGCCTAGAACTGACAAACCAAACATGTACCTCTGAAGTCAGTTATATAACATAAAACACGTATTGCAATGTGTTTGTCACAATGCCAATGCTCATCTGCAGCTCGCACTTCTCATGTCAGCAGCATTTGAAGGACAGAGAGACAGCATGATGTAACAACAGGCAGGACCAGTCTGATATTTTTTCCCTTATTACAATCTGCTGTGTTAATTCAAATGTGAATATATGTGTCTAAGAAGTGCAGAGCAACACGAGATCAAAGGAAGTACAAGTTTTGTGTGCGTATGTGTGTGTGGAAGGGAGGATGGAGAAGGTGACAACTGAAAACAGACATTACAGAAACAGACTGCAGTGGGTGTCACAGTGTTAACTGCTACCTCTCTTACACCTGTCGCCTTTGAGTCCAACATGACCCCAGCTAATGACTGCTATATTTCTGGCTCCAGCGCTGCTCTGCCCATGAGCTGAAACTAAAACTGTGACTGATGCCCACACACACACACTCCGCACAGAGAGTCTCTTTTAGCTTTGAGGATGGATGGTACAGTATTGTAGTCGGTCTTGGGGATCAATCACCCGTGCATGGATGAGTCTGAGGACACCTAGGCTGTCTGGGAAAGATTATTGGCTCATGATTGCTGGCTAGGAACATACCCATCAATTCAGGAGGACAAGAGGGGCTGCAAGAATGAAAAAAAGGACATCTTTATCAATAATATGAGGGACATTCTGTGGGTGTTGTCTGTTTAAAAATACTAAAAGAGCGTGTGTCTGCTTCTGTGCATTGCTTCCTAATAGAGAACTGCAGGAGGTTAGCATCATCCTGGTTCCTATAGCAAAAATTCAATGGCATCTTTCCATTGGATTTTGGATTGGGAACAAAAGTTTATGATACTTAAACGTTTTCTTCAGCAATATTATCTTCATAAATTAATACCACTTTTATGATTTTTGAAGCGTAAATGCAATCACCAGAAGTAAAAAGCTAACGCTGGCTATAAACGAACTACACCACAGTCGCATTACTTCCAACTTAAATTGTGTAATTAAAATCTGCAAGTTGTAAAGTTTGAGTTAGTTTGCAAGAGTGCAAGTATAAACACAACAGGGCTGTATGGACTAGTGAGTAGATAGATAATTATAGACAAAGATAAAGATATTATAAAGATAATAATAGACAACCTCTTTATTCTCCTTTAGCCACTTTTTAGCAACCGCCCTTTTTAAGACACACAAAAAAAAGCTTCAGAATTTCAGAAAAATATGTATTTTATGTCGAAGAATAAAACGAGAAAAACCCCCACGGTTGTGTTAACCACAGACCTTTTTTCAGACATTCAACCAAAAACCCATTTACTCTGAGGCCAGGGAACCAAAAGTGCTAAAACTAATTTCCGGTTTTCCGGTCTCTCTTAAAATGCAGAAAAAAATTATTTTGGCAAGAAATAATTCACCTTCTGGCAAAATAGCGAAAATAGTGTCTTTATTTCTTACACAAAAGTCTTGTCCTTGAAAATAAAAGACAAGTGATCTGGCTGCACAAAGCAGACAGCCTTATTAGTACTGACTTTCTGAGCTGCACCAATGATACATCCTCAACTGAAACGCACTAATGGGACATTCTGTCCTCCACATAGTCTTAAATTATTCACTGACATTTCAAGATCTCTGCATCAAATGATTATTATTTTTAATAACATTAAGTTGAACTTTCTGCATAACTCTATGACAGTTACTTAATTAATTATTTTTGGGGGGGGGGCTTTTATTGCCTCTATGATAGTGACAGCTGGAG
>NW_023339651.1:17587952-17596788 GCF_004916995.1 Morone saxatilis
GTCCGTACTAAAATTTGATCAATCATATGCGTGAAAATGGTCATTATTTGTATCTCGTGTTTTCTAGGTATATGATGCATGTCGAGACACAGTAGATAGCTCGTCATTTCGTAGTATGATAGACAGTGTGACACGTTTGTGTGTTGGCGTATGTGTGTGTTCGGTTTCATATTGCGAGAGGATGGAGAGGTGACAACTGCGACATGATGAGGTCTACGCGTTTGGAGTGGTCTGGTTTTTGAGGGAGAGAGCGCTTTAGCACGACCAACAGAGCTTGAACTATCGTGGGTTAAGCGCTACCAGTTGTTAACGTGAGCTATCTTCTCTACATCTAAAACAACAACAACTGGTCGCGCGTGTAGAGTCAACATGACCCCGAGCTAAGAGGTGAAACATAACAAAGCTAATATGCCTAGCATACAGACGCGCTCATAGCCTGCCTGAAGCTGTAAACTAAAACTGTGACATGCTGCCACAGACACGACACACTCCGTCACAGAGAGATGGCGTTTTTTCGCCCCATTTCGTCATCTTTGAGCGTTTCTGTAGGATGGGATGTGGTTGATCTATGTGGGTTATTTGTGGGGTTGTTAGTGTTTCTGTCTCGCGGAATCAATCACCCTGTGCATGTGGAGGAGTTCTTGAGCGATCTAGGCTTTGGAGGCATGTCTGGTGAAAGTGTGATTTATAGCGGGGGGGCTATGGATTTCTGGCTATTGAAAAGTATACCATTCATGCAGGTGTAGGACAAGAGGGGTGCAAGAATTTCTGATAACGGCATTCTTGTATTCATTTAAGTTTATTTGTGTAGTGAGTACCTGTTGGCGGGGTTTGTAATGTCTGTTCTAGTTAGGAAATACTTAAAAAGAGCGTTGTGTAACGCTTCTGTGGCCATTGCGTGCTTAGTTTTTAGAGGATACTGCAGGGTTCCTTTTTAGGCTCTCCTGGTTCCTATATCTGGTGCAAAAATTTTTGTTTGCTAATGGCAGGTGAGGCTCCTACATTGGAGTTTTTCGGATTGGGAAACAAAAAAAAGTTTATGATTTATATATAACCGTTTTCCTTTTCCAGGCAATATTTCGTTCATGGATGGATATTTATGACCTGCTGACGTATTTATGGTTGATGTGGTTTGTTGAATCGTATATTATGCAATAAACCGAAGTGAGAGGCGGAGACTAACCTGGTATACGGAATGCGTGATCACCACAGTCGGCATGTTATCATTCCAACTCTAAAATTTCGTGTAGATTATGGGAAGATCTGCAGTTGATAGTTTTTGATGAGTGTGTTTGCAAAGTGCAGGAGTATGTTTGTTTAACATGTTGTGCATACAGGGCTTGGTGATGGGTTTACTAGTGTATGTTAGATATGATTGATATATGTTGGGTATATGAGCGAACGTGATGAATAGTTTATTGTTTTAACTGGAGCACTTTATATAGATTAAGGTTGAGGTATAATGAACCATTACCCTTCTTTATTCTTCGGTCTTTATTACACTTGTTAGACCCCCTTCTTTAAGAACACACAAGGAAGAGAGAAGCGTTGCAGAATTCGAGAGAAAAGGATGATTAGAGGTTTGGTTACTGTGCGGAGAGAGTATTATAGGACGATGAACATTACCCCAAGGTTGGTAGACCTACAGACTTCTTTTCTATGACCCATTCAACCCCAAGGTAAAGGCGGACCCATTTACTCCTGAGGCCAGGGGACCAAAGTGGCTCAAACACTAATTTCCGGTTTTCCGGTCATCGTCCTTAAGGGAGAGGCGAGAAGACAAAATTTATTGATTGGGCAAGAATAATAAGCGACTCTTCTGGGCAAAATTGCAGAAAATAGTGTTCTTTACTTCTTACACAAACCAGTCTTGTCCTTGAAAAATACAATGACAAGTGACATCTGGCCTGGCACAAAGCCAGACAGCCTTATTGAGTGCTGACTTTCCTGAGCCTGGCCACCAATGAGTGACATCCAAACTGAACACGCACTAACTGGGGACATTTCTGTCCCTCCCAACTTAGCTTAAATTATTCAGCTGACATTTCCCAAGATCTCTGCCATCAAATATTCATTATTTTTTAATAACATCGTAAAAGTTGAACCTTTCTGCCATAACTCTATGACATGTTACTTTTATTTAATATTTTTGGGGGCTTTATTGCGCCTTATGATGAGTGACAGCTGGAGAGAGACACGAAAGGGGCGGTGCAGAGAGGGATGCACGCAGCAAAGGGCCACAGGCCGGACTCGAACCCTGGGCCGCTGCAGCAAGGACTAAGCCTCGGTACATGGGTCTCTACCCACTACGCTAACTGGGCACCCTATGACAGTCACTTAATGTCATAATATTGAGGTACAGGCCGGCCAGTGTGCACAAAAAAGGATAATAATTGGTTATCTGGTACTGAATCAGAACCTCCAGTGTATAATATAATGCGTGTGCACATGTGGGCAGTTCAGATTAATTATCCATGCTTGAAGTCTCATTTGGAAATGGCACCGACACTGAAGATTAATTGGAAGATATAAAAGCGATTTTTAAAATAATAATGCAGCCCGGTGTGTGCGCAAAATTGGCTCTAGTGGCGTTAACTAACATGTCCCCAGATAATTGGAATAGCCAGCTGTGGCATCAGGTGCACACTCAGTGCTTACCAAACTTTTAATGAAACATTTGAATTAGTAATTTTTACATAATCACACCTCTCAGTGTCCCAGAAAGCATCCTCTCCTCTTCTCTCCCCACACTCACATTTCTTCCGTTTAAAGGGAGCTGAACGGTGTTTACAGTCGCACCTACGAGACGGGTGAGTATCATACACATTTTTGATATAGGATCCTCAGGGTGATGTTACAGTGGTGACGTCAGGAGCAAAGAGCAGCAGGCAGCGGGCGCGAGGCGGATAAGCGAGACACAACCTGTGCCGGTGCGCATCTTCCCAAACTTCTCCAACGCTGTCCGAGGGCGCGCAGCGACACAACCACCAGCAGAGAGGAGAGCACCGGGGCGAGCGATGAATAACAATTCTACCAATTTAAACACGAGTCCGCCGCGGGTCGGTGGCGGCGGCTCCGGGACTGTGGACCATGAACTCGTCATCACCTCCACTTTCGGGACGCTTCTCTCCGTGGTCTACATCATCGGAGTGTCGGGGAATGTGTACACCCTGGTGGTGATGTGTCACTCGATCCGCTTCGCCACTTCCATGTACATCTCCATCATCAACCTGGCTCTGGCGGATCTGCTCTACCTCTCCACCATCCCCTTCGTGGTGTCCACCTACTTCCTAAAGGACTGGTACTTCGGGGACGTGGGCTGCCGCATCCTGCTCAGCCTGGACCTCCTCACCATGCACGCCAGCATCTTCACCCTCACCGTCATGTGCACGGAGCGCTATCTGGCCGTCACCAAGCCGCTGGACACGGTGAGACGCTCCAAGAGTTACCGCAAAGCTCTGGCGTGGGGGGTCTGGCTGCTTTCTCTGGTTCTCACCGTGCCCATGATGATAATGGTCGCCCAGACCACTAAGAACACGCCCGATGGGGGCGTAAAGAGGATGTGCGCACCCACCTGGGCACCCCTGGCTTATAAAGTGTATGTGACTGTCCTGTTTGGCACCAGCATCATGGCTCCGGGGCTCATTATCGGTTACCTGTACGTCAAGTTAGCCCGCACTTATTTGGAGTCCCAGCGCAACTCTGTGATCAGCAGGGGCGGCAAGCGGTCACCAAAACAGAAAGTGCTGATCATGATCTTCACCATCGTGCTGGTGTTCTGGGCGTGCTTCCTGCCGTTCTGGATCTGGCAGCTGCTGCCTCTGTACCACAACAAGCCCCTGAGCCTGGCCTCGCAGACGCACACCTGCATCAACTACCTGGTGGCCAGCCTCACGTACAGCAACAGCTGCATTAACCCTTTCCTCTACACGCTCCTCACCAAGAACTACAGGGAGTACCTGAAGAACAGGCACAGGAGCTTCTACAGGTACACGTCGTCGTTTAAGCAGCGGCCGCCCAGCCTCTACTCGTGGGGGAAGTCTGCGTCCTCCAGCAACCAGTTTGAGTTCAACTCCGAGACGCTGGTCATGGGGACACTGAAGTGACTTCTGAGTCACGTGGAAGAGAAGAGAAAGCTTTTGGAACCGCAATAGGTAGGTGATGACCTCTCCATTACGCACAGGCCATTGCGCACTGCTGACTAAAGTCACAGACTTAATACTTTCTCACCATACATTTTTCTGTGTGGATTATTTTCAAGCAATATAATCGTTTCTAGTCAGAGGAAACCCATTTATTCCATCCATGTTTGGCCGTTTTCGACCCCTAAATCCCACTGAGCCCGACTCCTCTCTCTGCTGCACTCTTTCACCTCCTCACCCTCAGAGGAGGAACTGATTCCACTGTGGTTACAGTAAGTTTGGGCTTTTATATGAAATACAACAAATACAACAATGGAGCAGCCAACCCAGTTAAGATAAAATAGTTAGTGGAAAGTCATTTAAGTTCTGTTAACATAAACATGAACATGAGTCTGGGGTAAAAAAAAGTTTTGTTGGGCCCTTAATGATCCCACCAACTACTGCCAAGGCTGGATTAGCAACTATTACCAGACAAAGTAGGTGACCAGACAGCACCAGGTTATCTGTGTGGATATTATTTTGCAGTGCTTTGATTTGGTAATATGCACCCCTAAAGCATAATTTGAAACGTAACCGGTAAATGGCCGTAGGTGGCTCTTAAAGAGGGGACATGTAATATAGTGTAATATTCATGGTCCATGTTCTTTTAACAAATTTGTGTTTAATTAAAAGTCCAGTATGTAACATTTAGGAGGATATATTAGCAGGAATTCATTAGTGTATAATCATCTAAAAATAAGAATCGTTACCTTTGTTACATTAGAATGAGACATTTTTATCTATAGATGCCGTGGGTTGCCACGGAGGCCACTGTGATGAACCTCCATGTTTCTACAGTAGCCCAGTACAGGGGGGACAAACCAAACTGGAAAAGGGAAGGTGAAGCGAGTGAGTTGCAATCTGCAACTAGATGCTTCTAAATCCTACACACTGGACCTTTAAATGATCACAAACTAAATTCATTATGTCCCAGGGCCCCCTATAGTAGCATCGATCTGGTCTGACTGCCCTTTGTGCAATGTGTATATACCCTGCCGCCCATTAAACCATACACCTAAGCTGGAGAAATATGTAATTTGTGTTTGTTTTATTAAACACAACTTTATTAGGAATATGCATCATAAAAATATGGCCCAGGGGTTTGAGTTTGGCCGGGGACCTTTGTTGCATGTCATTCCCTATCGATCCTTCCCTGCACTTCCTGTCCTCTCTGCTCTGTAAAGTCTGAAATATAGGCCATTGTGCTCCCAAAACACTTCCTAAATGAAGCATCATGAAAGCATAATACAAACTAAAATAATAAAGCTCCTCTAATGAGGCAGGACCATTCTTAATGTTCAAAGGCGCAAACAAATTTGCAATTATTCAAATTATCAAACCTAATTCAGGGCCCCCCCGGGACAGCTGACCCCTCTGTCCGGTTAGTGATCCGTCGCCTGGCCATGGGTGGTCCCGGGCAAAGAGTTCTCTTTTTACCATCACACCACTGATAACAGCTCATTTCCATAGCAGGCACATGTTGAGTAAAGTCAGACAGGTGGTTTGCTTTGTGACTGAATTAAGCTCAGAAGATCTGATGCAAGCCCACATCTGGACCTCAAAGGCGTTCTCTGGCAGGAGATGGAAAAGAAAACAACAACCTCCACCTGCATGCCCAATCACTTTCACTGAATTTGCACGCGTCCTCCCACAGAAGCAAACACACATCCACTGCTGAGCACTTCCAACTAGGCTTTGTACTGAACTGTGGCCTACTTACCTGAATGAGGATGACGACACATTCTAACTGTGTTGTTGACACTTGGTTTTTCATTCAATAACGGATCGCCTGATTCAATCAACATCCGAAAAGGACTTACGGAAGTACGGAGAGAAGTAGCTGACGGTCCTGTCTGTTCAGGATGTTCCTTTTGGCAGGTATCTTAATGAGTGATGCACAAACACTCCTCATGTTTTATGGAGAGTTCATAACTGTTTAATTAAGATGGCTCCTAGCACTGAAGGGAAGGTCTTTTACTTTAATCTGGCTTATTAAAGTCTTCTCAGCTCGCACCACCATCTGCTGTAAAGCTACCCCGTCCTCCTTAGATTCACCACACAGGGACTGGAAAACAAACTGCGTGCATACAGAAAAAAGGATGGTTATATTATGCATGTTTGGACACTGCTGTCATGTTCCACAAACAAAACATGCTTAGCATCAGATTTTTTATAATCATGAATACTGTATGAATGATTTCTAGGGCTGTGACATTTTGCAACTAATATCCCAGGTGGGATTGGACACTTTGGTACTCATTGACTTTTGTGTGTATTTGCATGTCAAATGTCACAAACTAATGCATAAATTCATTGCAGCCAATCCCTTGGTGCTTCACAAACATTGTCACAGTATAGATGTGGAAAACTGGCCTCTCCTTCTTTCTTTTTCCCTCTTCTCCCCACATTGTCTGACAAGTCTTTGCAGCATTTGCTCTATGTAAATTTTAGGTTTGATCGGTCCTGTGTGGGACTTATCAGCTTATGGCTGCATACATTCAGGATTCATGAGAAATCTTGGAAGGATTTTGTGTTGATTTATCTTGTGAGCCTGCAAAACCTGTTCATCCCTAAACTGGAGATTAATATGCTGCAATACAATACTATATTGCCCAAAGAGAGAAATTAGACACATTTAATCATTCTTAATATACAGTATAAAGAAATAGCCAGCCCTTTATCATCATAACAAACAAACCAGTTTTTGGGCCTGGTGGTGATTGAGGATAGGTGAGTCTGTACAATTTGTCCAAACTTTAAAAAATGAAACAGTAAACATGTTATTATCCTAAAAAAGATGAAGGTACTCCTTCAAAGTCCCCCTCAAGTCGAAAATATGTTTTTCTTCTCATTCCCACAGTTGGATGTTCACTGTGCAGAATGATGTATGCACATGATTTGTGACATCACAAATAGTTTGGAAGTCAGTCCTGATTCATTATGCAACTTGTACAGTGTGATGTAGAAACTTAAATAAACCTGTACACATCCACTGAGAACTGACTTTATAGTGAAGGAGGAGACATCTTGTGTCCAGCAGGGAAACTTTAGAAATGATCAGAATTTACAAAATAATCAGCTTGGATAATGTGTGTTCTGGAATGACACACATTATCCAAGTTGATTATTTGTCTTTAATCAATCAGAAATTAGATGTGTTCTCCAACATTTTGATCAAAATTAGACTAATTTATCAATTAGTTATGGTCTTCCTGGGTATATTTGTAGAGTTTTTGGCCACCTGGGGGCAGCGCAACAAGCTGAAAACAAAGCACTGACGTATTATAACCACCAGCTAGTTGTTGTCCATCTACCGTTTGGTGGTGGACAGGTTGCATACAGTAAGATTTTTTGCTGCAACAGCTGCGTGCTGTGTCTACAAACAAAGCAGAAAATTAGCTTAAAGACGCTGAAATGCTCTGTACAGCTGAGGGGAACTGCAGAGTCAGTTGATCATCTGATCTAACTGTGAGTTTGCACTTTAAGCACCCTTTTACCTAAGGCATTGTTATTTGATCAGTTGTAAAAATATTATATTATAGCAGCTTTAATAGTCTGTTCAGCTTTGGCCCCATACCTGATGTGGCTGGCCACACATAAAATAACCAATCCCATCCCTATCATCACATCTTAATGCCTTAATTAAAACAGCCCTCTCAATTTGGCAAAAATATTGTGAATTGTTGCTTACATTCTTGCGGTATATAAAGCATGTCAATCAGTCTTGTATTTTGTTTTCAGCCCAGGAAACATCACACCACTACAATGATTTAGTAATCCACTTCCATAAAATTTGGGGCATATGTAAAAAAGTATGGTCAAAGAGCAGCAGAGGCAGAGATATCCTGACTATTAGCATCCTCCGTGTCTTTCAGATGTTACCCACCCACCCCCCTTTACAACGCAGACTTACTGTCTGTGTCTCTTAGCATAAGCTGTGATCACTTAAGTGATGTCCCTTAAGTAATCTCTTAGATTTAGCCAAGATCCCAAGAGGCACAGAAGACATTATTCAATTGTTTTTTAAGTGTTAATTCTCATGACTAATATACTGATTTTAAAGTGTAATAATGGAGTGCCACTTTAATGAACTTGATAACCTGCCACTGAAAACAGCTTGTGCTTTGGAAGGACAGAAAGAGGTTTTCATCTGTTTCACTTTAGAGACCTTCAGAAGTGTTTGAAAGTTATATTCACAGTTTCAGGATGTGGCCTTTAAATGACAGAACACGCTGCCAGTGTGTGTCATTATCTCTCCTTTAAAATCCAACCGGAGAAGTCACCTTTGTTGGACAGAAAGTTTTCATCTTTACAGCTATTAGCACTTTTGTGCTTTGTGATCCTAGTTTTAACATTAGTCAAGCCAAAGTAATGCACCTGACCTCCATCTGAAACAGTGTAGGTGGTATAGATGGAGCTTGTGACTTAAATAAAAATAAGCTGTGATATTTGCTATCAAATACAATAAATAGGATAACATCTGGGTCCTAATGGAGTAAGTTATTCCTATGTTGTTTAGTAGAAATTAACTTTATTATAAAGAAATCATAAAAGTATCCTTAGAGTTTTAAGTGTGATCAAGGCCACATTGACGTACTGTATTTCTGTACTTTATTGCACCGTAGGTTATACTGTTGTCAAATCCTATTATAGTA
>NW_023339651.1:17596813-17620262 GCF_004916995.1 Morone saxatilis
GCTTCCGGGCTGAAAATGGTGACACCCCCCCTGGAGGCTGACCCCAGGCGCGCAAAACCAACACTTGCAACTTTTTGGGACTACCGCCTCCCGCGTAAAATTGGAAATAGGACAAGTATCGCTTAAAGAACGAGCGAGAAACACGAACGGGCCTTTTACGGCAATTCCACATCTAAACGCACACGGCCGCCCTCAAACCACGGTTAGTGTATATCAGCTACTTACCCCCACCTCGCGTAGATACTTTGCTCCCACACGAAAAAGGTTGCCCTTGGCGAAAAAAAGGCACATCAGCAGTTTGCTAAGAACCACGGGGGCAGGAAAAAGCTGAGTTTTTTTTTACGACGGTTTGTGTCGCAACTTATACACGTCCCAGACGCTGTAGGCGGGAGCTCGTTGAGAAAACATGGGATGACAAAAGTGAAAACCAGCGAAGAACATGCGTTGTTGCCAAGTTCCCCTTTAACAGGTTAGCTGTCCAGCTAACTAATACTTAAAACAGCTTTAAGGCCAAGATGTAGCATAGCTTACTACATTTTGTGGGTTAGAGGTCATGTAAAAAATAAATAAAAAATCCCAGGTGACGCTAGCAAATCTACTGTGTAATATTTGTCCACTCTGAGTTTAGGGTGGTAGTTTGTATGGATTTTTCTTGAGCCCATTTGAAGGCAGGATGAAAACAAGTTTACCTGGAACCATGAAAAAGTCGGACGGAGACAGTGTTTTAAACGGACTAGTAGAGCTAATGTTAGCTGAATTAGCTAGCTAGCAAAAGCTGAAAAACCTGTCTCTATAGGCACTGTCTGTAACTTGTAGTCCATCATTCCTAGGACTACAATTCCTTTTATGTCACATAGGTTCAACTGATGACAAACAAGCCTGACTGATTGACACAAGTGTGCTGCATTACGGCTAATCAGGTGATGTTCTTTCAACCTTGTGGACTGCTGCTTCCACTTGCTACCGTCTCTGACTGAGAGCTTGTAGAATAAATAGGATTTATGCACATATATCCATTAAAAAACCTTAAAACAAACCTGCCAGTGACAGTTGTCATTTCAGCTGACAAAACTGACGATCACCAGCTAAAAATGACATGCCTGCTTTTGTCTACTTTAGTCTGAAATTGTTTAAAAAATGACTAAGAATTTTGAGTGGAAAGTGTTACAGTTAACTGCTCATGTGCCCTGTGAAAACACATATCTAGACAGGTGTAACAAGAGGTGAGCGAGCAGGGCTTAGCGAGCAGTCAATAGCTTTCCATTCTTTAAATAAAAGGGGCTTCCTGAGATTTAAGTCTTTAGCAAAGGTTATGGGGTCAAAACAATTTTCTAGATAGCATGAAAAGTTTACAGTCTTCTGTAAAACGAACAGAAATCATTACCCAATCTAGACAACATTAAAGGGAGGGTAATGGAATAGGGTAAAAGATGTCCATTGAGGTTTAGACCTTTAAAGAATCCTCTAACCCAGTAGATCAATATGTCACACGAGCCAAGATGTCCTTAATAAAAGTGACCAGAGCATTTACTTTGAAGATTAAAGGAATTCATTTGATGGGAAAACTACCCGCCAACTTCATGTTTCAGAGTAGATGAAAAACTATGAAAAAGGTGCTGAAACACAGGTGTGAATGACCATGCCACACTGAAGCCTATATGTTCTCTTTGTTGCTACTTTACCTTAATATATCCAGAACCATCCTCATTTCACTAAAGCTGGCATTCCTCCCACACAGCCTTCCTCCACATGTTGGCCTCAACACTAATGAATGTGATAATAGGTCCCTCGGGAGCTGAGAAGAGCAATATTGTGCTATAGGCACAGTAGCTGTCAGTGTATTTGCAGTGGCTCTGAAGTAATGTAGGGATTATGTTACAAGCACAGCAGGACGCTGTCCACCAGTGTGTTTGCAAGTGTCGGGTCCTTAACTACAAATCATCTGTACTTCTGTAAGATTTTTAATGACCATTTAATCTTGCTTGCAGATTGCAACTAACTGAACATTGCTGGTGTAAGTCATTGACAACATGGGAATGAGAAGGCTGTGAAGTGGGTAGGAGAAACTATTGTGGCGAGAAACGGGGAAGGTCCTATTCATAGCCAGTATTTGTTTGTCCATTCTGGACTACAGTAGAAACATTGTGGTTCACTGCCAATAGACCCTCCTAAATGTTATACAATGGACCTTTAAGTGATGTATTCCATTACAATGAACATTTCAAGTTTGCATTTACTTTTGTCAGTGTTACATTATTATTATTAATGAAGTTTTAAAGCTGCACTAATCCATATTTTTATATTAATAAATAAGTCAAATGACTGTGTAGGGCTCTGCTGGTCTCTTCAGCTGTGTGGAGCATTTTAGCGTCTTGCAGCTAATTATTTTGGTTTTATGGCCAGCAACTTTACTATTAACTCTAAGCCAGATATCTTTCTTAGCACTTGCTGTCAGGTAGCCAGACACACAACTCGAAATGAATGCTTAGGTTGTTCCATGTCTTATGGATGTGTAAATAAGCAACTGTTTGCTAACACAATAACACATTTAGAATATCAATTATGTACCTGTTGTGTTTTTAGCTAGTTCTGCTGCCTTCAGTGGAAAAAATCTGAAAAAGCCCTTATAATCTAGCTCATAACAATAATGAAACTGTAAAAATAACAGTGTTGATGTTTACTTTTCATTCATATAGAACAGAAATGAATGGAAGTCAATGGCTGCCAGAAGCAGTAGTAAAAAATACTTTCAAAATTCTAAAATATAGTAGCAGTTTGCATATAAAAGCAACATATGTGAAGTAAATAAAACATGCACAACCACTGGCCTTAAAATGGAAATAGCTGCTGGTGTTTGAAACCCACGTTCGTGATAAAGCTGCCTGCATCAACAAAATGAATGCATGACAATATACCAATGTCCTGCAGTAAAGAGCCAAAGTAAATAAAAATCACTGCTGCTAATCACATTTGGAGCCCTTGGTAACTTGGAGTAAACAGTTGATTTAGCTTTGTTATGATTACTGGAAAATGGCTGCATGTCATGAAAAGAAATCAAAATCCTGTGCAACAAAAGTAAACAAAGCATTTTGATTACTGGAACCCAAACTACTGACTTTGGACACATTTCATTAAAATTCCCCCACAAGAAACTGAACTAAAAAAATCACATGATCATACTACATGACAGTGCCACTAACATTTAACCCTAAGCTTTTTTTATATGCATACAATGATGGAATCTATAAAGCAGAAATGAGAATGGAGATGCCGCCTCGTTCTGGGCAGTTGTGTGGAAAATAAGAAAGGCAAACTTGATGACTTCTTAAACAAATGACAGTGATTGATAGATCAAGCAATTCCTCAAGTGCCTAGCTAACAAAGGAGGTGCCGATAGGACTCTAGTAGCAATCAATAGAGGTATACAAGAAGACAATATTGGTTCATTTAATGAGAACTGAATATTTGTGTGGTTACTGAAGTGTACTGGTTTCTTAGTCATTTTTTATTTTTTTGCAAAGAAGAAAAACGATCAAAGACTTTAATAAGGCAAAGAGACAAAGACTTTTCAGGTTCTGTCAGTATTTTATTTCAGACCATTCTCAGCGACCCCACTGGAGTAGTAAATGTAACACACAAGAAAGAGCAATCACTCTTGAACAAAGAGAGGGTTCTTCTTAGAAGAAAACACCTCCTGTGTCATGGGTGAGGGGCAGGATTTTGTGATGAAAGGTTGATTCAGTGGGTGATTGACCAGATTTATATCTCTTCTTCAAGGAATCGACATCTCTCCTTCAAATGAAAAACACCCAGAGACACACAGAAAACAGACAATCCCACTTTAGCCTCTTTGAAACAGTTTCAGTCGAGAGGCAATCCCTGCTCGAGCCGTCCCTCCAGTGGTCAAGAGGAACAGATTGTGGAAATGTGTGGGGAACCCAAACACGCCTAATGCTAGTAATTATGATGGTGCAATAAAAAAAAGCAAGTGGTGTAGAAAATTGGATAAAAATACAAGGGTCAGTAACAAATAAGAAAACACCTCTGCAGAAGAGATGGTTTTCCTGTAGCAGAATCAGTAACGGGCAGCAAGTCAATATCTGAAAATAAAGGAAAATGACAGATATTGACCGTGCAGCTACAGTATACCAATATAAAATCTCACTTCTTCCTTCCCCTACGTCCCCGTCCCTCCCCTCCGCTGCTCCCCCTTCTTTGTTACAGGGCTTTTACGAGCCAGAGGCAGCGCCGTCACCCGTGGGTGCCTCCGGGCAGGGCGGGGTCAGAGATGGCGTGTGCAGGGTCGCAGGTGAAGGACACGGTGATGGCGAAGCGCGTCCCCCATGTCACCCTCTCAACGCGGTGGAGGTTCTCGGTGCCGGAAGAGAAGAAGGAGACTCGTCCTGGAAGGAATGAGAGAGACTTCTTAGGACAGAGGAGAGGAAAAGGGTTTAAAGGAATAGTTCAACATTTTGGGAAATGTGGTTATTTGGCTTTCTTGAGTGAGTGCATCATAATCTGTTCAACCAACTAAATGGTCTGTATGTGTATGTAGGAATTGGTGGGGCTTAAACCAAATGTAAATGGGCCCAAACAGACGTTAGTTTAAGCCTTAAAACTGATATAGGTTGATTACAAGTTGCTATATTTATCAGAAAACTATTTTCAGAACAGCCTTCAGAGCAATGTTTTTTGTAGTTGCTATGTTTATTGTTTATTACAAAACTGATCACACTTTACTCTGATGACTCATAAAAAATACAATATCCGTACCGGATACTCGTTTTAGCTGAGTACTCGCTCAATAATTACTTAATTACTGAGCTTTGTTAACTGTGTTGGTGGAAGTAAGCTAGCTGTGCCCCCCTGCCTCCAGTCATTAAGCTAAGATATGCTAAACACATCCCAACTCCAACTAAACTGTTGTCATCAGAAGCTATAACAAGTAACTCCCCCTAAAATCAAAAATCTTCACTTTTACGTTTCTTTTCCTCTACAGCAGTGGTTCCAAACCTTTTTCCATATACTATTCAATGCATAACAATAACAGTAGAGAAGAACTGATAAACTGTACAATGAATCCAAACAGTAAACACAATAACTGCAGGAGGTTTATGTAAAACAAGCAATTTGGATGAATTTTGAGTAAATTATTTCCTGTGAATATTGATCGTAGGAACTTTTTATACAGTTCTCTCGTGTTATGTGTATTATGTATTTTTAGTTTTCAACAATCATACAGTTAATAAGATTATTTTTTGACAAATTAAGTGTTTCCTTTTCATTGTTGTTTGCTCTTGGGTTGTTTTAACTGCATACTAGCTGAGATATAGGCCTACTGTTTATATTTTTTAAGTTTTCTTACACCCCTTAAAATCAAGAAGGCCTTGCAACAACCTGTGAAGCTTTGGTGACCCCTAGTGGGGGTCCCAACCCCCAGGTTTAGAACCACTACTGTACGGGATAAAAACAAACATAGATACATTGTATTAACTAGTGACCTTCTTTATGCTTTCCAGCTCTGTATTTAATTCACAAGCATGAGAGCAGTAATGATATTCTTATCACAATCTTGGAAAGACAGTAAATAAGCTTATTCCCCAAAATGTTGAATGATTCATTCAAAGAAGTATGCACACTGTGCAGTGCTGCTTGTGGAACTGAAGGGAAATTGGGGAGAGCATATAACACAAAAAGAAAAAGAAAGAAGCCTGAACCCTGTAGAGATAAAGTGGCCACGAGGACACGCTCAGCTTATTCCTGGAATATGTATTTAAGCGAATGCTGAAATGCATTCTTTTGACAGTCTGATCTAAAACATTTTTTCTTGGACCGACACGCAGTGTGGGTTTGGGAAGGTTTCCTCATGCTAAATTCTCTTCGTTTATCAGAGGCTTTGCTTCGCTGGGCCAGCTAATGAGCTATTACCATTCACTAGCTAGTTTGCTTCTTTCTAACACAACCTGCTCTCTCTTTGATCGACATTTGCATTAATGTTTACATATCTATTCTGCATTTGTATCCCATAATTAAGAGATTTCTATTTTAAAAGTTTTCAGACTCTTGTTACAAAACTTCCATTTTCTCTGCCTTTTGAAGGGGTTATCTCATTATGTGAATATGAATAAAAAGCTGGAATCATTGTGCCCCAATTTGTTTGGTATACTTTCCCTCCAAGGAATACTGACGACTTTCGTTTATCTGTGCGTGTGTGTGTGTGACTGTGTGTGTGGGAGGGTAAATCCCCCTGGCAGGGCATTAGCTGAGAACGTCAGGGGAAATCACTGCTCAGTTAAACAATGGAACTACGCACTGAAAACCCAAAGAATGGGACATAAGAAGAAAGAGTATGAATGCACAAAAAACAGACCGTGAGCAGCAAGACAATAAGTAGTGGTCTGCTTATTTTATGTCAATGAAAAGGAGAGCATTTCAAGTGCTCAAATTAGCCACACAGCTTTAGATAACTGCACAATGAAATAATCTTTGAAAATAATCCAGTGCACTTGTCAATGTAAGCGTTCTGAGTGGTTACTGTGAAGGGCCCGGCAGATACAGTACAGTCAGCAGCACAGATTAGTGGCGACACAATGGAGGGATATTCACAGAGGAATTTTAGTTTTAGTTTGTCTACTCAGTGAGAGTCAAATTACCTATGCTACTATTACTATTTTAATTTGCATATACATAGATTTTTCTTACTTACAGTTTCTACGTAAATGCTTCACACACTCAATGCCCCCTCTGCTGCATTTTTCTCATTTTCTGCCAGGGAGCTAGCAGAATTTAGGTTTAATTACACTTTAAACAGCAGCATCACAGTCTCTCCTCGAAGTAGACCTTCTCTTTGCTCAAAAGCTGGTGTAGGAATCTTTATAAATAACTCAGGTCCTACTGTGTGACAGGAGTGTTAACTTTCAGCACAGATATAGGCTCTGATCACGGTCTCTTATCATGATCAAAAGATAAGCTGTGTAGCACCAAGAGAAATCTTATGCATCCAAATGTGGAATTTGCCAAATTTTACCCAACTCACTCCAGTAGATATTGAAGAGGCCTAGGTTTCTTTAGAGAACAAACCGGCCAGGTATGAAACTATTTTCTTCAGCCATCCACATAGAAGTGGAAATGTATTCTTTTGTTCCCCTGAGGCACAGCAATATACTTGTTTCCAGGAATCAATTTGTTTTAATAAACTCTGCCTCTTATGAAAAGGCAAAGGGGAGCAGTCCCCAGGCAGGACAAGACTGATGACCAAAGTCTGAGGCCCTGACTCCCACTAGTGTTCCTGTATCATTTCCAAACCATGTGTATAAGGGTCCCTAACTCTGTGTTGCATCTGCATGATGTGGAAGTAGCGTGGTTCATCTTGTGGAGTATTCCTGGTAAAAAAAACAAGGACCTTACGGTAACTATTTTTAGAGACTTAATCCATATAAGTCAACAACGATTGTTAAAAAAATGTTCTCCACTTGGCCCTGTAGTAGACTTTCATTAGCAATAAGGTCCAACAATCTATTAGAAATAAACACCAAAAAACCTCTGAAGAAAATATCTTTTAACATCTCATCAGCTGGAGGAGGTTTAACTGTGTCAAGCCTCAGCCCTGATGTGCCCTGACCAGCAGCATCAAAGGCAAGACTGAAAATACCTCTCAAATAGCTGATAATCAGTCAAAATATACACAGACATCACATCACATATCTTTAATGAGCTAGAATTGGCTGACTGTATCTGGCATTTCAGTTAATCTGTCAGCCTCTAAATGGTTGATGAGATGTTGATGAAGATGATTTACATACTGGACTGGATTTGTTGTACTGTATAGCGGACAGGATAGAGCAGCAAGTGTGCTAGTGTTTACCCATTAAATGTGTTCACAGTGAGTCATTATTTGCAAGGAAAATATATGTACAACAAAATATGTATTTTCATCCATTGTTCAAAGGCAATTAATTCTTCAGGCTTATTTCCGCTCTCTTAATCCCTGCTGTACTGTTGCTACTCTCAGTTGTACACACGTCAAGAGGCATTCAGGAACTACAGACTATGACTGTGAGTTACTCATGATTACAATTCCGTCTGGCTAAATTTAGTCGGCTGTTGTGGAACACCAGACAATAATACATTTTGAAGGCTTAGGATGCCTATGACAGTTCCTCGCATAACTTGATTGTAAACTGGGACATATTGTCCAATTTTGACATGAAAGAAGCATTAAAGAGTAACACCAGCAATTGTACACATCAAGGTCTGTTTACAAGCCTTGGGGAGTACAACTGCCTACGTGGGGAAAAAAAAAAGTTGTATAAAGCATTTTTGTGGCTCCAGAGGGAGCTGTGTGCAGTCTGATAACTGTCCCATTATTAAAAACATAGCAGATTAATTTTCTGTCTAGACTAATTGTTTAGCTCTGTATGCATGTTTAGATGGGGCTCTTTAACCTTTGACCTGCCTAGTAAAGTGATTCACAGTCTAGAGGCTACAACAGGTTCCTTAAAATAAAAGATAAAACAAAAACCTTCCCGTTCCATAAATTCTTGCTTCCTATTAGGTTTCTCTTTAAACTGTCTGCTGCGCAGTTTATTGCCAACACAAGGTAGGACAAAATGTAATAGCCAATTCTGGAGATAAAATGGAAAAGCAATGTTAACCAATGACTTAGTTTAGGTATTTTTAAGCATGATTAAGCATGACTTGTAAGATTTTGTAACTTGTTAGGTTTAGGCAGCTAATGCATTATACAGATAAGGTATTGTATTTTACATTTTCAGTTTGTTTAATAGTGAATATAAGGAGAGCTGGGTACAAAACAAAATCTGAACAGACAGAAAAAGAAGTGGCAAGTACAGAAAAGTAACCTATGAAATTCAAATTTTATCAACAGGAAGATGATGAATCCATTGCTTAAGCACTTAAAACAATGGTTGACATAATGTTGGAGAAATGCACTGCAGAAACACTACAGTGTCTGTTTGAGCGTTAGGCTTTTCAATGCTTTTGTATTTACTGCTCCGCTAGTTGCTATCACCGACAAACTACTTCACTTTGTCATCGGTTCAACACCAACTGCCGCTCTTCAAGCCTCTGGTCTATTTTTGCTTTAATAAAACAGCCACACAACACTGATTTGCACTTAATGAGGTCTTTAACTTCAGAGAGCCAACAAGGATGAGTGTGCGATGCCAACAAGATGCTAAACGGTGCGTGACTCACCCGATCCTCATACCGGTTTGCTGCTGCAGTGAAATGTCCATAAACACCACCAACATAGTTAACAAGGCGCACAGCACATCGACACACTGTCCAGTCGATGTATTGATTACTTCCATCGTTCCCGGCCTCATTATTAATTAGTGGTGGATGAATCACACAGGCAGTATGATGTCTCTAAGGAGGCTCTGATGAAAGTTAAAAGGAGATGGTGTGCGGTGATGTTGAATTAAAAAGCGGTTTGAACATTCCAGAGAGATCTGAGGTGGAAAATACTTTCCCAAATGTAATTACCAGGATTACTTTGTGACTCAGCCCTGGAGTGGTCTGAAATATAAGCAATTTTACATTTGTTTCCCACCACACCGCAGATCAGTCTATAGAGCAGCACTGAGGCCAGTAGAGGCTGCCGTTGCTCTCAGCGATAATATCACTTGTTTACGATAGTGGTACAGGAGCTCTGTTTTTTTTTTTTTTAAATGTTTTATACAGTAGTGGATTTGAGCCACATCACCTAAAACAAAGACCACCTCCAACTAACATCTTAAAAACAAATACAGTTTTATGAAATATGGCATTCACCATATATCACTACCATTTAATGAGTGATGAAATTAACTCATTTTGATAAATGATAATTAAACGTTTTCTAGTCTAGTCTTGATTTGGTGCTTTTCAAATTTAATATATTTAGGTTTTGGACTGTTGGTCAGGCAAAACATGGACAGGAATTTATGGTCACTCTTTGATTGACTAACAATCAATTAAAGTTAAGTTTACATGTTATGGAGAGTACTACTGAAACCTGTCAAGTCAAGTATAAGCTCCCAGGAACTGGGCTGTGAGCGGTTTTTGGCAAAGTGGCCTCTTCAGGTATCAAAAATACTTGACCAATACTTTATGGAAGTAAAATACTAAATTGTTCGTGTGCGCCTATAATCAAGAAATTAACTGATTATAAAAACAATCATTAGTTGCAACCCTAATTTTACCAATACAGCACTGGGAATCAGCCCTGGTATGTGCCAAGAATCAGTTCAGACATTTTCTTTGTATTCAGTGTCTGTGTGTTTACAGAAGAAGACCCACGAAGGTCAAGCTGGTGGGTTGAAGGCGGCAGGCCAGCTGAGGTTATCTAATTCCCCTGTGGTTCTCTAAGCTGGCAGGTTAACCCCTATTGGCTCCTCTGACTGACAGGTGTGCCTTTTTCACTCTCTGTCCTTCCTTTGCTTGCT
The DNA here is from genome assembly GCF_004916995.1 of Morone saxatilis. NCBI lineage: Eukaryota > Metazoa > Chordata > Actinopteri > Moronidae > Morone > Morone saxatilis. The sequence goes on from NW_023339651.1 coordinate 17,607,262, forward strand.
TGTATCTTCCATTCCAGGCCAAACACCCTATCTCTCTATCTACACTTTATCTATCTCCCAGCCATTTTCTGTCCACCCTCCATACAGTCTCCCTCTTTGCTCTATAGGGGATGCTTTCAGGTTCTGCAAACCCATCAGTCATCTCTCTCTCCCTTCTAATCCTCCACTCTTTATCCTCCTCACTTCCTCCGCAAACTTGAACAACACCTCCACCTCCATCCTCCTGATGTGCATCATTACAGTTGTAACTTTTGCTCTCTCTGACAGCCAAGTCCTGATTGTCTTCCTGGTGTTATAATTACACCTTATTCATCACTGTCACCTCAATGAGCCATGATTATCTCAGCAAACGAATCACCCGTCCAGATATGAGGAACAGACTCTCACAAGTCAAAACCCGTCAGTCGGCTCTTAAGCATGCAACTCAAAGAGCTTCTCCATGAGGTGATGTGTGTTTTAGCAGAGACAAATAAATGATCTGGGCTATTGATGCAATATACATGGGGTTTTGCTGTGTCTCCTACTTGATGCATCTCTCTGAATGAGAATCACAGTGACAGGCATCAGTGACAGTGCTTGGGTTTCATCAGTGGCTTTGACGGGTCTGTCATATTTAGATTCTCAAGTTTGCCCCGACTCCACTAAAAATTTAAAATCTATAAAGGAGGACCTTAGAGAGAGAGCACTTGTCCTACATCTCTCTTGTCCCATCCCTTGCTCCTCTTCTTGGCTCAGCAGGTTTCATCATGCTGTCGCCATTCTCTCGGTTGTCTGGAGGTTACTCTCACTTCACTGATTCAAGATGGCTGTGCTATTCACAAAAACAAGTCCCAGGAGACAAGGCGGCAGGCAAGCAGTCACTCCTTATTACCATATGTCCTTCAGCCAACGTCCCTCACCACTCCATCAACGGACACGATCAGTGGCCAAGGATGCTTCACTGTTGCTCACTGACTGCGTAAGAGGCTTGTGTCTGCCTGGCACATGGGGGGTTTGCGCAGAGTCGAGATGGATGTCACAGAGGGGCCGGATGCGGGAAAAGTGAAAAATTGTAGGCGAGGAATGAGACGGAAGAGGACTGCCTTTCTGAATTGCTGTTGATTAAAAGTGGCAGAGGAGCAGGATTAGAGGGCAGGTGATGATGGACAATGGGTGAGATAAAGGGAAGGGAAGGGCAACAGAGGAAAAAGTGAAAGAAGGGACAAGGTGAACAGAGACAGCAGGGGATGGTTTGGCTGTCTGCTATGATAGAGTGGAAGTAATTCTGTCAGGAAGAGGTCGAGATCTTTTCCATATTGAGCAGGTCCACTGAGCCTTCACTCATTCAGGAGCAACAGAGGCAACGTATAGAACAAAGCAGGGATATATGATTTGAGAAGGATGCTGTTTTTATTGCATATTACAGGCTAATCGCAGTAACTACGCAGTAACAATGAAACAGAGAAAAATGCTTTCAAAGTTTTTTGACTGTCCAGCCAAATGCGTTTAAGGTACAACAGCAGTTATGTGTTTATTAAATATGTATTCTTTTTCATTAATTCAGTGCTTTGACCCCAAAAATGCACTATTCACTACCTATGTATCTCTTTATGGTAATACAGAGACAAAGACAGCGTGCTCCCGGACAAAATCTAAATCTATTTTGAGGTCTTATTACATTAAATCGGTATTTTCTTATTCTTTCATACGTAAGAAGTATTATTTTGTGAGGTTTACCTATTAAGATGGGAAACCGAGGGAGAGTGCAGTAACCACGCTTTGGAAATATTGCTGTATCCCCTTTTCCCCCCCGTCTTTTGTATAGTTTTTCTTTTTGAGGGTGTTGTGGGTTGAGGGTGTAGAGAGGGTGTGTAGAGCCCCATGAAACAAACTGATGATGTTAGGCTACAGCATATAAATAACATTGATTTGACACAAAACCTTAGGCCTCATCTAAGATTCCACAAGTGTTCTATGACTTTCTGTAGGTAAACCAGATTGCTTCCATGACCTTTCAACATCGTGCTACTAGCTCAGGAAACATTGCAAAGGTTTGTGTTTTGTGCTTGCCATGAGTAAAATTGAAAAGTTGAAAAGTTGAAAAAGTTAAAAAGAAATGCACAGTCAAAACTGCAGAGTAAAAGTGGAGCAAAAGGGCTGAAAAGTCACCATTCAATTCAATACATGTCTGAAACACGTTGGTAAACCCATTCTGGTGCATTCCTTTAAAGTGACCAGCTCGGAAACTTCCCTGATTTTCCACAAGCTCCCCAGAGAACTGATCCAGTTCCCCTGTTTTGAAATGCCACACATTTGCCTCTGAAGTCCCATGGTACTCCTGAATATTTAAACCCTGTATAGGATATTTTTCCTGTGTGCTTTTTGCCCAGGTAAGTTTTAAATCCCCATTTAATCACAGCTTTACCCATATCTTCTTTATGTTCTATATGTGCAGTATATAGGTTGTATTGACAAACACAGACTACTGTATTTCCTAAGAGATTAAGATGTTGTTATGTCTAACCCTCCAGGTACTATAAGGGTGGTAAAGCCTAATCCCCTGTACTTTCCCTGTGCAGCAGTCTGCTGCTGATTACCCATTTACAGATTTTAGAGCACTAAAACCACCTCCAGATTCCCTAATGCAGCCGAGTACAGAAATTATAATTTTAAGCATAGCTGTTAAAATTCTTTATCTATCTTGAATCACTTACTTTAACTGTGGATTAATAGGCTTATTAGACAAAGCCAGGGGTTACCAGGTGTTACTGCTGATAGTCTGGATTTACAGCAGATCAAGGGTCACAGTCTTTGAAGGTGAACCAGAAAAAAAGCAGCACTACATGGCACTACGTTAGGCAGATTTAGTCTTTATTAGCTGGTAGTTACCTGCCCGTGGTTCCACTGTCCGGTTGCCATTTTGGTCCATGAAGATAAATCGTCCCCCGGTGAAGTCAGAGCCGTAGTCAGACAGGTACAGCAGTGAGGTGTAGTCAAAAGAGCCATAAGTCACCTGACAGAGAGTGAGAGGAAGACAGTACCTGCATTAAAACACGACTTTTCACTAAACACTGTACCAAGTTTCATGGAAAATCCATTCAATAGTGGATATATTTCAGTTTTGACCAGGGTGGTAGACCGACTGACCAACCATCTGACTGACATCCCTAGAGCCTAGAGCTGCTATCATGGTTAAGAATTGAAATTGCACATCAGTCCTGAAAACAATGTAATGTATTTTGAGGATCCTGCAGGGAGATGTGAGTAACATTTTGAAGCAAAAAGCCTGTGTTAGAAATTAAGGGCCTGTAATTTAAAAGATGTGGATGGATACAAGACAGGTTGGCTTGAATGAAGAGACCCTCTTGAGTTGCATTATGGGAAGTGTAGAATCCAATCCAATTTTGAAGCTTAAACCATACTGGGGACTAAAAGTCTAAATTTCTCAATCTCAGCTACACCAATTTCTACAATACTAAATTGTACAGCGCCCATTAAACTGGCTCCTATAATGGTCACAAACAGTGTCACTGCTGGGATTTTATTCTTCATACTATAAGGGTGCTTCATGTGTACTACGTGCTGCACTAACAGAGGCAACAATACACTGTCACTGCAGTATGTCAGCCATTCTCATTGGAAAGAATAATGTTTAGTCTTTCTCTCTCTTTTGGGATCAGTTGCTGCTGCCTCACCTGAACTGCTCTCCTCATGAAGACCTTTGAGACAGATTAAATACAGGACTTCTTTATTTGAAAAATAAAATTCCCAAGTGGAATATAAAATGTGGGCATACTTTCAAGTCGCACTGGTGCAACTGTTTATACAACTAAATGGACTGTGGTTTGAAGGCAGACCTGCAATCTGTGGTCCCGCCTTAAGATGTAGCCAACTGCACTGTGGGCTATTTAGCCAGCACAAGTTACAACAGCACTAATAAGGCATGTTCAGATCCATGAGAGCCCACTGCGCTCAACCAGTATGTAGCCCTAATGAAACATCAAAGAGTGAGTTGACAAGGAACATGAGAGGCTGTCTTTTCAAAGAGTCAAACAGTAATTTTAGACTGCGACTGCTCTAACTTGATCGTACCTCAAAGAAAGAAAAACAAAGTCAACTACAGAGTTTCATGAATTGCTGAAACAACTTCAAACTCCCCTGGTTCAGAGAAAACACACTGCTTCCAGCTAAGTTCAATAATTTCAATACGCAACTTTGAAAATTACATATTATATTACTAATCATCAGTGCTTATCTGTCTAGAAGACTGTGTTTCTACCTGCCTTAATGCTTCAATGCTGCTCCCCGGACACAAGATTAAGATAAGATAAGATATTCCTTTATTGATCCCCTTTAGGAGAAATTCATTCAAGTTTAGTATAACAGTATCACAATTTTTGGAAATTTCTTTCTCAAGATTTCTACAATAAGCTAATGAATTGGAGTCAAATGGAGTTTTTACCACTAAGGGGCAGAGGAATGAGCTGAAAAGTAGTATAGTATAGCATCACCATATACATTTGTTACAGTGAATAGCGGACTGTTACATATAGACCTTTTTCACAGCAGTCATTTTGACATGAAATAGTAAGGTAAACACCCATTTGACATCCATGGTAACCTACTATTTCATGTCAAAATGTGAAAAAAAAAAAAAAATTCACTATATTTTTAGCTCTGTTTTGGTATTTTGTATTTTGGCATTATTGTCAATTTGTGTAAATAAAAATCAATAAACAAAGTTTATATTTCTTTACATTTTTCGCAGACTTCCACTTATATTCTACAATACACTCTAAGGTCACTATATGGCAAAGGATCATAACACTTCATGGATCTCAATATAATGTATTTCATCTGATAACATCATTGTACATTTCTGTGCACTGTATTTCAGCTGCTTGAATGTTGTATTACACAATCTTTGTTCTGTTTTTCTCTCTTTTAAAAGTATGATGATATTTATTAAGGGGAGGTATCTTCATAAGCCATTTTAAGCATTTATAAGCCAAAAAACATTTTCTCAAATCTACTGGTATCTATCCATGCAAATAGTTTTGGTTTCATTCCCACAACTGGTTTGGAAAATATATAATTTTGTACGTTCTTTAGTCAGACGTTCCAAATCAGTCTGGAGCCTACTGTGCAGGGATGGTTACTATATTAACAAGCTGTTGCACATCCTTCATTCAACAGTAAGACAAGCCAAGGTCATGAATGAAAGTATTACATTTGACATTAGTGCCTGCAAATATAATCAGTTTCAATATGAGTTTATCCCTGCCACGAAGGAGATAAAACGCACTCTCTGTGTTGTCATATTACGACTGGTGCTATGACACCGTATAAGCGATATGATCGATGGGGAGAAAATTCACCAGCAAAGACGTCAGGGGCCATTTACATTTAAATGAGGTTAGGGTTAGCCAATTAGCCCCAAAATGGCAGCAGAGACAGATGGGGAAGAGAAGTGGGTCCTTTCAGATTACATTTTTCCAGCTGTCGAGGGCCAGCAGAAGACGATGAGGTAACAAATATTAATAAGGAAGCGACGGCAAACATGCCTTGTTCCAAGAAGCACCACAAGCAAAGTAAATATGTACTGTTGGTCTCTTTTGCTCTCTCCTTTTTCTCATTTAGCAAGAGGGGAATACAGATCAATATTGAGACAGATGCTGCAACAGTTTTATGAGCGATGGCAATAAATAACGCCTGCAGGCCTATAGTTCAGAAATCTTTCCAAAAACAACATCCAGCGATGTCAACTGTATTACATAAAATGGCAATGATTTTTATGAGCCTCCCGGTAAAACAATAAGAAACATTAAATAAAATCAAATATACTCCTACTCTTATCAATTCAGGAGTTACGCATCATATTTTTCCACTTTTTAACTTAAAGAAAGTTGTAAAACATTCAAACTTTTTCTCCCCAGACGCCCCATTTGTTTGAAACTTGCTTAAAGGTCTTTCGATCCCAGAGCAACTTTAACGTCTCATGATGACATCCAAAGTGTAAAGTGAAAGACCACAAAAGTGGCAACGCATGAATATTTATAAAGAATGAACCATGTATGATTTGAACAGTTTACATAAGAGAACAGAAGCATGGGCAATAGGAAATTAAGAAACTGCCTTGAAGGGGACCACTTAATTTAAGAAATTATGTAAAAATAACTATATCTTGGTTTAGCAAGATCTAAAACTTTCAGCAGTTCAATGTCTGAACTGAAGTCAGTGTGAGAGAAAGAAACCAAAGGGGGTGTTCTGTAAATCTTATCCATTTTCTGATGTTAATCTGATCATAGGTCCCATTGGCAGCAACCTCAGTCCTGCATTTGTGACGTCAGAAAGGTGTGGGTTGAGGGGGTTGAAGACGCTGTTTGATGCTGCTTGAACAGCCAAATGGGTCTTCCACAGGGTCTCCTCCCAGTTGGACAGGCCTGAGAAACCTCCTCAGTGAGGCACCCAGGAGGCATCCTTATCAGCTGCCCTAACCACCTCAACCACCTTTTAATGCAAAGGAGCACTAATTTTACTTCAAGCACCTTCCGGATCTTTTTCTGTCGCTCTTTACTGGCTTGTTGAAGTAGAACTGACACCAAGCAACTTCCGGAATCAGTCGAGACACAAAATCAATGGGGCCTTCACGAGTCTATTGCCTGCCTGCAGCTCTTTGCGCATAGACTCTAGTACTGTAATTAGGTGTTGCACACCAGAAACTGCCTCATCTAAAGTATTCATGTGGTGCTCGGTCACCTGGTGTGCCTTTTGAAGGATGGATAAGCTTGTTTCAGTCACCCTTTATTTAAAACCCAAGCACCCTGTGGAATCTCATTTTGACTTCTGCAGTGCTGACTGTGATAAATGGAGAGCCAATCCATTCAAGATATCGAGATGATTCCCATCAGACCATTTAACGGGAGCAGATGACACCTTAGCCGTGTCATTAGGAATAACCCAAAACTGAACTTTACGCTCCTGGTACCAATTCTAAAACTCAGGGCCACATTTTATCCATGTAGAAGGAGATGTGGCTCTGTTTTTGTGTGTTACCTTATCTATGTGTGGGTGCCAGTACTCGTCGTGTTGGGTCTTGGCTCCTGTGCTGTTGATTCTGGAGAAGAAGGTGGGCTTGGTGAGGTACATCAGGGTCGGGTCCAAACCAAAAGTCTCAGCAATAACTGTCTGAATACGCCCACGTACATCTCTAACGGACACAGAAAACAGACACAGCATGTCAGATTGAAAAATCTGCCTTAATTACTAAAGTAAGTATGATTTATGACCATGATACAGTGAGCAACTTTGGGCAACGTTCATCAAGAGGATGTGTCAACTGCAGTTCAGCAGCTAAGGGTTGATGAGGACTGATACAAGCACATTAGGACTTCAACTGCAACCAGCAAATGGTTTCTGACAATATTCAATGTGTTTTTATTTGGGTCCAAGAGGTGTGTGCATGAAACTCCATACATCCAAATACAAGCGGATGCTATTAAAGGCATTATAATAAGCAATTATGTTTGTTATATTGTGTACAAAGTACCATCATTTGAGTGTATGTCACAAAGAATGTTGGGTATTTTATTTTGAATCAAAACTCTAAGAATGTGCAATACATGCATGGGTGATTTTTAATTAAGGTTCCTAAGTCACCTGTAAAGCTGGAAATCCTCTTGTGTGAACACATCCCTGATCTGATCCCCAAAGTACCTGCAGCCACATTCCGCCACACAATCACACACAGACAGTTCGGGACGCAGACAAAGCCAATCAGAGACACATGAGCAGACACAAACACGAGTGCAGACACAGCAGAGGGGGGAAAGAGAGCAGAGGAGATGGGTTCTGTTAGCATAAATTAACGTTTCACAGCACGGCACTGTGTGTCATTATCCAGACGGGTGTGCCACCCAGCCATCCAAAACACAGCAGATAGTAAACGTTTGACTGCTTCACATGAGGAAGTCCCCAGCGGGGGGTGAAGGGTGGGAGTGCTATCGTCATCACTTCCTGATTAAAATGAGCCAGATGGTCCCAGAGGATCCGGTGTCAGCCACCTGCCCCGTGGGATGAGAGAGAGAGAGAGATGGGAGGAAACTGAGGGAGAAGGGGATGAGGGGAGGAGGTAAAAGAGAGGGAGAAGGACAGAGGGGGGGCAGATCATCCAAATAAAACTGGATTCTGCTGGCAGTGATGAATGAGTGCCGTATGGGTCACTGGACCTGGAGAAGAAGCTCACAAGGTGTCAGTAAGATTGATGACTAACTTTATATTTTGGTGAATATATTTCTGCAAGTTTGACATATTATGCAGGATGTCATTTCTGCAGGCATAAAAATAGTGTAGACACAGTGAAGAACAAATAAACAGACTATTTTCCCACCTGTAGATGTTGACAAACTGTTTTCCCATCGAGAGCGCCCCAGAGTGCAAGTCCAGTATGGAAGCCTGCAGGGTCAAAAGCAAAACAGGAATCAGTGCAAATGACCAATCGGTCGGTTAAATGAATGCTGGCTGTTTATGCACACGCATGGCACAGTCAGTGCTTCAGGATTTAGCTCTGTGCCCTCTGTGGCCCTTTCATGGCATTCTCGCTCTGCCCTTTAGTTGTTATTGCTTGTCAACTCCTTTGGGGCACTCCACTGTTTATCACAATCCAGAAATAAGTCATTTTCTCAGAAGTCCCCCTGTTGCTTCCCCTCCCTTCACTTAAGTGTCTTAACACTCCATAAACAGTTCATTTATTGGCTAAGGACCAGGCCTGCTGGGGACGGAGAGCAAGGGGTAGGGCATGCCAGGGACATCCAGACGTCTCTGGACAAGAATATGACTCCACGTTTTATCTGCCAGAGCGGCTCGTCGAGCTGGAGCTCTGCTTATTGTGCCAGGCTGCCTTCTAGTGTCAACAGAGGCCCATTACAGCAGGGAGTAAAACAAATGGACAAATGTGGGCCATCTAGGCTTATTCTGGTGCTAATCTCTATGTAGAGAATGGAGATCTGTTCATGAGAGCACTGTCATGGCAAAAGCCCATTAGATTATAGATTGACTGTATAATTAGAAGCAGAACATACTTTAGATTTAAAAGGACTGTACCATTGTGTACACTTATCATACTTTTGCATGATTTCAGTTCATTTTAGACAGCTATTAAAAGGAGAGGCTGGTGGTATTGCACATATTCTTCTTATTGTCAACAAATCCCACAAATAGCCTACGCCAATTAGATTTATTTTTAATGATGTTGATGAGACATTTTGTTTAAATTCTAATTATTCAGCAGATCCCATTAGAAGACAATGGCAGATATATACACAGGAATCAAATTGCAGGGGAGACCATTTAAAATACTACACAGGTTGTCGAGTTATTTTCAGTGCATAAGCACACATGTTGTAAAAACGTCAGAGGATACAGAAATTTCAAAGAGAAGTGAAAGATGACATGTTTACCTTGGTATGATTTGGACTAACCCCCCTTTCAGTATACACTGGCAGCTAAGGTGGACAGTAAACATTACCATAATGACGATTAGTATGAAGTACTGTTAGAAATACTGCCTCTGGAGAAACTGACCCACACCTTTCACGAACCGAGTCATTTGCCGGATTCACACTGCACGATATATTTGTCTGTTAAAATGATCACCGTGTCGAATTAGGCGTTTATTCTTATCATTGTGTTAGGCTTTGGGAGAATGGTCAGCAAAAGGTTTAATGGGTAAAAACGTTCAAAACACCAAGCAAACGCTGTCCGAGTATGCATTAATGCCTGCCTTCCTGTCAATTTATTCCAACAATTTAATTTGGCGATATACTCACTCCTCCTTCTGACCCAGCCAACGCCAGCCCTCTCTCAGCCAGCCTGCGTGTCAGAGACAGATAGCAAAAAAAATGATTCAGCTGCACTACAGAGATAGAACACCGTGAATGGAAAAACAACTAGAGAGGCAGAGAGGGAGATGAGACACATTGCACTTTGTATGACTGTTGTTTACCTCCTGAGGAGCTGAGCCTCCTCCCTCGTCACCACGCTGTCTGTGACTGCGCGGCCACACTTCTGAGGGGTGCATCCTGGGAGAGAGATATGTGAGAAAGGATTCGGAAAATAATAATAAAGTTTGTGAAGTACCCTCTGGTTTTGGAGGCTTCGGGCCCCATAGCAGAGAAAGAAAGTACAAGGTAAGGAGTTGATTGGAGTTTTCTCATTAATGCCACAAGATTCAGGGTTTCCCTCCAACCTCTGACGATTATTATTCATCGCTCGAAGCCTGAGCCTCCCGCTGTGTTTTCTTTGCACAGTTTGAACTCCGAGCGGCAGTTATGTTTAATAAGACAAATTTCCAATTTGTACTCTACTTTCTGCCAAGGATGGGCTCAAAAACGTTTTAAATAAATATCACAGGAGATTAGGCAGACAGCTGTATCCAGTGCATTTGGAAACGTCTACATTCAAGTAAGTTGTGTTTGGAATTTGGGAATCAAGAGTGCTTTGATTCCAGTATGATAATAAATGTTTGACTAGAATAATACCTTATTATTGATTTCATATTTGGTTTATTTCCAGCACATCGGAATGAGTCGAGTTTTGTTGCCCAAATGGAAATCAGCCTCTGTCACCTGATCGTGGCCTGCTGACCTGTACTCACTCTTAAAATGAACCATTTTGCAATTATTCTGATAAATATTTATTCTTATCTATTCTGATTAATGCAAAACATTCTCTGCTTCTAGCTTCTCAGGATTTGCTTAGACCCTTATTTAAAGTTGAAAAATAACTTTTTAGCATTATTTCTAAAATGTTCACTGTGTTCTGACAGTTAGTACATAAAACAGAAAATCTATGAAAAAATCTGGTTCCTCTGGCTCGTTGTAGCATTCCTAATGGCATTTGCAAGAATCCATCAGGCTTGGAGGATAACAATATAAACCGCCATTGGGTTGGAAGCTTGAAGATAGCTGATTGATGAGTCTCATTCCTAGGGTCTAAAAGCCCAGACACCCTGGGAACGCTTTACTATCTTCTTGGCTCTGATTGGTTGTTTTTGTTCAATGCCATTGGGAGAACTACGAGGAGCCAGAGGAACCTGATTTTTTTCACAGATTATCTGTCTCATATACTACTGTCAGCATATAATGTAGGTTTCAGCAAATATAACAAAAAAATATTTTTATAAAGCTTACTTACTGCAGCTTTAAGTTTAAGCTTAACAATAACTACATTTGGGTAAAAACTGCATTTTCCTGTCAAGCATCTCTCCCTTCTGACCACAGTGACTTTACACAGGTTTGAACACATTTCTATGTATGAAGCTAACAGGTTAGTATTTGCTGTTCATCACTTCCAATTTATCTATTGATGAAATATGCAGTCCTACAGTACGTATGGTAACATTATGGTCGAGTAAGCTTGTGCTATATTGCCATCTAGTGGATTATTTCCATGCTATTTCACACTTGGAATCTGGAGACAATGGTTTTTAGTTATATAGTATATATACACTATATTACTATATAATATACTATATTATATAGTATTCTATGTTATTTAGCAAATCAGACTTTTAAGTCTACTTTAAGTTCAGTTTTATTGTTTTTTATAATGTAAAAATAGCAATTCACATAATTCAGTATGATTTTAACAGTGTTTTTAGCTGTTTTTATCATGTAAAACTACTAAAAGCCAGAGCAGAATCCAACACCAGGAACAAGCCACTGGATTAGCATGGTATTTATCAAGTAGGCTTGGCTTTATCTCGTCCCAGCCATGTTTACCCAGCAGAGAGGTCAGGTGTCAGCTGACTGCCTGACACAGAACAGTTCAGGGAACAGAGTCTCACCTGGATAGCGTTGGTAGTTCTCGTAGTCTTCAGAGCACTGGACTGTGTAGACTCTGGGCTGGGGAGAGACCAGCTCACCTCGGCTGACCAATGTCTCTGTAATTTCGCCGTCTAGAGAGGTTATGTAGAGCCACACAGCCGCCCCGCACACAGTCACAGCTATCAGCAGCAGGGCGACAGGCCCTCGGGACGCCCTCCATGCAGATCCCTGCCGCAGCGCATTACCTCTGACCAACACAGATAGAAGGGCCACGTGATCAAGTGAATTTGACTGAACTGACTGAACTGACTGAAGTATGGGGTACTTCTGCAGTTGGCGGAGTCTACGTGGAAAGATTGTGGACTAGCTCATCTACTTTGAAAAAATTGTAATTATTTGATGATGACCAAAACAAAATATATCCAGATATTTGTGTTTGGGAGGAAAATGAAACATCGAAATAGGATTACAGATTGGTATGATGCTTAACTTAAGCAAATATGATAAAGAATAAACAATAACTTTTAGCTATGATATGCCAACTTGGTAGTACACACATCCAACAACACCTTAAAGCCAAGAGTTGTCAGCCATTGAGTAAAAAATTGCTAAAAGCAATAATGGATAAATCATTTAAATAGTTGGATAAAAGTATTTTATAAACAGCTGAAATAATTCTCTAAAAGTAACTAAATGAAATGTGTAATAGATAACCAACAAATTCCAGCTTCTGCCACTCCAAGTGTAGTGGTATAAATGCAAACGTGATAAAACCATCGTAAACACAGAATTCATAGTAATGCCTAATATATAGTATAGTAAATTCTATTTATAAAATCACTATTTTTATAATCATCTGTATTTCATTTTAGGTTTTGCCTACAATCTCAATAACAGCCTATGATTTAATGTTTCATATTAGCCTTACACCATTCTAAGATAGTGTGTACTATCGCGATACATCGAGGTATTATTTTATTTGCTGGTAAGAGATTGTAAGGTGCTCTCTAGGTGAAAATGCTTTGTAACCACCTCGCCCCGGTGTGAGTCCCCACTATGAGGATGCCAGCAGCTAACATGTATTTACATTACAGGTTCATTAAATAAACTGTTTACACATTAAAGTAATGGAGTGATGTTAGTAGCACCAACAACCTCATTAACATACAGACACAGAATTAGTACTATTTATTTATT
>NW_023339651.1:17620372-17627110 GCF_004916995.1 Morone saxatilis
ATGTGATATGTGGCAAGTAGCCGCGATAAAGTGGCAAATAAACGCTAGGCACACTCAAATCAGAGTCACGAAAGGGTAAACAGAAACACGAATTAAGCATTAATTAGTTTGTTTGCCTCTTTTCCCTGAAGACTAAATTAACATCTACAACAATAACATCAGCTTGTCAGTAATTATAAGAGGTGCTAGCTAAAGCGTCCACCTCGGTGTGCATGGTGACAGTCCCTGGCTGGCACACCCTCTTCCTCACCCTCTTCCTCATCCTCTCCTTCCCACCCTCCTTCCTCTCTCTTCCTCTTCCACCCCAACAGTCGCTTCATTTTATTCACTTACCGTTTAATTTTCTTCTCTATCTCAGTGGCATTAGAGCCCTGCGCGGTTCTCTGTCGCAGTAGCACCATTTTGACTCAACGCGTCTGCTGTAGCATTTAGAAAGCACCGTCGTTAGCGGTGCTGCTCTCGGCCCGACCGACCATACCGTGCGACCCGCCAACAGCTTGTACCGCCACCTGAACGTCTCCCCACTTCCTGCTGCGCTCGCATTGGTCAGTCCATTGGCTCCCCGGAAGAGAAAGCAGCGTTTTCATTGGACCACGTCCAGGGTCCAATTGAGTTCGCCTGCAACGCACAGCTGCAAAAACAGAGGATTTATGCTACTGCAGTGCTACAACGTGAACATGTGTTTGAAACTCTGCTTTAAGCTTCAGGATCTTTGAACTCCTTTGCTCTGTAGCATGTGTTCTTCCATCCATTGCTCTGCCCGCTGAGACTAAATTAATCGATTACCTACACTGCGTAATTGCATTGAAAGGAACGGGAGCGGAAAGAGGCGTTTCTAGTCCAGGGAAAGTGATCTACCTCACAACAACATCCTCCTCGCAGTGTCAGTCCTCTCTAATATCCCACCTCTGGTTTCTGCTCGGTCTCTACTGTTCTGGTGAGTCAAACAAAGTATCTGATGTCATATTCATTCACAAACACATGCACACCCGTGGTTACTGTTCTTAATGTGAAGCTGTATTCCTCCCTGCAGTCAGTGCCAGGCACAATGACGTGTCCACCCTGGCCAAAAGGCAAGAAACTGGTTCACCTGGATTTTAAAGGTGCCCCCCCAAGAGTAGAATACCTTCACAAGGTAAGAGCTTCCTCTGTGATCTGCTGCAGCACGCATTCACACATCACTGCTTCAGTGTAGTCATTTATGTTTAATGTCCACCTGATGTGTGTTTCATCTCCTCAGCTCATCGAGCTGTTCTCTGATCTGGGGGTGGACGGCCTGCTGGTGGAGTATGAGAACATGTTTCCTTACGATGGGGAGCTGAAGCTGCTGCAGGCCACAGTTCAGCCTGCTTACAGGTGCATTCTGGGATGTAAACACCGGACATTATCATTCCATTCCTGATTTATGGGCTGGGTGCAGATTGTTTTTTACCTGCTTTATCGTGCTGTGAGATCCTGTAATAAAATTATAATCCTTCCTGTGCAGGATGGAGATAAAACTTAATGTGCAAGTCTGGTGTGCCATAAAATGCTTTGGGTCTGTAAGTTATGTTCTTTTACTATGTGCTCTGTTCGCAGCCGAGAGGATGTACTATCCATGCAGGAATTTGCCAAATCTAAGGGAATAGAGGTCATCCCACTTGTGCAGACATTTGGTCACATGGAGGTGAGGGGAAACATCCTGTTCTCCTGCTTGTAATAGCTACAAATGGCCAGTTTTCACATGGTGTTTGTCCCCAATGTCACCGTCCCTTCTCTATCATAGTTTGTTTTGAAGCATCGGCCCTTGTGGAGCCTGAGAGAGGTGCCTTACTGCGTGGGCACCCTGAATCCCCACAAAGAGGAGGGGGTGAGGCTGGTGATGGAGATGCTGAGGCAGGTGGTGAAGCTGCACCCGGGCCTGAACACGCTGCACATCGGAGCAGATGAGGTAAGGTACTAGTCTTTTGTCAACTAGCTGTGAGTAGAAAGTATCGCCAATTCTCTCGTGTCCTCGCCTCCAACTCCTCTAGGTGTACATCCTCGGCGAGGGGGAGGAGTCCAAACTATGGCTGGCCTCGCCCGGGCGTACAGTGGAGCAACTTTTCCTGAGTCATGTGACCAAGGTGGCCAAGGCCATCAAAGAGGCGTGGCCTCACATGACCATCATAATGTGGGATGATATGATGAGAGGCATGAGCCAGGACTTACTGAAAGGTGAGGGAGAAATGGAGTTGGTTCCCACAGAACCAGGAGACCACTGATCACTCTGATCTCTCTGCTTTATACTTCTACTCAACTACATTTTGAGGGAACATGTTGTACTTTTTACTCCATTACATTTATCTGATACCTATAATTACAAGTTACTTTATAAACTGTACATACAAAACATAATCAAATAAAATATGATGCATTGTTACAGTACACTAAAACTTTGTTTTAATAATATTTAAATTAGTTTCACTTTGACCAACTGCAACAATAAAATGCTACTGTTAATACATTTTGCTAATAATACCTACATCCTTTTGCGGTTTCCATCCAGGACATGTAATGACATATTTCCAGTGTGATATTGCTAATTTTACTTAACTACAGTATTTAAATGCTTCCACCACCACTGAGTGTAAATGGATGGACAATAACAGTAATGGACGCCACACTAATGATTATAATACCAGCTATACACACAATGTGTCTCTGACTCTGGGTCTGATTTGACCCTTTTCATTCACAGCTAGCGGTCTAGTGGGACTGGTCCAGCCTATGTTGTGGGACTACACCCCTAATCTGGATGTGGACAAAACTGGTAGGAACTGCATTTGAAAATCAGTATTCAGGCATCAGGTTCTTCTACATTATGAAGTAGTCTGCAACATGCACAGAGCTTTGTTAGTCGTGATGTGTGTTCTCTAACTGTGTTGTCCAGTGTCTCTGCTGGAGAAGTACTGCAGTGCCGGTATGTCAGACCTGTGGGTGGCCAGCTCCTTTAAAGGTTCCACCAGTGTTTACACCTGTGTGCCCAACACACAGAGACACGTGGATAATCATTTGCAGTGGCTGAAGGTGGCTGCGTCTGTATCTGCTGGTGTAAACCTGCAGGGCATCGCCATCACCGGCTGGCAAAGGTAAGTAGTAGAGGAATTTCTCTGTTATTTCTTTGTGTTTTTTTTCTGTAGTAGGTAGGGTAGATGACTCCAGAACTGTGTGTGGCTGATAGAAGTGAATGTGTAAAGCTCTATGTTGAACTTAAAGTATGGATATATTGGACAAAGTTGCAAATTCCTTTTGTACACTCTAAACTGTATGAATGTGAAGCGGCTGCCCTTTAGTGGCTCCAGCACTTTGACAGTTTGAAGGACTTTAATCAGAAATCATGTAATGTTACCAGAAACCATTTTTTCACATGGTCCATTATTTTCCCACTCTTAGGTACGACCACCTGTCAGTGCTGTGTGAGCTCATGCCTGTGGCCCTTCCATCACTAGCAGCCTGTCTCCAGACTCTCAGCCATGGTCAGTTCAGCCCTGAAGCTCAGAGCAAAGTAACTGAGAGACTGGGTATTTCCTCAGTGGAGGTAGAGGCCATGGGGAGGTAAGGTCCGACACTGTTTTATGACCTACACTGTGACTGTATAGAATATATGGATCCTCATGGTTAACAGGGTTTTGTTCCATGTGGCCTTCAGGACTTCTGCAGACGACTCGCTGTTCCCAGGAAGGAGGCTGGCTGAGTTAACTGTGGAGCTCAATTCACTGCTGAACTCAGAGGACATACGAATGTTTGAAAATGACATGTGAGCTGCGATCACAAGATTATATTTCCTGTGTCTTTTCCAGCTTAAAGGAATAGTTTGACATTTTGGCAACTGCGCTTATTTGCTTACTTGCCTAGAGTTAGATAAGCTAAGCTTAACAGCTGCTGCCTGTAGTGTAATATTTTGCATACAGACATAAAAGTGGTGTTCTCTAGCTCTCAGCAACTTTTCCTTTAATCTTTGCAGTAAATAAACATACTTTTTCCGTATTTCTGTATATAAATAACAGCTGAATAACTGTATGCCTGTGCTACTGTAGGTTTGTAAGAGGGTGGTTTAGCCCCTACCACCGACGGACAAAGATGGTAACCCCTCTCATCACCATGCAGATTCACAGCCAAGCATCAACGTGAGAATAATAGACCTTTTTCACAGCAGCCATTTTGACCTAGAATAGTAGGGTAAACACAGGTGTTACTAATAATACTAATTAGGGTTCCTATCTGTTTAGTGTAGCAGAGCCTTTCCAGTAAGCCATCTTGCACAATAGCAGCACCGTGACTCTGTTTAAACCTTTAATTACCCTACTATTTCATGTCTAAATGGCTGCTGTCTATTTGTTATTTTTCAGAAACACTCTCTGCTCTCTGCCTCGCTTAAGAACTCTTGTTTAGCCATTGACAGAAACCCCATCTGATCTTGTCTCCTCAGGTTTATAACTACACTACAACAGAAGGTGGAGGCAGTGAGAGAGGAGATGGTGCGTCTTTACCCAGATTCAACAGCCCAGGAGTGGATAGAGGAACATGTCAGCCCTGTATTGGGCCCTTTACAGAGGATAACAGAGGAAATCAGAGCCTGCGTCAAGGAGATGGTGCCATAGAATATTTTACTAGCTCAGAATCATATTGCTTTTTTGATGAATTCCAATACTGGTCTCTTAATTCTTTTGCAACCAGCGCTGAAATGAGCAGGATTTTTTGTGTAATTTTGCAGTTTTCAGATTGCACTGATTGTAACAAAGAAAGGAAATAATATTAAAAGAGGACATTGAGTTTACATATAAAACATCTTTATAGAATTCCTGCAAATGTATCAAAGTAAACAAAAAACAATAAAATCAACCAACGAAAGTACTTCTCATTTTCTTTCAAGCAGAACAGAACACACTGGCATTCACCATCAGCCATTACACAGCCCTGATCAGAAAAAAATAGTTTGACCAAAACACAAAGTTTCTGCTTGAGATTCAGTCTTTGGTTCATAAAACGTATACAAATGTCAAAAGACAGAAAGGCAACAGGTCAAAGCATTTTACACACAATCGCTCTTGACTGAGCCATGAAAATCATTCATGCTTGATTACGGTTTGCACATGCATTCATCTGGATTGCAGACTGGGTATGAATAAACATGCAAAAGGTGATTATCAACTGGGTGGTCCAGGAAAATGTGGGGAAAGCATTTTCCATTGACTTAAACACACATAAATACTTATTAGAGTTCAGTAGGAAGGCACAGTTAATCTGTAATCTGGAGTGTATTCTCAAATAGTAATTAGATTTAAAAAAAGATAAGGCATGATATTCATTTGCTGAGAGATACATTTACAGTACAATAAAAGATATTCCTGCAACTGTTTTAGAAATGTTGGACTAAACTATGAAACATTTGCATAACAAAACTTTTAATTTGATCATTTTTACATCCCAGTGCACATGAAAATTAAACTTAAAATGTTTCCCTAAGCCTCCATAACCCCACCTGACATAAAAAAAATACTAGAAAGGAAGAAGTGTATATCCTTGGTGTTACATGCAAATGCTAACAGTATAACATGTAATAAGGCCGTCACTAAAACTGCACCCTCTGTAATTTTTCTTTGCAAAGCCATGATGCCCCCAATTCAATCCACCCAAAGTTACAGCAAGGTTCCAAGTCACAGAAAGATCAGAGTCCATCTGCTTCATCACTGCTGTTGTCCAAAGAATCCTCCTCTTCTTCCTCCTCCTCCTCTGCATACTCTGCATCTTCCTCCTGCTGCCTGCGTTGTTGCAGCTCCTCCAGCCCCAGGAAGCGCTTCAGCAATGCAGCCACTGCCTCCACGTCACTGATGGGTAACAGACGCAACAGAAGAACAGGGATACACTGTGTTATCTTAGTATACATAGTAAACAAGCTGCAAACAAAATTCTGAAACCTTGTCCACCTTATCACTTTGTAAAGCTGACATGGTGAACAAGTTAGCAAACATTACACATTGAGCAAACACAAAGCAACATTAGCATTCATTTTGACTTGTGTTTCTGGCCACCTGATTCATGTAAGTGCAATATTCACTCTCTTTCTAGCTCTGTTTTTGTCTCTACCAGGTGTAAACCCACCCTGACATCACCCACTGGTGTGTGCACAACCTTTTTAAAGGTAACATTATGGTTATCACAATGTTGTTTTCTGGAGCCAGAAGTGACCATATTTGGACAACAGTGTGGAGCTGGTAGGTGACATACTGGCTGCACTTAGTTTTGCTCAGTTTAAAAAAAATGGCAGCCTAGTCACAAACTTTCTCATATTACAGCTAAACATTACTAAATTCAAATATATAAGAAAGAATATATGAGAAATAGACAATGCAGTTACAGAATCTTGATTCATATTTGTTGAGAACTGCCTAGTTTGACAGTTTTGTGTGTTGCACTGGACGGACTCACTTTAACTTGTCAATCACAAGGTAGACGCGCCCTAAAGCATATCCTGCTTTATCGTCTATTTTACTCTAAATGGGACCATAATTTACTAAATTAACTTCATGCAGACTTTAAACTAGCAATTGAGACCATAAACTATTATTGAGCTAATAAATCAAATGAGAAGTCATTTTGAAATTAATTCAATTTTCAGTTCAATTCAATTCAATTGTATTTGTATAGCGCCAATTCATAACAGAAGTTATCTCAGGACACTTTTCAAATAGGAGCAGGGGTAATATAGTACTATGA
>NW_023339651.1:17627210-17627556 GCF_004916995.1 Morone saxatilis
AGAGAGAGAGAGAGAGAGAGAGACAGACAGACAGACAGACAGACAGACAGACAGACAGAGGTGCACAGCAACAACAATTAGGTGAAATACAAACGCAGTTCTTTTTGGATAGCATAGTCGCCCCCTGCTAGTTATGACGAAGAATGCAGATGTAGGGCACTTCTTTATTGGCTTCATTTTTTAGACCCAGAAGCTCTGTCCACTAATATGCACTGTCAATGATCTCCATCAACTCCTGAAAAAAATATCTGGCTATTTAGCTGCTAAATGTTACACTATGTTTAACTGCATCTGGGAAAGTAGCGTACAGTGAGTGATACCTTTTACATTACACATAGTCATCTGA
>NW_023339651.1:17627702-17631895 GCF_004916995.1 Morone saxatilis
CAGGTCGGATTCCAACCCTGGGCCGCTGCAGGACTCAGTCCATGGTTTCCAGGTCTATCAAGTGAGCTAACCGGGCGCCCCATTATTGCAGCTTTAAACTTAAAATACAAAAGATTTCAGTCTGGGTTGTACATACACTGCTGAGGAGGACATATAGAACTAAAATTAAAAATAAAAATAAACTTTTAAGTGTTAGAACTGTCAGCAGGAGATACCCACCTGCGTCCCCCCAGTGTGGCACTCTGAGTCAGGGGGTAGGAGAAGCCTGCAGCCAGCCGCAGTATCAGGAGGTAGCCCTTCCCCAAATAGCGAACCTTCTCTTCCTGGACGCAGATGTCACACAGCTGTGTCAGATCCAACACAACTGAGAAAGAGAAAGGGGAAAATAAGACTTAAGATCTAATATTCTACACTCTCAAACAACTACTGGAGGCCACAGTGCTGAGTAACCCACTCTGCAGTATTACCAACCTTTCTCTTGCCCCTTCCTCCATAACGTCAGGACCAAAGTGTACAAGCTACAGCTCTTGAGCTCGATCAGGTTCTTGGTTTTGTCGAACACAGCCTCCTCCCATTCCTCCATGTTCTGCATGGCTACAAACAGACAGCCAGTCACGTAGAAAAGCTTCCACAAGATGCTGTCTGTGTGATCCGCACAACACATAAAATACAAGAGAGCGGAATGAGTTGCAGTAAGCAAATGTGGACATGTGGTAATCATTGTTGCAAACTTATTAACAGATTATGTAAATTCAGTTAGTGCACCTGAGCTGTAGTATGCAGCTGCCAACCCAACAGACCCTATACCTGCAATTTAAATGAGATGCTTATTATTTTTTGAGGAAATACAGGGAGAAGAGATTTATTACAGAGTATGAACACATTGAGGGGATAGTGGAAGGCTTAGTTTGGTAAATGTATTTCATATTTGAATGTATAGATTGTATAAACACGCTCATGCACACTTACCGACAAGAAGAGACCAGGAACGAATGCCCGGGGTCCTCTTCAGGTGGAGCAGGGTGCCGCTGTGCTCCTCTACTGTCATGTATCCCATCTGAACAGAGGCAAGAATATAAATGTAGTGCTTCGTATCTACTAAAAGCCTATTTTTACATGACCATAATACCCGTACCATAAAGGGACAGTCAACCAAGTTACAGAAAACATATGTTTCTACTTGTCCATAATAGAATCTAGTTTGGGTTTTATACACCCAGGTTTTGAGCCATCCTTATCTGAGTTATCAAATGTCCCGGGAACCCGGAACTGCAGGGGCCCTAAAAGCTCCACGCTTATTATGTATTTAACTAGTTTGTTCTATTCTAAAAGGCCTTTTTCACAGCAGACATTTTGACTTGTTATAAGGCTAAAAGCACAGGAGTTTTTGGTAACAGTATCTGCTTTATTACCAAATCTTAAAGGACCAGTGTGTAGGATTTAGTGGCCTCTAGTGGTAAAGTTGCAGATTGGCTGGCCATGCCCTGTCCAGAAACAATGTCCTATTTACTCAGGATAATCCACATACATTGCTGACAGCAGTTTTTATTAGAACTCTTTTCTTCCTGAAGAAATAGTCCAAAAACTGAAATCTGAGATGTTCTGAGGATTGTCCATGGTAGCCAGGACATTGTTACTGGACAGACACGGTGCAGTTTTGACATTTTTCAGTCCTTCAGCAGCAGCATAAACGATTCACCAACCACAGTTCACCTCCATTATAATGGGATGGGGGCAGAAGTCTCAGGGGTAGATATAACTCAACAGTTCAACACATAAAACCCAAACTATCTACATGGCTTCATAACATAAGAGGTTATTTATTGTTGTGTTATCTGAGTGAACTGACCCTTTAAATTTATTTAAAAAAAGACAGAGCCTAAAAGACAAGACAGATGCTCCTGTTGATGATGGGGACAGCCCACACATCACTGTCCCACCAGAATAAAGACACCAACCATGAGACATTTTGTATCACTTACCTTAAACTCTTCTTTCCTTCTCTAAATCGCCTTACAAATTTCGCAAAAGAGCATTTGTACGAGGAAACGCATGCACTGAATTATAAGGAAGTTCTTTTCATTTTATTGCAACAACAACTGTCCCGAATGAGTGACACTTCCTTCCTGGATCCGCCTCTTCTGATTGGACGGGTTCAACTTCACGCTGCCTTCAAAATAAAAGCTTAAATGCATCAATTTAAGAGAAAGGTATGTATTTGTATGCATAGTCTGTTTACTACGCAAGAATTTCGATTTTTTTTTTGCAGGACAATACAATTTTAAAAACAACATTTCTTTACTTTTGTGTAGAACTAGGTTTAACTCTCCCATTATTTTGACAATAACCACTTTCAGTCACATGCTTTGAAACATCCACCGAGGAAAGCATTCCGCGCGTGGTAAAGGAGACACTTCCAGACCTATTTTGAGTTTTAAACTCCATCATATTCTTTTAATGTTGTGCCGCGACAAAGTGAACATGACCATCTTTTTAATAACCCACCAGGCAGTTTGAGAAAAAAAGCTTTGAAAATCAAAGCTTCCGGAGCAGAACGCCACTGCGTTTGCGCATGCGTCCTGGATTTAACCGGGGTACACAATGGAGTCGGACGTACATAGACATAACTGGATTTAATATTAAAAGCCCCGACGCCTTTGAGACCACTAGTTGGTATATTGTGACATAACCGCGGGGGTTAAAGCGAGCAGTGGCCCACCGCCCGCACTCGAGCTGAGCTGAAACAGAAAGAGTGCTGAGTAACTGCTGAGTTCACCTGCTGTGTGTCAGGGCTCCTGTCTTCCTCTACCAGTGGCTGCTCCTCTGACTGTCCTCTGCATTTTGTCCATGCCTTTGTTTGAAAGAGCAGTGAAGTAGAAACCGTCCGGTGAGTTACCTTAAAAATTCGACCTTGGTACGCTAACACAGGGCCTGTCATGTTAAACCAACTCCCAGTAACAAACACATGACTTGAATCAGTCGTAAGGCCTCTAACGCATCAGCAGTTTTCTTCAATGGCAATAGCTCAAATGAATTCTACGTATGCTGGCTAATTACACATTACGTATTAAAGTATTGATGTTGTTAGCTACTCGTGGCTGAAATTATAATAAGCTATAATAAAACACTCACTACTGAGTCGACATTTTTCGCATTTTACATCATGGGAGAGATACCTATTGTGTCCATAATATATGTGGGGTTTAGAGGATGATGGCTTCCAGCCCATACTTGTCTTTTTTTCCCCTCATGAGAACATAATGTGATGTAATGGCCCTCCGAGGCTGTTGTTCTTGGCACTGTGTATATAATTAACGTTAGCCATTTAGTTTTTTAATGACCGGTTATTAGTTCGTTGGCAGTTTCCCACCATTATTGTGTTCATGATAAGCGGGCTGCTCGTGTGATAGGACCGGGGGACGGCCGAGAGGAGGGTGGGGTGAAAACAACACAGTCACCATGTCAGTGCTTCAGAGGGAACATGCTGTGAGGAACTGAGGCACTGGGAAGCGAGCGGTGCTGATGTCTATGTGTGTATGTATCGCCCTCCATTTACAGATCACCGCCAAGGAAAATGTCAGAGGTCAACATAGCAAAGCGCAAGGAGAAGTGTGAGAACTGCACCAAACAGGTGAGTTTCTGGATCTCGTCTCTCTTACACATGCAGAATTTAAAAAAAATAAATGGTGAGTCTAATTACTGATCTGCCACACACAGTGCAACAAGAAGCAGAGTGATGATGGTGCCAACTCACACCAGGAGAGCGATGAAGTCAACGGACAGGTAATGTCTGTTTACTCGCCTTTTTTGTTTGTTATCGATTGATCTGGCTGAATCAGTGCTCATCAGGTTGCTTATTAAAGGGGCGTTCCCATTCAGACAGTTGTGTTATGTCTTCTGCTGCTCTGAAGGAGCTAACTTTCCATCGCAGATCGCAGCGTCTGGGGATTTTTAAAATCAAAGTAGCTGCTTGAACGGTGGCGAGAAAAGCTGCTAACAAACGCACGCCTCTTACTTCAAGGACACGCTTTACCTTATTCAGTGCTCCCCCCACATTCTCCTCTGTAGTGAAACAGACTGGAGATATAGCAAATCACATTGTATAATGAAAATAACTTTATATAACATTGAAAATGGATATTCCCAGTAGGTTACAAGTACACGTCTCTCATTGTTTCCACCCAGTTTTAGCA
>NW_023339651.1:17632012-17632162 GCF_004916995.1 Morone saxatilis
TCAACCTCTGTTCCTTCGATTGTGGCCATTTAAAGTGTCTTGTGAGTAATGGAGAAGCTGGAGTACCCCATCAAAATGTTAAATTAGTCTCATTTTTTCATTTATTTTACTTTATTAATCCACAGTGTATTTCTTCCCCCCCCCCCCCCC
>NW_023339651.1:17632262-17660019 GCF_004916995.1 Morone saxatilis
AAGGTGCATGAAGGATCCCAGTTGCTGCTGAGCGCCTGTCTGTCTTGTGATGGCTGCCTAACAGAGGAGGAGAGCTTGAAGATCTCTCAGCAGAGCCTGCAGGAAGTGGAGCGGGTTCTGGCACTCAATAAGGTACGACACGCACACAACAACCAGCCTCTGAAACCTGAGAAAGTCAGGGAGTTTCCTTGTAACACTTTTGAACTGTACATGTGTCTTACATTGCTCCCATTGTTCCTCTGTCAGAAGTGTGACGTGTCGAAGCACAAGGTGCTGGTAGCGTCCCTTTGTCCGCAGTCTCTGCCTTTCTTTGCCGTCAAGTTTGGTCTGGACGTCACTGAGGCCGCCCACAAGCTCTGTGGCTTCCTCAAGAGTTTAGGTGAGCAAGCAGGATTCAAATGTTTTTGTTTAGCTGTTAGTTATTTAGAATATATTTGAGGTCTTGTTACATTTTGAAAACAGTGATTTATTTATCTGCATGTCCACTGTAATGTTTACCCTGATCAGATTTGGGATGTCACTAAACAGTTAAATTTACTACATTGTTCTTTTACATTTTGTGCCTCCGTAATGTTATCGGTTTCACAGGCTGAAATTTACAGCTTTTTGTTTTTTTATTTCAAGTTGTAATTGCCACTTTGCATTTTAAAAAAGCATTAAAGTGTCAGACATTTAGCTTCCTGAGACATTTCTTTATAACTGGTGTGTAGAAACTTCCACCGACTCGTCTGTATCTATCATGGGCGCTCGACATTCTCCTCTTCTGGGGGGCGCTCCCTGTTTCCTGTCCCTGTTCTCATCTCTCTGGGTTTTCCCTGCAGGAGTGCAGTATGTGTTCGACACCACTCTGGCGGCAGGCTTCAGCATCTTAGAGAGTCAGAAGGAGTTTATTCAGAGGTACCGAAGGAGGCACCATGACACCCACGCCATGCCCATGTTCACCTCCTCCTGCCCAGGTAAAACTGTTTTCTTCCTCACCATATTCTCCTCTACCTCACTTCACTTTTTTATATTCCCCTCCTGTCGGGCTGATTTTCTTTCCAACTGAACCTTTCATTGGCCTCAATTTCCATCTTTTTTTGCCTCTTTCTTCTGCTGCTGCTCAGCCTCCTGACTGCACAGACCGTTAATGCATGCTGTGTGCTGAATATGGGGAGACTGAGCTTGTTGTAGAGTTGGAGATAGCAGTGGTGTGCTGGTGGAGAAAGATAGAAAGCTCTTCTCTCACCACTCCCTCCATCAGAGATAGGAACAGCAAGAGTTAAGGACTTTCATTTTCCTCAATGGAACAAACTTCACACTTGCATTCGTTCAGTCTGAAGGATTGCCACTGGTAATGTGTGGCTTTGCTCAGCCCCAGAAAAGGAACTTGCTGGGTGAAGTGGGGTGTGATTAAAAAGTTTGGATAATTATTGTATGGACGCATATGTCAGAAAACTGTTCATCACATTTTTCCAGAGCCAAAGGTGACATCTTAAAATGTCTGGTTTTGCCCGACTAACAGTCCAAAACCCAAAGAAATGGAACATTTATAATGATGAGGAAAGCAGTCAATTCTCACAATTGTGAAGCTGGAAGCTGAAAAATGTCGGCGGGTTTGCTTAATAAATGACCTGACGATTAATTGATCATCACAACCAATCGTTGCAGCTCTAAATGATTGCTTGTTGATTTTTAGCCCAATGGTTGTGGAAACCAGACTGTTCATTCAGTAATATTAGCCAATCAGGAAGGAATAAAGTCATATAAAGTAATAAAGCTTTGAACGTTAAACCTGGGACAGCTCCATCACCATTTATAATGTCTGTATACTTGTCGTCATGTTTTTTTTTTCTATCAATGAAAACATCTGATTCTGGAGTGCAGAGGGTCAAGGGTTATTTTAACTCTGTGTGTGTGTGTGTGTGCGTGTACAGGGTGGATCCGCTATTCAGAGCGTGTTCTGGGCAGTTTGGTCACCCCTCATATCTGCACTGCCAGGTCTCCTCAGCAGATCATGGGCTGTCTGGTCAAAGACTACTTCTCTAAACAGCAGGTGAGCATCCCCTGTCAGAACAGTCATCCAGTTTGTCGGTGATGCCGCCTATCACTGACAACAACCATGCACACAGTGGCAGCAGGATGCAAAATGAATGTATTGTCCACCAGCCAAATGGTTAGTGAAGGTTCACATACTGCCAGCCACTCAATAGATAACCATTGGGAGTTTTTTTGGGAGCAAATCCACAAGCCACTTGCATATTTTACCAGTATTTGGCTGGTGGTTAGTGCTGATTGTGTGCTCTGAGTTGCAGTATTGGTAAAAGCTGGAGGTAACAGATTAAGAAGGTAGGGCAAATAAAAGAATGAGATAGAAAGACAAATATGTTATTGTAGTTACATCGGTAACGGTTTCAGTTCATCACTCAGACCCAGAACAGAAATCTGAAGGGAGTTCAATCGCACTTAAAATAAGATCCCATCCGAGTCATTTAATATTGAGTGTGTGCCGATAGCGAGTCCCGATCCAATACCTGTATTTTCTTTTAGACGGTGCACACTTCATGTACAGTAGTCATTCAAATCAATCCAGTGTATATGCTTGACAAATAAATAGCTCTGCATTGCACTAAGAAACAAAATGTGTTTCTTTGTTTTTTGCACAATAAAGTTTAAGATAACAAACCCTCTATAATCTTCTTTTTTTAATCTCTTTTTTTGTTGCTGTCTGGAGGGAGTTTGTCTCTCCAGTATTTGGTGCTTCACTGCAGCGTTTACCTGACCTGTATTTTGCTGAGTGTTTATTTCCGTCGTCTCCACATCCTTTGCACGGATTCCATTTTAATGAATTACTCGTACTGGCTTTTTGTTTGCGAGCAGAGGCAGCCCAGCCCGCGGTGAAACTCTGCAGCGGGCGGGGCTGCTCCTGCTCTCATTCACTCACACACAGAGCAGAGTGGAGGAAAGAAATGATGGCTGCACCGTGCATGAGTACAAACAGCTGTGTGACCAAAACAAAAGATCAGATTGACACAGTTTGTTGAGATGGATTGGGGGTATCCTTACTGCTGTACCCTCGGGTTGAATCATTCGGTGTTCTGGTTAGCATAGAGGCGTAGCTGTCCTATTCAGACGTTAACTCAATAAAGACAGTGAGATGTGTTTGTCAGTTGGCCTTGGCAGGCGGTAATCCACTGAAAGCTGAACAATGTCAGTGGAATATTCAAAACACAGCACCCAATGAATGCACTGTTATGACTATCCATTATGTTAATGTGCTAATGGAACAGATGGTCGGGTATTGAGATCTGAAGTGAAAAGAAGACTAAGGCACTCTAAGCTCACTCTTGAGCCTTCAGCGTTGTCGCTTCACACATGCTTCTGTATAAGGAGGAATCTGTCTTCTTATGATGTTTGTCCCTTTTCCTTGTCTCCCGGCAGAAGCTGAGTCCAGAGAAAGTCTACCACGTGTTGGTGGCTCCCTGCTTTGATAAAAAACTGGAGGCTGTCAGAGAGGAGTTTTACAACAGCCTGCTAGAGACCAGAGATGTGGACTGTGTCCTCACCTCAGGTTCACTTTTCTGTTTCTTACCCACTGTTGCCCTGGGACAAATGGCATTTCAAAATGTTTGTTTGGACCTTTAGGTTATGTTAAATACAGCTTGTATTACTATTATGAGGTTTGGTGTCTCTGAGACTCCTGATGTTTATATACAGTAATATACATTAATACAATACATTCTATCATTATATTATCTTAAATGACCAGTTATCATCAAACCTTCACAGTTTCTTTTTCTCATATAGCAGTCTCTGCTATTTAAAAGCATATGGGAGATCCAAACCCCAACAACACATACAAGCCATAAATAGCTAAATACAAATGTGTCCACATCCCCTGTTATTCTGAGACCCATCTGTTTGTGTCAAGATCCATTTGAGACAGACAGCAGCTCACACCTGGCACCACAATGCACCTCAAAGCAAGCATCCTGGTCTGGTTTTGCTTCCTCGTTACATTTGCTTTTATCTGTGGTGAAGCCACATCTGCTGCTGAGAAATCTGCTTCAGTTCCCAGTCATATGTGGTTCAGATTTTCAAATCTGCCCACTCCACCGAGTGTACTGATTATCTGATATCAGGCAACTGCTACAATACAGAATTATCCACAAGTTGTGTGTTTTAAACTACCTTTGTTATCGCATTTTGCATTTGATTGGATCAACAGTATCGACATACATAACACACAAGTGATCACACAGATCCTGCTTATCAGGCACAAAGACCAATATTGTTTGGGTCTCAGTAGCGCCTACCACAGTCTTGGTAGATCTCAGTAGATAACAGTGGAACTGTTGTGTGTTTCAGGGGAGATCTATTGCCTGATGGAGCAGAGGAAGGTTTCAGTGGAGGAGCTGGACTCAGTTCCACTGGACCATGTGTGAGTAGTTGGACTAGTTGTCATCCTATCATTCATTTTTGGTGAGAGATTAAACATTTGAACCTTTAGCTTGACTTTTATTAATATTACTGTCATGCAGTATCAACTTCAGTGATAGTTTGTTTAAACGTTCAAGAAATGTGACTCAGCAGCTATTATACTTTCCACACAGATCAGTGGTGTTGTGACAGGTCCTGTGCTATTCTGCAAGGAGTGTATGGCACAAATACAAATATCATATCAGTCCCTCCAGGATTGCACAGGCTTTTTTTGGGCTTGTTGTGGGCCTAAAATGCCTGACTTAATAGCAGCTTTAAATGGTAATGGTACTTTTTCTTTGCAATGAAAATTGTAAAACTACTTCCTATTTCTTTATTTTATTCATTAAAAATCGGGCAAGGCAACTTGTTCCAGTGAGAATTAAATTGCTCTGCTTGTGTTCCAAGTACCCTTATCAAAAAGGCTCAAACTCCTGAGGGTAAATGTGAGACGTTTACTTGTCACATGTCTGCATGGTCTGTCTTCACAACTAGAAATGTTATTGTCCGTCCACCTTACTTGTTGTTTATAATAGCATCCAACTTACAATTGTATATTTTCACTGAGTTGGTATGGAAGTCGTTGTCAGTCGTGGTGCTGTGCTGTCACTGCAGGCTGGGCGAGGCCGGAGACGTGGCGCTGGTGAGGCACGAGGGCCGAGGTTCTGAAGGCTTCCTGGAACACCTCTTCAAACATGCAGCCAAAGAGCTCTTCGGCCTGGACGTCCATGAGATCACATACAAGAACCTCAGGTGAGGCACAGTGGGACCCTGAGACTTACTCTGGTGGAATACACCGTAGCTCCCAGCTCTGTCTATCCTCATGTATCTCTGTTGGTCCAGCGTGAAAACTCTCCCCCTGTGTGTCATGTTGGTTTCTTTAGGAACCGAGACTTCCAGGAAGTAACTCTGGAGCGGGATGGGGAGACTCTGCTGCAGTTCGCTGCCGTCTACGGTTTCAGGAACATCCAGACTCTGGTTCACCGGATGAGAAAGGGGCGGGTGCCTTACCAGCTGGTGGAGGTGCTTTCCTGCCCAGGAGGTAACACCACCACAACCAACACGTTTTTAAAGATACTGATTGTTTCAAAGTTAAATCCCGCCAGTCCTGGAGACTTAACGTGAAAGGACCTGCTGGTGTAAGCCCTTTTTTTTTTTTTGTGTCTCTGATTTGTGTCCACTCAGGATGCTTGAGCGGTCGCGGGCAGGCGGAGAGCGAGGCGGGAGGCCGGGTGGATAAAGCCCTAGTCCAGCAGATGGAGGAGGCGTACAGCAGCCTGCCAGTCCGTCTCCCGGAGGTCAACCCCGCCCTGCACACCCTCTATCAAGACTGGCTGCAGGGCCAGGACTCCTCGCAGGCCAGCACGCTCCTGCACACCCAGTACAGGAATCAGACTCAGAGCCACACGCAGCCCCCACACATGCAGTGGTGAGGAGAAAAAGGACATGATGGAAGCTGAGTGCTTGCCGCCTCTTGCATTTAATCTGATTCTGCTTGGACCGTCTCATCGATCATGCTGGCACCATGAAGGACCGCAGCAATTCTTCAATTTGGCCACAGGGGGGCGATGTCTGTATTTACAACTTGTGTGCCAAACCTGAGCCCTGAGGACAAACGAAGGTCCAGAGTGCAGAAACACACACTTTATTATCATCGTATGCAGACTGAGGCAGTGATGTCATTCGGCTGCAGATAAAGGGAACATTACAGGAAGTCTGTAGCAAACTACCTGAACTATTTATGTGCATTTACAGAGCAATAAGCCACTGAGAAAACGTATAACAACTGGAGCTCATGAAGGGAACATGCAGATGCTGAATGTTAAGGAGTCCAATATAACCTGTCCAGTATGAAACCTGATGTTTTCCTTTGTGTTAAAGGTTGTCTCCACTGTTCCTCCCTGAAAGACAAGACCGTTTGATCTCAAACACATTGATAACTATGCAACAGCGCGACCGTCTAATCTCAGCCGTCCTAGTCCATGGAAAGTGAGGCTGCTGCTGTATGATTCAAGGTTCAAAGTCTTTTAATAACCCCACAGTGTTTGCTTATGTGTAACTATCAGCCCAGTGTTTGGTTGATCCGTCCCTGTGAAGAATCAAGAGTCATTATTTTTTAAATGGTACAAGATGATTTCATTTGTATTATCACTTTGTTCCCATTCCACAAGCTCGTCCTTTTAAGTTATATGTTGTTCTTCCTTCTTTGTTTTACGAGATCAAACAAACATGTTAATGAAGCACTAAAATCTTCTGACAAATGAAGTGTTGTCTCATTTCAACGTCGTGTGTGTCGTTCATGAACAGAGGCAGAACTTTTGGAAACGTGTGCTACTGCTAATCCACAAAACAGTTTTTAATGTTAAAACTCTAACATGTCAAACGGAGCTCTGTGGATTGTCCAATGCCGTGAGCTCCACTGATGAAACTTCATTGTGATATCCCAAAATCTTAGGGAATTTAAGCAGAACTGCTCACATGACGACATACATATGTTTTTTGTTTTTTTCATTTGAGTGAAACCTTTTTAAAAGTGTTTCATGTGTACAGTGTGCAAACCATAGTACAGTTAATTTATTGATGCAAAATTAAAGTCTAATTTAATCAAACTGCTGAAATGATTTATGGTGTAAAGATGCCAGTCCCTGCTTCTCAAATGTAAAGCCTGTGCTGCTTATATCACTGGGAATGGAATATCATTGGATTTTGGATTGCTGGTCGGACAAATCAAGCAATTTGAGGACGTCGCCTTAGATTGTTGGAAATTTAAATTGGCCTTTATTTGACTATCTTCTGATAACATACAGAACTAAATCAATGAATGTAAAAACAATGTTTATTTGTTTTGATCCCCGTTAGCTTCCACAGAGTGGTTGGTGTTGCTGGAGTCCACACAAAGCATTAAAAACAACTTGTGCAACACTGGAGAAAGGTGCAAACAGCTCATCCGGTTGTGCCAGAAATTCTAAACTTTCCCTACCAACACCTCCAGTTTCCAGTTTTTAAATCTGAAGAAAGGAATGTAATTCATTGTTGTCGTGGTCAGGGAGGTGCGTTTTGTTGTTTTGGGCCAACGGCAGCAGCGAGCGTTGAGTTCCTGGAGTATGATTCACCTTGAGGCTGCTAGATGGCCAAAGATACTAAATGAAGACTTTCCAGACATTTCCAGTGAAAAATGCATGTACAGAGCAACTCTACAGAGGCCTGTACCAACTTGTTTGTAGACGTGATCCCACCGGATGAGCAGTGCTCACTGTCCTGTATTATACCTATGACAAAAATACACATTTTCACCAAAGACTGGGTGTATTATTCCGAAGGATATTTGGCATGAATAACAGAAGAGTAGATTTTGATTGAACCGCCACGGTTATCCATGATAGTCGCTGATGCATTGTGTTATCAAGGAAAGAATAAAGAAGAATCAATCTGGCTGCTCTGTTCTGCACGGTTTTTTATTAATATTTCCCATCAGACACCATGTGATCAGTCTAATCAGTACAAGCTCTAATGCCTAATAATGGTTTTAATCAATACACAAATTGAGCTGGGTGGCTTTAGCAAGAAAATCCCTCTGACTGAAAACATTAGCTATGGCAGCTAATTTGCTCATTCAAATTGAGCTTTGGTTTTGAGATTAATACACATGTACATTCTCTCTCAGCTCTACTCAAGATCCATATGTCCTTGTTCATGGAGTTTACCTGCTGCTTAACTCTCATCTGAAACCCCCCTCCTCATCCGAGCTGAAGATGTTTTTGTTGCATTGGGGGAAAAGCACTAACCCCAGTACCAACTGTTACTGAGCAAAAGAAAACAAAAGGCATATTTGACAGGGCACACACTGCCAACAAGAAGAGTCATATTAACATATCATAGTATTTGCTCCCAACGCTCTGAACTCACCTGAATAAATGATTACTGAAAATTACATTACATTTTTATGAGGGGCTATATGCACTCAAACTCATATTTAACCTTTTGCCCCATTTGCAACAACATTTTCTCCTCCTACCTCCCTCCCTTTCACTCTCTCTGACTTTTCCTTTTTTCCTACCTCTGAGTGTCGATCTCTTTCATTGTTTGTCCCTAGCAAGTGGAAATACCCTCCAGGTGTAGTGCGTGGGTTGGCAGGTGGATCTTTAAAAGGCATCTTGTGTTTTTCTGGAGTCATTCACCGATGTTCACATCAGACAGAAGCTCTATAATTTATCAAGCTCTTCGGGGTAAGTAGCTCTCTGTGTGTGAATGTTTATTCAAGAGTGTGTGTAAGGCTGTGTCTGTTTGCCTTTCTGCACTTGAGGTGCGTAATCATTCACTCAGAAGCTCAATCGTGCTTTTATCTGACCACTGATCCAAATAAGGTTAATATGCAGAGTTTGCTGAGAGGCTGCAATTAGTTGGACTTAATGTGTATGTTTTACTTAATGAGTAAAAGTGTGTTTTCTTTTCCTAAACACAAACGTGATTATGTTTCTTTTATCAAATCATATATATATATATATTTTTTTTTTTAAATGAGTTGAGCTACCCCACAATCTTTCCACATATCCCCTGTCAGTACCTCTGGTTGGAAATCACTGGTTTGATCTATAACAATCATTTTTATATGTTTTGAATGTACATTTTTAAGCAGAATATTTACTAGTAGCTATATATATTTACAATTGTGATTTTAGATATGTCTTATTGTAACTCTGTAATGGTGCAATAGGGTTTTTTTGGGAGTGGATTTTGTTAAAATATATTAAACTAAAAATAAAATTTTGTATGATGTAAAAAGTTAATCAAAAAATACTTTCAACAGAAACAAAGGATATTGGCAGTACAGAAAAACCTCTGGAAAAGTTACCAACAAAAAAGTTATTCAGTTATAACAGGTTTAAACCCTGGTTCACAGCCAGAACTCAAAGTGCGGTGAGAGAGAAGCTAAACGACGATGCTCTGAGAAACAGTTCTCAGCCAGCGACTCTGGTTCTGTCCGGGAGGGGCTCAGACAGACGACTAACTACCAACCTAAAACCCCCTCACTCCATCAGCGATTTGTGCCTGGCAAACAATCTGAATAAGTCCTACTGTCGCTGTGAAAGATAAAGGGACAGTCCTGATACCGTTCTTCATATGTTTGTTTCCTCCCTCCAGTTTCTGACACTGTGGAAGCTTCAGGATGTCCTGCCTGTGGATGTGTTTGAGTCTGCTCTACGCTGCTTCTTTTCCACAAAGTACATTGCAGAAAGGTATTTTATTACCTGGCTTGTACTAAAAATAAATATAACTACTGTACATTATGAAGTCAAAAAAGTAAGTAATATAATTTTTTCTCTTTTTTTAAATTCAGGAGTGTCACTGAAGTGCAACCAAACAGTGGTAGCTGAAGCTGGAGAAACGGTGACACTAAACTGCACTATATACAATGAGTTGACAGAGGACTGTGATCTCGTTAATTATTCCTGGAATAACGCACACGGTGGACTGGATTCTAACTCAACATACACCTGTAAATCGGATAATCGGACCTATGTGTCACTGACCATCTGGAATGTTTCGAAAGAGGAAACTTACAGTGTTTTTATAATCACAAACTGTGGTGGGGATAGCTCATCTATCAAAGTACTGCCTGGTAAGTAGTTTCCACTCCTAAACTACAAGAGTGTATGTGTGCACCATTATTATCCATTTCTACAAATTGAAAGTCTAACATACATTTTATCTTACCAGATAATGTGAGATCAGCAACAAAGCCTAAGCCCGGAACTGAGGAGCCTTCCAAAATTCTTGTGACAACCGCCATATTGAGTGTTTTCATCCCCATGGTTGTTTTTGGCATTTTGTGTATGGTTGGAACTAAGAGATGCAAAAACATAATCAGAACCATCAAAACGGGAAAATCTCACAGACCCCTCACACCGGAGTACTCGACGAGCTCTGAAATTTTTGTTTAAGCATCTGTTCAGTTATTCCTCTCCACAGCTGGCTGGGTTCTTTTTTTTTTCTTCATCTTTGTACATATTGATAAATGTGAATATGATGATTTGGTCTGGTTGAAGAGTACTACTCCATTTGTGAAAACTGTTGTATAAAGTCTTCTGTGGCTCTGAGGGCAGCTCTCTTAATTCCAACAATCCTTTAACATTGTCAGACTCACAGTGGGCCGTTTTTTTTTTTTTGTTTTCTTTTTTTAATATAACAATTGATGCAACAGAACCAGAGATATCACCCCACCTCATTCCACACATACGTCTTCCATGTCAAAACTTGGCAACCCACAATGCAACTCAACCGCACACAGTAGTGCACACAGTGTAGCCTCTAGTCTGTGGCAGGATGAGGAGTGGGCTACAGAGGTCTGCTAAGCTTACTCCTTTCAAACTCCACGCCCTCAGATTATTTTCATTTTCAAACTTGTAACTCTGATGTGTAAAATCGACGTAGTTACCCTTTAAAGCAGCAACCAGGAGCTTTCATTTTGTGGGGAATCTTGCGGCCCCTGTGGACATAAGTGATAGTGTTTCTACCGCCTTGTTTCACTGATTTCCTTCCAGTGGGAATCCAACTGAATCCGACCCAGTGGCAGGTATTAAGAATAACTACATCGAAATAATTAAACTTCTCACTGATGTTTGTTTACGTAGCTCAGTGGTTCTCAAACTTTTTCATTAACGTACCCTATTTGAAATATTTTTTTCAGCCCAGTACCCCCTCACCAGTGCAAAAAGAGGTATAATACAGCGCAACCAGAGATCAAACTCTTTTTGAATATAAAATCTAACGAACATAGATTTACATTTTTATTAAACTTATTCTAGTATCATTATTTTGAGAATTTTGCATGACTAATATTTTTTAAATGAACATAAAGAAAAAGAAAATCTCACGCACCCCCTGCAGTACGCCTATAGGGGTACGCATACCCCCGTTTGAGGAACACTGATCCAGGTCTTTAAACTGAGACTTGGAGACGACAAGAAACTGCAATCATCATAACCTTTGAAACATGGGCATTTATCAAGTAGCGGAAGACTAGTAAAAGACACTATTGAGTTGCATTGTGGGAAATGTAGGATAAAGAGACCTGCTGATTTTTATCACTTTTTTGAATTTGCTACTAACAAGTCTACAACTTTATGGGTGTGCAGTAAAAGGCCTTTCAAAGCCACTCAACGTATTCTACAAAAAAAAGTAGAAAGTAACTGTGATATTGTTGACTGTAAAATGAGTGTTTGATATAATATGCAGAATATACCGGGTGTGTAGATTATGACTAACTGAGCCATGAGCAATGGAACATATCTTTGAATAAAGGGTTGTCACTACCAAGCACTTACGAGTCTTTGATCTGATGCAGCACGGCAGCCACACAGCTGATAAACAAGCAACAAGTGTCACACTTCCTTTGTACATCTCACGTCCCCTTTTAAGTGCTTGTGACAGTCTGTCAGTCAGTCAGACTGAGGCGCCTTGGGCTGAGTCTGTGGTAGCCTGCCTGCAGCCCAGCTCACGGGATGAAAGCCCACTGGTGGAGCTGTGTGTTGGGATTACTGTACATGCCTGCTGGGGTAATACTCAGCCCCTGGACAGGTGAGTGTGTGTGAGAGAGAGCGAGAGAGTGAGTAATATGTGCAAAAGATGGAAAGGTTTGGGTTTAAGATCCAAAAATATGAAGTTGTCTTCAAACGTGAGCCTGAGTCATCTTTTCCTGTTTGCCTTCTGTGTCTCTACATGCAGAAGTGAAAATGTACGTAAAAGTACCAATGAAGCAATGAATTACAAGCAAAAATACTTCAAAATCCTACTTAATTAAAAGTAGTTTCACTATCAAAATGTAGGAAATAGCTGAG
This sequence comes from Morone saxatilis, assembly GCF_004916995.1. NCBI lineage: Eukaryota > Metazoa > Chordata > Actinopteri > Moronidae > Morone > Morone saxatilis. Next base: position 17,644,559 of record NW_023339651.1, read on the forward strand.
GTGACCGATACATTAAAGTGGGTCCCGAGAGAAATCTGAGGGGATGATTAATGGAGCAGGTTCTGCTACACGGATTTGTCTTTGTAAAATGTGGAGTAATTTGACTTCTTTGGGCGCCCAAAAAAATTTATTTAAATGAAACCACATGAGAAGACTTTGGCAAAAGTGGTTACAACCCATAGACATCTGAAACGCTGGGAACCGGCGGTTTCATCTGTAAGAACATATCGTGTTTTTTTAGGTAAAATCTGGATATAAAACTATTAAAGCTGCAGCAGGTAACTTTTATCAAAATTATTTTTTCCCATATTTGCTTAAGCTTTCACTATATCCTGACAGTAGTACATCGGACAGATGATGCGTGAAAAAAATCCTCTACCTCTTAATGGCGTTGGCAAGAATCCACCGGTACCCCCAGTGTTAGTATTTGATGAATTTGACAAATGAGACTTGACAATCATCTTTCTCGGCTCTTACTGTTTTTGTAAAGCGCTGGATTTCACAGATTTCAGCCGATATGACAAGTTACCTACTGTAACTGTCTGATACGTGTACTAGAGTAAAAAGTGCAATACTTCCCTTCTACTTTATTTTATTTACTTTCCACCACTCTCTAAAACCATATATTTCTTTTTACGAATTCCCTTTAACATTGGCGTTTGAATTGATCACTACGAATAACTTTTTGAAAGTTTTCACTGACATTATGACCTGCAAATAGACAAAGACTTCAGGTAACAATCCATCTCTCCTTGACAGTTTCTCAAGAACCCACGTCCATCTCTCTAATGAGAGTCAACTCATCTGCTGAGATCACATGCTCCACATCGTTGTCTGACCCGATGGGGCTCTACCTGCGCAGGGGTGTGCAAAGCAACATGGACATTATATACCTGAGCTTGGTCGAGGGAAAAATCAACAGGCGTACTATAGCTTCAGAATTTACAGACAGAGTTCACATTGCTTACGGGAAGATCGAGGAGGGCAAAAGATTCACCGTGCAGCTGTCTCTGCTGGCGCTGGACGACACCAACTGGTATTACTGCACCTGGGAAACCTTCAAATCAGAGACGGCAGAGCAACAAACCCTGTCCAGCAATGGCACCATTATCATCGTCACAGGTGGAAAGAACCAAACCCGTCCTTTGAGTTCAAACATGCACGGTCCAGTCATATTTTTTTTTAAAAAGCCTTTGATTAACTTTTTGTCACAGGTTTAACTTTATTTCTTCCATTTCTCCTCACAGAGCGAGGTCCCCAGGAACAATGCCAGACCCCCATTTGGGATCTCGTCTTGATTGCCTCGAGTGTGATAGCATTCACTGTCATATTGTCCCTCGTCATCGGAGCACTGGTCCTGAGATGCAGAGTAAGTGCTACCGGAAGCAGATGGACCTGCTCTCATTATCACGCAAAGACAGCGCCATGGTGTTAATATGTTCTCTTCTGTATCTACAGTTTAAGAAGCAATTCAGGCCTGCCAGAGTTACGAGTCCACCCAGACCTCCCAGACCTCCCCGTGTCTGTCCTCAGTGTCCTGAGCACCATCCCTACTTAGTCACTTCTATAAATACTTTGGACTTCAGGGGCATCCTCTAATGCGAAGAGTCGATGTGATGATGATTAAAAAAAGAAAAAATCAGTGTTGACTTTGCCAAAAAATGTGTGGAACTGTGATAGATAATTCAGATGTGTTTTGAGTCAGCAGCTTAACCCCAGGCAAGGAGTCTCACTTTTTTGCTCTCTTCTTCATTTCCTTTTTATACAATTTTGTGTTTTGTTGAGTTACCACATCCTGGCTCATGTGTGGTGTACAGGTGTGATGGTGCATGTGAACAGTGCCGGTGAAGAACTGCAGAGCGAGCACTTTTGTTGTTCTACTGTATGTGTAACGTTACATGTGGTCTTGACCTTCTGCAGAATGCGTATCCCACTGTTTCCTCTCTTTTCATATGTACATACATTAAATCCAAGCTTCTTTCAATGTTGCTGTTCATTTGTTCAAGTGTTGTCTTAAAATACTAATACTAACAAAACAAAAACAAAAACAGCATTCACTTCATATTTCTATGACACGACAAATGAATTCACACAGAAAGACAGGAAGATACTTATTTGGTACATCCTGTAAATGAAGCTGTGAGTAATGGCAGTTCCTGCACTGTGTGTATCTACAGATGTACGTGTTCCTCATGTGGAACCCACGTACTGAACTACGTTGCTGCACGGACCTTTGTGGGTGTAACACAAATGTGCAGCCTTGAAAACAGTTGAGTTATGATGATAATACTGTATCTATGTGATAAAGTTAATAATACTTGTATATTTAATTAAATGCGCGTCAAAATGCGCCAGCGTAGCTAACTGTTAGCCTCAGTTAGCTACGCTGAGAACACGAAGCCTGTGAAAGGTTTCCAGGGAAAGAGAAAAGAGGTTTTCACCTTGGCTTTTGCTCTCAGTCCTCCTGCTCACTGTCCAAAGCTCCTGTTGGTTTCAACCAGACAGCTCGTCTGCAGCCAGGGGAGAGGATGATCGGCCATAAACTGCTGTTGTCCGGCCTGAGCTTGTGGACTTCGGGGAGAAGTAGATGGATTAGTCGGCTTCTTGGTGGTGAGGCACTCTGTAATTGTATTTATGCTTAAGTACAGTATGTAGCTCTAGTACGGATTCCTGTATGGAGGCAACACACGCCAAACCCTGTACAAAATTGTGTCAATTATTATTTGTCTAAGTTGCCTTTCGACAAAGCTACATACTAACTTGAATATACTTAAAACCTTTAACAGTGTGACTTCTCTTAGCAATTCGGCATATACCCAATGTATGTATCAGCACTTATATATCAGCAAATCTAATCTTGCACAACTTTATGCCTTTTATCTTTCGTAGAAACACGCCATAGTGGATAGTAGTAACAGCGTTATGAACAGTGATAACCTTTGCCCTGGTTGTTTGTGAACTGCTCATTCCAGGAGAATTATATTGCAGTGCCTCAATAAGAGGATTTATTAAAGCCCCCCCTTCAGTCAAAACTTAAGTGTTTCTCCTTGTTCCTACAGTGTGCTGTTTAAATGCTGTATGTGCAGAGTCTGACACTAGAAGGATGTTTTCACATTCACAGTGGAAAGTTTCTCTGTGCTCATTGAAAGTCTGGTGTAAGGGGCGAGGCCTACAAGCACGGTTTGTCACATCACAAACAATGTTGAAGCTGATCCTGGTCTTATACAGGTGTGATACATCGCAGCTACACTGAGAATGGACTTTACAGTGAAGTAGGACAGGGGTTCCCAAACCCCAAATCTGAGATGATATCGTCTTAAAGAATCCCCTCTGTGTATTTTTGGGGGTTTCAAGAGTCCTCATAGTGAATTAATGATAAAACAGTTGTCAGTATAAATTATAATCAATAAAAATGACCAACCCTATTTCTTTCCTTGTTCTGAGTAGCCCCTACAACCCATTCAATCACCCCTGTTTATCCCCCGACCCCAGTTTGAAAACCAGTGAAGTTGGACACGTCATGTGTCCAGCAGAAAAATGTAAGATGATAGATTATATAGACAGAAAATAATCTTGAATTTCTAATGAGGTAGAAGGAATACACGCTGTTTTTTTTAAAGCTTTTAATTTGGAAATTATACTTTTTGTGGAAAAAACATCAAGCACACATTATTGTTCCAAACATCATTTGTACATGTCTTAATACATGTCTGGAGGGAATTTTTAGTGTTTACTGTTTAGTACAATTTCAAATGTCTGCTGATTCTGTAGGTATGAATGGGCATGGGAAAGCACCCTATTCATCTTGCAGGCCAAAGGTGTGCATTGTTGGCAGCGGTCCAGCAGGTTTCTACACGGCGCAGCACCTGATAAAGGTATTTCATGTTTTTTTCCATCACAGTAATATCATTGCGTATTGTCTTAATGATATATATACCGGGATATGGTAGATTTTCTTGAAAATTACAAACTGGTAATGGATAAAATGATGAACACCTGAAACCAAGGTACATCAATGTCTTTCTGTGCCCTGTTTCAAGGTATATCTCGTCATATTGCCCAATCCTAACAGCCATTATGGCTTCTACCTTCATTTTTCACTACGGCATTGCCCTGTGATCCTTTTTCCTTTATCACATCTGCTCCACTATTATAGACCCTTTTTATATACCTTCACATTACCTGATGAGTAATGAGTTTTATTGTAGAAGTAACACAGTAAGTAGTAGTATGTTGGCAGTTATCAGCTATTATTATCATTATTTTGATGTAGATAGAAAACACTCGCAGTCTGTATCAGTGGCAATGCAGTGTACATTTCTTTCTTTATTGTATGTTTCAAATGTCCAGGCTTTAAAGGTAGTTATGTTTCAGACTTTTCAGCTTGTGAAGGTAAATATTGGCTGCATGTAGTTTCTGCCTACAGGACCGCAACAAATAATCCCTCCCACCCTCTCTGGTTGAACCGTGTTTACTCTCAGCTGATCCCTTTTAAATAGACACTCATATCCTCGCCCTCTCAGGCCTGCTACAAGTAGGGCAGGAAATAACTTGCAGACGGCTTTGTGTAGCACAAAGAGTATAGTAAAAGTATTTTTGGGTCACTGCTCTGTAGAGTGTGTCAGCACACATTTGATTATCTACATAGATAAGATCATTTAAAAGAATCAGCTAGCCTTTCTAGCCACATGCATTGTGAAAGCAGCAGGCTCTTTGAGTTTTTTTTATTACCCAACACATACAGAACAGAATATAACAAAAGTAGAGCTGCAATGGTTAATCGGGTTAATTAATTAGTTGTCATCCAACGATTTTGACAACTGATTAATCCATTTGAGTATTTTTTAAGTCAAAATTCTCTAATTTCAGCCTCTTAAATGTGAATATTTTCTGATTTCTTTAGTCTTTTGTGATAGTACATTGATTATTTTTGATTTGATGATGTCACGTTGGGCTTTGGGAAGCACTGATGGACAGATTAGACTCACTTACCCCACCTCTAACTGAACACCTGGACTTAACCACTTTCCTTATATCCTCTCCTTAATTTGAATTAACATACATTATTATTAATAAATTCTCTTTTTAATGGTGTTTAGTCTCTTCAGCAGGTTTATTGGATACAGCTGTGCTAGCAGCTCTGTGAGCTTGTACTCAGACGCTGTGTTGCTTTGAGCTAAATGCTAATATACTCACAATGACAATAATGACATGGCGATGTTTAGCAGCTATAATGTTTGCTGCGTTCACCATCTTTGTTTACTGGGTTATCATGCTAACATTAGCATAATAAACCAAAGTATTTAAGTCATTTTGAATTGAATTAAATTTTACATGTTGTGTGTCTCTCTCTCCTTTTCATCCTCCCAGGCCCGTCCAGATGTTGACGTGGACATTTACGAGCGGTTACCCGTCCCCTTTGGCCTGGTCAGGTTCGGGGTGGCCCCTGATCATCCTGAAGTCAAGGTCTCTAATCCTAAAAAGACACATTAGCAGTGCTGGGCAGTATGACCAAAGACTGGTATCACAGTAATTTTTAAGATCCTGGCAGTTGCATGGTATATCACTGTATTTTTTATTGTTTTTTTTTGCATGGCTGGTCCTTTATATAGGTTTTTAATGGCTTATTCTTCTGTCACGAGCACATAGAATATACAAATATTTTAATGTCATCATGTATGTAGTGAAAGATTAATATAGGGTCTCTTGGCCCCACACAATGATACTATATATGAAAGAAACCGAAAGGAAAACCATTTTTACTCAACTCAACATAGTAAAAACAGAACTTAAAGATATGCCAACAACTTTAACATTGCTTCCTGTTCAGAACAAAATATTTTGAACTCAAAGTATTGAATTGTTTTTGAAGTATTTCTCAAATATCTCTTTGAATAAATAAATGTTGCACATAAACAAATGACGTACAGCAGTTGTTTCATATAAATGATTCTTGTCATGTAGGAAATTAAAAACCTGTATACTGGTTCGTCTGGTGTATCGCCCAGCGCTCTGTGTTAGAGAACAGATAATTATCCTGAATTATTTGGGTATTTACAGTATAAAACGGGTCTCTCTGGTTTTGAAAGGCTAGCTGTGATGGAGGCTGTTTGCTTTGGTTAAGAAGAACCTCAGTCGTAACCTTAAACAAACCTGTTTACTAGTGTGTGATGAAAGTTTTGTTCCAGCCAGTCTGCGTGATGAAACCCTGGCACGAACAATCAATCTCTTAAAGCTGGAGGTTAGGACTTTTATATGTGAATGAACGGCCCTTGCCAAACAAGTTCACACAATGCTGGTTAGGCCTGTCACCGCCAGATAAATATCTCTGTACTTTGCAGTAGAAGTTTTAAAATCTGGTGTCTGTTTACATTACACCAGCAATGATTGGTGTGCCAGAGCTCAAGGGGGGAGCAATCCTAGTAGGCCAGTGGTTCCCAACCTTATTCCTTAAGGGACTCCTTTTCTATCGTTGGGTAAACTGACGACCCCTGACTAAGTGATATATTTAATGGAAATTTCATTTTATATTCAAAAGAGTACAATGAACAGTGTGTTCACTGACTGCAAGAAGCTTGTGTAAAACTAGTAATTTCGATGAATTTAATCAGTTTATCTCTTCCTATTTCTATTTATTTTTTAACTGATCGGAACCGGCTAAATTAAGCTTTATCAATCCGATCGTTTGTCTTGCATCAGCTGTCACACAGCTGTTTTTACTTGTGGTGAGAGCGGGAGCAGCCCCACCCGACACAACAACACTCAAGTGCAAAAAGTCCCACGACCAAAAAGCCAATAACAATTATTCATTAATGTAATCCACACAAAAGATGTAGAGACAGTTTGTTCAGGTAACTCGGGTAAAGGCTGCACAGAAGCAAACACTTAAGAGAGAAAATCCCTCCAGACAGCAACAAGACCAGACAGGTTATTATTGATAAATAAAAACCATTAAGCAACAGTTTCCATGCAGGCATTTTGTTTCTTTTGCAATGCAGAGCTACTTCATTGTCAAGCATATACACCAGATTGACTTTAATGACTTTAATGTACATGAAGCGCAGGCTGGGCACTGTATTATCTAAGTATCGGATCAGGACTGGGTATCAGCAGATACTCGATATTAAACGAGTGAGACATTCCTGTGTGTTACTGCTTTCTGCAGAAACCTGGCAAACGAAAAGTGAAATGTTTGAGACACCTGGTTTACATAACGAGGACAGGTGAATACAGACACCTGTTTTCCCACAGTTTCTCCTTCAGATAGCGAAAGTATCACAATGACAACAGAGCAGTGAGCAGTGAAGTAAATCTTCCATTTAGTAATGTGTTCTTGTATAATGACATAATTAAGTTCAAAGTAAAACAAAAAGTGACATTTAAGTAGACATTATAGATCAAAATAAGATTGTTTCAAACTGTCTAAATGCTCTGACGCACACACACACACACAAATCAGTAATAAAAAAAACTCTTTTTAATATTTCAGTTTAAATAATTATCTATTAATTATCTATAATTAATAAAATCTTTTCCTCTCCTCAGAACGTCATCAACACATTCACACAGACAGCCAAACATACATGCTGTAGCTTCTATGGTAACGTGACTGTGGGAAAGGATGTGAGCGTTGCAGAGCTGCAGCAAGCCTACCATGCAGTGGTACTGGTGAGAACATGACAACACACTGCTGTGCCCGCACAGTAAAATCACCTTTACATAAACGTTGATGTGTGTGTGCACAAGCATCTTTATGTGTTGTTTCTTTGTATATTTCATGATAGAGTTATGGAGCAGAGGGAAACAGGAGTATGGGGGTGCCGGGAGAAGACCTGGCCGGTGTGTACTCTGCCAAAGACTTCGTGGGCTGGTATAATGGGCTGCCCAGCTGTCAAGAGGTATGCCTTACACTCTGTGTATTTAATTTAATTCACAATAAACCTGGGCAATGTTTCCGGTAAACCAAAAGAATGTTAAAAACTCACAAACATGTTTCTCCGGTCCTTTTACTCTGCATGCTGCTTCCTTATCATCAGTTTCACTTTGTTATCTTTTCTATTTAGCTGAGTCCAGACCTGAGTTGTGAAACAGCAGTCATTCTGGGACAAGGGAATGTGGCCTTAGATGTAGCAAGAATCCTGCTGTCACCCATTGACATTTTAAAGGTGAGAAACACACAGCCATGGTTATTTTAGGTTATTTTAAAGTCCGCCTCCAACTAAAAAAATCAGTGTTTCTTCCTGTTCCTACAGCGTGCTGTCTGAATGATGTATGTGCAGAGTCTGACAGTAGGAGGATGTTTTCCTATCATCTGCTGACAGTGGAAAGTTTCTCTGTGCTCACTGCAGATTTTGACAGACATTACAGATTGTAAGGGGTTCTTGTCTTAAGCAGTTTCAACAGAGAAGATCTTGAATACTCTGCCCTTGACAGATCACAAAGTGGTAAACTTTTTATCTCCCAATCCAAATTTTGGGAGATGCAAATGTTTTTTTTAAATTTTTTGGTGTTCTGTGTACAGACTACTGAATTTGTGTGGAAAAATCTATGAAATTGGGCAAAGCCGTTACAGAAACACACACTTGAAAAAGTGAAACACCATGTCTGTGGTGAATTGATCAAATGTTAAATGTGTCTCTAGGAATCTGGAGTGTATATAGTATATAAACATATCTGAACAACCAGTGACCCAAAGAAAACTGGAAAGTGTAATGTGCACTGACAGGTGTGTGCGTGTAAATAATGAAGATGGTGTGGTTTGTTTTGAATACCCATAACTGATTTGTGACTGATTTGAGCTGTGTGCATGTTTAGACAAGGAAACAAGTGCCGCCTACACAACTTTCCATTCACCAACAGAGCAATTATTTCATCATACCGACAGCTTGTTTTTAAATTGGCAAAGCTCAAAGTTTCACATAATTAAGGACATACATAAATAACAAAAATAACAGCACATATGAATGGGAAATATCTCTTGTTTTCTGCAGAAGACTGATATTACCCAGCCAGCCTTGGAGGCTCTGGCAGAGAGCCATGTCCGCAGGGTACTGATAGTTGGCAGGAGAGGACCCGTACAGATCGCTTGCACAATCAAGGTATGTGTGATTAAAAACTGATATTTAGCTTTATTCTATTCAACATTACACATAAAACTGCTCTTTTTCTTCGTCATCACTCCACAATTTAATTATTAAACTTAAGTTCAAGCCAGTTTAAAGGATAACTTGTTAAATTGTTGTTAAGATCTGGGAACCCGCCATCGTTAGAAATAAAAAAAAAACACAAGCAGTTAAGCCTTCAGGTTACTTATTAGAGAAAAGGAAAGCAAGGGCAAAGGATAAACATTACTCAAAGTTTCCACAACATCCATCACACTTTACAGACTGACTTCCTGGTTCAGCTTTGACCTACCTTACTTACTGTAGTTGTGCAATGAGGAATTATTACACAAATTTCAAGTGCAAGTTCATCAACTCAGCCTGTTTCAAATGTTTCATGTGTTTACTTCCCAACTGTCCCTGCCTGAACCCACTGTGTCTTCATCCCGAAGTCATAGTCCTGTTCAGAGCCACTGTAAATCACCTGCCCTCCCCAGCTCTGGTTCTGGTGCTCATTCGGGCCTCCCTGGCTGCATTCCTTGCTGGGCCCCCCTACCCTGGGCCTGAGAACCTCCTCCTCCCACAGTTCAAAGCTCCTGCACTTGTGGTGTAAACAAACCTCCCACGGTATGTGGAGCTCACAGTCTGGGTACAGTCAGCTAATAGGACTGCTACAGTTAACACATGCAGCAGTGCACCGGAAAGTGACTTTCTGTGTCCGTGTTTCAGCAATCCCCTCATAGACAAGGTGCAGCTCCTGAACTGAGTTTAATGTTGTTTTTGTTTTAATGCTACTATCCGGCTAAGGAAAAATAGGTCGACTAAGGCTATTCCCATACAGTTAAATGGTTTAGTCTGCTATTAGGGGGCAGCCCTACTCTTAAATATGCAGTCATCTTTGTAATAAGAGGGGTTTATGCACCCTACTATAATATCCCTCTGATAAAATCAGAATCCACTGGGCCTGCTCAGTATTTTTATACTGCACATGCCTCATTTATTAAGTTTTTTCCTTTAATTTGTCACCAGTCTGTATATAAATCATACATTTTCAAATCAGTCAATCAATCATCCTGTTTGGCTGTCGCACACGTTTTTGCAATGTGATATTTCATATCTCAACAATTACTGTGGCAAGTACAGTGTTACCACAACCGATTGAAGTGTTAGCCAAAACTAAGAAAGTAAAACCCTAGTTGTAGTAAACCAGAATTCTCTTTTAAACTCGCCATAGTCATTCACTAAGAGAGACACCTTCCACCAGCTTTCAATGATTTTCTTGTGCAGCCTTGCCATTCCTGCTGTGTTCTCCTTGTCTACAGGAGGTCAGAGAAATGGTGAACCTGCCAGACACCAGACCTGAGATGGTGGCGGCTGATTTTGAGGGTGTCAAAGACGCTGTTAAAGGTAAGAAATTGAATTGTATCTTGGTATTTTTCTGCCATCAGTTTGCGCTGCATTCTTCATTTTTCAGTTGACACCAGGGCCTAAGAATGAGGACATCTCAGATTTTGAGTCAAGGCTGCCCAATAGGCTACATACAGTAACATACTTATAGAATACAGAATAAGAGTCAAAGAGAGAGCCAAAATAGCAATACAGAATATGCAAAACAACATATGTTGACAGTATAAGTTCAACAGAGATACAACTTAATGCAGAGACTGTTGAAAATGTCACAAGGAAGGAAGAACTATATGTTGTGGTTAAGCACCGGAACATGCGCTATTGAGACCGAGTATAGCCCATATACTATGAGCTGAGTGGAAACTGTTAAGAGGTAAAGACAGCTGGTGTTAGATGAGCTGTAGTCCCAGGATTTTCTGCTGAAAAAACATATGCAAGACCATATGCCGTCCCCGTCCTGATGACCTTCAGTGAGTCCTTGCTGCAGCGATGACATTGAGCTGACTGATGTTCCAAATTTAAGTGATAACAGTCTCCTTGCCTCTGTTCATGGCTAATTATGAGAACCCTGATCTCATCTCTGTTAAACACGATAAGCAGTAAGTGATGCATCTTTTTAGAAACTTGTGGTTTGCGTCTTTTTTGTGCCTCTAAACGTGTACTGTCGTGGTTACAGCAGTACATCAAAAATAATTGACTTACAGGAAATGTTGAAAGGCCAATGACATGAAATGAACATTTTTCATCAAGATTTCACAGCAGAGTGTAGACATTTTCAGTAGTGTGGGTGTATAGGTCCTTGTATGAGTTTTTGATTACTGGAATTTGGTGTACATGTTTGCACATATGCACACGTATTCACACATACAGCCACACACTTTTTCCACACATGATAAGGCCACATGATCATACTTTCAGCTAGGAGACTTGTAATTACTTTAAATGTTGGGGTCACAAATGATCGACAGATGCTCATTTTAAGTATTACAAATGACTGCTTACACCTGATCTGTATCTGTATCTATTCAACCAACTAAATGAGGTGTATTCACATCTGTATCTTCAATGGGCAGTGCTTATGCCAGATGTGGGTGCACTTGAATCGGTAATGCGCAGGTCTAACTGGAAGTTGTTCATTTAAGCCTGAAATTGATATGGATTAATCAAAAGATGCTATATTTATTAGAAAACTATTTAGAGAACAGCCTCTGAACTGAGCTTCAGAGCAATGTTTTTGATCACAACTATTTACAGTTTTTTGTTTTTAATAAAAGTTGCCATATGTCCAAGTAGTGATATTGATACACTTTACTCTGATGATACTCGTACCCATAAAAAAGTACATTGTCTGTAAACAAGTATTAACTGGAAACTTGTTTCAGCCAAGTACTCGCTCAACCCTGATAAGTATCCTTGCTCTGTCAGATTTGCCGAGGCCTAGGAAGCGTCTGACAGAGCTGTTATTGAAGACAGCGATGGAGATCCCAGGGGAGAAGGAGCAGGAGAGGCAGAACAATGCCTCCCGCGTCTGGTCCTTCCGGTTCTTCCGAAGCCCGATTGAAATCCTGGCTGATCTTGACAACAAGCGAACAGCTGGCATCCGGCTGGCGGTCAACAAGCTGGAGGTAACCCAGTTTTGGATTTCAAAACTCAAGAAGTCCTTCGCGTAGCCATGTGGAGCTTCTTCATACGTTGACTTAGTTAAAGTTGGTTACCTCTGTGTGACCAGGGTTCAGGTGACGGAGCCCGGGCAGTGCTCACTGGAGAAGTGGAGGATGTGAGCTGTGGCCTGGTCATTAGCAGTATAGGCTACAAGAGCCTCCCTATCGATCCATCAGTGCCATTTGACTCCCGCAAAGCCATCGTCCCAAACAGCATGGGCCGTGTTCAACAAGCTGCAGGTATAGACCAAAAGGACATCAGGTGGATGAGGTTAAATTACTGGGTGTGATAATAGACAGTCAACTGCCATAGGTTTGCAAGAAAATGCCACCCTTTTGTTTTAGCACACATTCTGGGACAAGTAATCATATATTTATTGTTAATGTTGTCCTGTACAAAATCAAGACCACTTAACAAGATAAAACCTTTAACTGAAAAACATTAATGAATCCATCTTTCTTTCCAGGTCTATATTGTAGTGGCTGGCTGAAGACAGGCCCCACTGGGGTGATAGCCACCACTATGAACAATAGTTTTGACACTGCACGATCCTTGGTGGAGGACATGGACTCAGGAACATTGGATATATCTGCTGCCAAGCCTGGTTCACAAAGCATCAGTGGCCTGCTGGAAAAGAGAGGTACTCTACTGTCCATTTGCTTTTTTCATCACGTTCGTTATGCCTCCGAGTCATGTTATCTGACCTGGGACCACACCTATGTTGCAAACATTTTGAGAGTCCGAATCCACAGCCTAATAGTATGTAGGTTTGGACTAAATGTGGTGGTTGACTATGTTACAGCTATTATCATAATTTTAAAAACAGTAAATCTTTCTCTTTACATAATGACTCTGTTCTACCCTTGATACTGTCACAGCAAATGTCAACACATCACTCTCTCTATAACTGACAGACACAAGTTTCCAACAGAAAGGACAATGTGTCATGCCTCCCCACATCAGACTGATTTAAAGCTAAAAGAATGTGATTGTTCTATTGGTTCACTGCAAATTTAGTAATAATTGTTTCTTGTGATATTATAGCACAGCGCCATTACACAGTGCCATCACTTATCTCCTTATCTCTTTATATTAACTATTCAACAAGAATCCATTACACTTCATTAAGTGAAATGTATGTTACTGGTTTGGTCACAAGGTGTTCTTTAAAAAAAATGGTATTAAGCTATCGCCAAATGTGGTTTATATTTTATCTTCTGTAGGAGTGAAACCAGTGATTTTCCTTGACTGGGAGAAGATTGACAGTGTGGAGATGAGTAGGGGCGAAGCTGCCGGAAAACCCAGAGAAAAACTCCTGACTGTGGAGGAAATGCTGCAGGTGGTTCGAAAATGACTGAAGACAAGACACTGCTTACAGGTGAACAGTGGACACTGAGTGAGTGTTGTAATATAGAAGAAAGAATAAAAAGAATTATGAAAATACCTCAACATGGACTTAATTCATATTATACATGTGGTTCACATGAAAAGGTATTGGGTCCTGTAGTTTACCATTGAATTCTTACTCTGTATCCTCAAGAAACCAGGACTTTTGTATTGTACTGTAACTTACTGTATGTATATTTGAGTAAAGACTGTGGTGACAAATATGCCACTTCATATATTGTAATGTATCATATCCTGTCCATTTTGTAATTATATTTCAATACAAAAATAATGTGATTGTATATCTACTCTATATATCTTTGTCAACTTAAATGGCCAATTCAAACCCAGAACGTTCCAGGTTTGTTACTTTGTCCACAGGAGAAACATTCTTATGGTCTGACAAAGAACAATTCACAAAGCAAGCGGAAGGGACTCCCTGGTGCCGGGTCATCTCTTTATGGGTTAATGGTAGCAGCAACAAGTTTCGTTGAAACTGATGCAAGGTGAGGTTTTATTGGGCCTTAAACCAGAATGGCTCATTTCTTGCGTTCAAATTACAGCACATTCAAAATTTCTTGAATGTCGTTGAACGTTAATAATAGGGGAAAAAAAAGCACTGCTTGGCATGGTATAATCTGCAAAACAATAATTTGCTAAAAATGTTGTCATGTTATATGGGGCTGATATTTGTGTCAGTAGAAACTGATATTTGATTATTTAGAGCTTGAATTCTGAAATTTGCCCAAACTTGGAATAATTGCATTTAAAAGACCTGACTTTGAATTGCATAAATTGAATCTTGTATTTTTTAACTGATCTGAACTAGGGATGGATTTGAAATTCTGGAATTTATTAGTGTTGAAACTGAATTTCAGCCTCACTAAAATTCAACTTTTTATGTACTTTTCAAATTCAGATTCTCTAATTCAAATTCAAATCTCTAATTCAAATTCAGATCGCTCAATACAAATTCAGATCGCCTCAATTCAAATTCAAATCTCTAAATTCAAATTCAAATCTCTAATTCAATTTAATCTCTAAAATTCAAATTCAAATTCTTCTAAATTCAATTCGACTCGCTCAATCAAATTCAGAATCGCTCATCTCCTCGCTCGTCGTTTTCTCAACTGAATTTTAAACTCACAGAATACAACTTTAAGGTCACAGACGGGCAAACCTTAAGGACGAAGCCCAATTGGAGTGCAGGAGTAAGCCTGCATTCTTTCCAGCAGCCAGCAAGCGAGGCGACTTCCACTGGGATAAAAGGAAAGGCCCAGTATCCATCAGAAATAATGGCAACAATTAAGTTTCCCACCGTAACTTCCGCGATCCTATTTAATTCTCCTTGCAAGATTACAAACAGCTGGCAAGCGCAGTCGGAAAATCCTTTCCTACAGTACACTGCCTTTGGTGGTACATAATGGTTGTTAGTAGGCAATAGGAGAGTAGTGGGTGATTTGGACACAGCACTTGTTTGCCACCGTTATACCTCATAATCGGCGAAAAGTGCATGGCATCTTACGGGTGAACCGGCAACCCGTACAGCGGCAGGTGCCTTGGCATTCCTAGACTGCCCTGAAATACCATAATAAACGGTGAAAAGATGCCGTGGCACTCAGGAAAAATCGCTGGCATCTCCACCTTCATCAGAAATGCCACTGTGAGCTGCCGTGCCACTGTTTGAGCTAAACCCTGCTGCAATCAGGACGCTATTTTTTGCCTAAAACAAAATGTACTAAACCGGAAAATATTAACAGCCGACTCCTAATGAGGTTTTTCTTATGTCGGGGCTCAAATGTTACAGTGCAGTAGATAGAGTCACTGTAGCTTGATTGACAGGTCACCACAGACTTTGTCAATCAGAGCCCCGTCCATAAGCATAAACTGTTTATCGTCTATTTT
>NW_023339651.1:17660044-17665837 GCF_004916995.1 Morone saxatilis
GAAACTGACTTATGCCACCAAGGGGAAAATACAGAGCTTTTTTAAGCTATGGGGACAATTCATTGAATTTCTTGAAAGTCACAGATCAAGAAGGTGAATATTTCTAAAGGATAGTGAAGTAGCCTATATAAGAAAATGTGATATTCAACACAACAGCTATATAGGAATTGCAGGGTAATAATTAAGTTTTTTTTATTGTCGTCTGTTTTTTTTTTCTCTCTCTTCTCGGTGTTATGTTCCTTTTGGTTTTGTCTTTTCTTTTCTCTATGAATGTGGGCATGCAATCCCTCATTAATGTATGTGTCAAGTTGATTGTGAAAATCCAATAAATATAATTTTCCCCAAAAAAAAGAAGTGCTTTGAGTGGTCGGAAGACTAGAAAGGCGCTATACAAGTACAGGTCCATTACATTTATGTTAGCACCATGAGAAACATTTTTTCCCATGTGGAAATGACAGTAAACAAGCTTGAACCATAAACCTTTTTGTAATTGGCTCACAAATAGCCAATTGAAATGGTTCATCTTTATTTTTTATGAAGAAAACGTATTATGGGTGAGTTAAATGTTAAGTAGAGGTATTTTTTTACTTTTGAGAGCCAGTATCCTGCAGTGACATCGAGCTGCATGATGCTTTAATGGAGTCTTTTCCAAACATAGCACTATGGGTAATGTAGGCATGAGTCTATTCTATCCCCACCTGCAGTCCCCGCATATTTATTCCTCTCAGGTTTTTGTCACCCTTTTTGCAGCAGGCTAAGCTTTGTGTCCCCATACCAGTTGCTCTCCATCTCTCCCAGTCTGCCTCCCTGTCAGATCTCCACTGAGCATGCAGTGCCTGCGTCACTCCTTGCAGCAGATGGAGAAGAGGAGGGGGAGGGGGCGGGTAAGAAAGAGAGAGAAAGGGGAGGAGAAAAAGGGAACTGCATCCCTCTCTTGCATCAGCGCCAACATCACTACCACACCAGCCTTCGTCACCGGAAAACAACAAGGAAAATGATCGCACAACAGAGCTAAAAAAATATAAACACCATAGGCAGCAGCTCCTCCTCCCCCACCAGACGTGCATCCACAGATTAGGTTAGGACAGTTATACCTTCCCCAGGCACACGCATCTAAAAGCTCCTCCAGGCAGAAGGAGCTCTCCCAGGGATGACTTGAGACGAGAGGCAGGAAGCTATTGGACGCTCTCCGTCAACATGGGCAACCAGGAGGCTAAGCAAAAGAAAGCTGCAGCAACATCGGGTAATGGAAGCTACCCTTCACTGGATGAAGGATGGAAAGAGGGAGGAGGGGACACAACAAAAAAGGGAGGAAAGAAACTCTGTAAGCATGGAGGTAAAGGAGCAGGCAGTGGAGGAGGAGGAGGTGGAGGAGGGGGGATGCATTGCACTGGACCAGGAAAAAAGAAAAACAAATCTGAGTCCAAGTCCTCTGTTTTCTCCATCCGGAAAAGAAAGGGCAATTTGAAAGGAAAAGGAGATTTGTGTTTGTCAGTAACTGGCTCAAAGGAGGATGTCTTATTATCTCAACATGATGAACTGGACAGCACAAAAACACCTGAAATGTCTGCAGATGAGCTTGGACAGTCAGACACTGAGGCTGCTTTCCCTGAGAAGAGAAAGAAACTGGAGCAAGGGAAAAAGGATGGAAATGGAGGAAAGCAGATGCAGGAGATGCAGTGGAAAGCCTCAACAGCACCAACATCTCCCACAGAGGATGGAGGGCAGAAGGGAGGGAGCTCAGGGTCAGACACAGATATTTACAGCTTCCACTCAGCAGCTGACCATGAGGATTTGCTTGCGGACATCCAGCTTGCTATAAGGCTCCAGCACCAACAGCAGCATGGGCGGGTTAATTCAGTTGTAGAAGCACAGGAAGCGAGAGATAGGGATTTAAGCTGGGGAGGGGGAGAGGGGCCGAGGAAGCAGAGTAACGGGTTGATTAAATTAACTCCTCCTGAGGTGCTTGACCTGACCCCAGATTTAGAACTGGGGTCTGATGCCCTGTCATTCCTAGAGACAGGAACTCTGTCTGGCTCTGTCAAGCATGGAGACCAGCCGCAAACACTACGCATCCCTTTCCACACTGTGGTGCCTGAGGGGAAGGAGGAGAAGGAGGAGAAGGAGGAGGTGGGGCATCCAGAGATAAATTGGAAGGGGCAGAGGGAAAGGGAGAAAGAAGCTTCTCTTTGTGTTGGCACAGGCACAAAAGACCAGCATGCTTGGCTGCAGAAGCCCCCTCATACAGCCATCACCATGGCTACTGCCAGGGGGGCAGCAGTCAGCCCAGTTGCCATGACAACTAGTGGTAACTGCTTCCCTGATCCCACATTTGACAGTGACGGGAAAATCCCAGGGGTGGAGGAGGAAGCAGGAGGTGAAACCTGGCAGGAGGTTGAAAGGGAGCCCAAGGTGGATGTGGATCTCACTCCTCCACCCGCAGACAGCCATAACAAAAGTTCTGAACCTACTGAAGGGCTGACCTCAGGGACCGTGTTTGAAGAAGGTGGGGGTCAGTTGGGCTCAGGTACTAGTGCAGAGTCCCTTGAGGACTGCCTGAGTGCTGGATCTGAATCCAATCACTTTGCTGGTGCCAGCATCAGTGTTACTCCTTCCAATCAGCAGTGCAGGAGGAGCAGCATGTGTTTCACCCCACTGCCTCCCCAAGACAGCCCCACGTTGGCCAAACGACTCCTCAGGTCTACCCACTCGTCAACCTCCTCTAGCCCTGTGGTGAAACCATACCCTCCTATCTTCCCCTCCTACATCAAGACCACCACCAGACAACTCAGCTCCCCAGGACAGTCCCCAGCCCTGTCTCCTTCCCACAGTCCCCTTTCCCCACGCAGAGCCTACCATCACCTCCACAGGTATATGTGGCATTCCAACTTTTGTTGAAACCTTTTCCTTTGTTTTACCTTTGACAAGACAGTATGATAGTACAGTTATATTGTGAGCCATTCTTTCTCAAACCCCTTAAAATCAAGAAGGTCTTGCGACCTTGCATGAGGAGTGTGATGGTAAGACAGGTTGTAAACAAAACTCCTGGTTCCAGGCTCACCACAAGGTATTTCAATGCAATTAAGTATAATTCGGTACATTACAGGTATGGCTTTTATGTTGTTCTTCTTTTGCTGTGAGTTTTGACTCCGGTAATATAATAATAATATTACTAATATTATACAGTATGCTGCTATAAGAAAACATATACCATTCAGAAAGTGAAGGAGAGGTGCAGGATTTTTTGTCATCTGTAACCCCACAAAATAATATGTGTGAACAAACATCCATAATTCATTCATTACACTCTAGAAAAAGTCTAGATACAGAGTATTGTTCTTAATACAGTGCCCCACACACCACTATAGAATGTGAAGTAAGTTTAATTTGAGAATTTCTTTTTGGAGGAGGGCTTTAAATGAATCTATGTTGTTAACAAGTTTCTAATTGGAGCTACTTTTGTAAAGGGGAGGGGGGAAAGTTGGACATAATATAGTTAATTCTTTAAAACCGGGTAGTGAGCAGTGCTGTGTATAACCAAGGAGTCACAAAGGTTCTTTAACAGGTGAATATAAGAGCAATTTATTGTGCTATCAACAGGGTTAACAAAACAAACAAACAAACAAAGTACTTAAAATTTGCGTTTACTTAAAAACACAATACTTAAAAATAAAAATACCTAAAACAATTCATAAAATGAGATTAAAACATGAAATAAAAGTCCAAATATTATGGAAGGATACTGTTAAATACTGGCCTGCTTGTTGTACCTTGTGCTTGGTGTTTGTTTCACCTGCTAAGTCCCTCCCCTCACCTATTGCTTCTTGGTTGGTCAGCACTCATGTCCAATTGGTCAAGTCAGTGCTGACCAGTTGCAGATTATTGGGGTAATCAGTGCAGTTTTAGACAGGAAGTCAAATATAAAGCATAAGAACTAAAACCTTTTTCAACTTAAAAGCATGCAGTAAAACTATAATTTCATGAAATCAAGTAACTATATATAAACATGCAATAAATAAGCACACATAAAACACAACATAAAATGTATACACATACATACAGTATACTTCCATCTTGTGACACTAAAAATATCACATCCCTGATTGCTTATTTTTTAGATACCTGCTGAATTTGTTTCTAAAAGTGATTTTTGCGGTGGCTGTATGTTTAGTAACGACACCCACTGTGATGGGTTTGCATATGTGTGAAGTGAAATATAACTTGTGTATCTGCCCCGTCATTCAGATCCACCCCAAAATGTATTGGATTTTTCATTGGCCCATTCTATGCCCTGAGTTTTATGAATATGAGACCAGTAGTATTTCTGTAATGCTGCTGACAGTCAAGTTTGGCGGAGGTAAAAATTGTTCAAACATTCCACAGTAGTGGAAAAGTTCCAATGATGTTGAGTTTGCCCATTTACCAAAAATGCACCCCCCTTTTACCTTAATCTGATGGCAGATTACTATCATTATAATGTAGTTTATGTTATTAAATTGTGTGAATGCTTTCAAAGTAAAGCTAACTAGAATATTGACAGGACGATGCCTGAGGGTCACCAAATCCGTAGGCAGCGCTCTCGTAGCCTCGCTGGGCCTGTGAGTCGCTCAGCTGACTGGACAGAGGAACTTGAGACGAGGCTAAGGAGCAGAGAGGAGGAAGGAGGAGGCTCTGGAGGTTCAGGAGAATATTTGATGGGCTACCGAGGAGGAGGCAGCCAACCTATCTGTGCCACCAGAAGATCTTCCTGTGGACAGGTTTCTACCTGCGGCTTTCAGGACATCTTCACAGGTGAGTACAGAATAGTTTCAGTTCAGTTGATGCTTATTTCACAGGTATGGAGTGTGACTTTAAAGTAAAAATTTGATATTTTGGTTAAGAACAACTTAATTTATTTAAAACACAGGTTAAACCTCCAAGTCTCTTAAAGGGGACATATTTTTTGCAAAACCAACTTTTTAATCATTTGATTATGTACATCTATGACTCTGGAGGCCCGATCAGAAGGCAAAGTGTGAAAAAATATGACTCAGTCGTGTTTTTGTGGGCTGCCTCAGTCAAAATACAGGAGATAAAGCAGTCTGTTCAGATTTTTGTTTTCTGATGACGTTTTCCCCGTTTAGGACGTCAGTTATGTTGCCACCCACCGCAGTTTACTTCCTTGTTGTCTAGCGGAGCTCCGCCATTGTCCCTATAAAAGAGCAAGCTAGCAGAGAACAAGCAAGCAGCCCAGCCAGCAGCCTGCCAGCCTTATGTCTGGGCAAAGGCTTCAGCAGGCAAACTGTTCAGTCATTGGCTGCACAGCCCAACACAAATATCTAATTTACATATGTATGAGCACACGATGAAACGCTAACCAGGAACCCCAATAGGCGTTCTTGTGTCATAGATGGGAACAGCCCAAGCCGCAGCTGACCCTTCTCACCAGGGGGGGCTCTTAGTTCAATGTTCATCTGCACACACATTTAAACAAACATTTGAACAAACAATAACTACGTTAGCATCACTGGAGGTCCTGCAGCTAACAACCGTGTAGCATGTGCTAGCGTTACATGAACAATGAAAAACAAAGCATAAATTCTTAAAAAAACTTACAGTTACTTCCTCATGCCGTGTCTCCACAAAGACAGTTGGTACAAATCCCTCTTTCAAGGAGCAGTCTTTTAAGCAGTCCAGTGTTGTAATGAGAGGTGAAAAACAAGTCGACATGAAGTGGTTCACAGACATGTTCAGGTTTTTCTACTCTAGCTGGACATTTTGCTTTCAAAAATAAAAATAAATCCACTGTGCCTC
>NW_023339651.1:17665862-17671384 GCF_004916995.1 Morone saxatilis
CCTCCAGCACACTCTCCATGCCCCTGAGCCTAACCAAAATCCTATGTTCTGCTTCCTGCAAGCTCCAGCGGGCCCATGCAGGTCTCTGTGTTGCCTATCCTTCAAACCCTGATACCCTGCTGGAGAACCAGAGAAAGGGAGAGAGGTGTTCGTCCGTGCCAATAATACATGAACAGGCACTCGACTATGGGCTCATGAAGCCTAATGTTGCTCTAGACTTCTGTGGTTTATGAGAGAAGTTAGTGACAATAGACAATTAAATCTGTGTAAATCCAATTTAATCAATCAATTCAATCAATTCAATTTTATTTGTATAGCGCCAATTAAATTAAACTAATAAAAGCTGGATAATGTTTACTTGTTATTTCAGAAGTTTCAATAGATAGTAAACTGGCAATCGATTTGATTTAGTCAGCATTAAATAATATACCATTATATTTGTATAAAAAATAAAGTTATGCCTAGTTCACTAATTATAATGTCATTACCAAAAGTGTTAAGTGGTAATGTTTTTTTTACTGGGAACTCTTGGCACACACTGAACTGTTTTCAGAATTCTTGCTTATTTATTTTGACTAAATGCAGAAATAAAGTACCCTACTTAAAATCTTTAAAATAAAAAAAGTCACATTGAAAACCAAAACTGGCATGCATAAGCTCTCAAAAGTTGGGTTGCTTTTATTTTGACACATAATCCCACAAGGGTCTTTCATCCTTCAAGAAGTGTACTTGCTTAACTACACCAAATTCAAATTAATATAATTACATACATCTGTGCTTAAATTTGTAACTGAAAATAAATATAAAGTCAAGCTAATCACTCTACAAGGCTTGCACAGATTCATTACATCCAGGAAAATGTGAGAACAAAATACGTACTGATAATTTTGACATTCATCAAGGCTAATCAGTAATCGGTAGGTATGTGCATCACTCAGGCCAGTGTGATATGGTTCTTGATGCATTGCCAATGATCCAATACATTAAAGATACATATACAGAAACTACTACTACTAATGTGATATGATGAAATTCACCCCATTGCAATGCAGTGTGATTCACAACGATTTGATTCAACCCACTGTGATTCAACGCAATTCAATGTGAAGCAAAGTGATATGATGCCATGCAATTTAATATGGTACAGATAGTTTGATTTCATATCTTTGGTTCTTCCACATGAAAGCACAGTTTTATTTGCTTCCACATATTTACGTGTTTGCTGTCAAAACAGGGCACAAGGGAGCAACTTGTCACGGTGAATAATAGTGAATGTGTGTTAATTGCCCCGTCCATTCAGTTATAGCGGTCCAATTAGCAGGCTGTGCCAGATTGGGAGTTCCCAGTGAACAGCATGGCCTAACCAGACTACCGAAATGTAGCAAAGGCTGGAATCGAACCTGGGCCACCCACTGTGGAAAGAACTCAGCCAATACACTCTACTGTGCGCCCCATTGTCACGATATTATTGGTTGAAATTGGTTGGTTCACGCTTATGTAAGAACACATAACCTTTTGTTCGACAGGAAGACAAACTTAATGCATTTTGATATAAGAATACAAAGAAATTGATTCTTCTTAAATTTTTGTTGTTACAAGTAAGAATGTAATCTTAAAGGTTAAAATGCATTTATCATTTCATATCGACTTTAAGCAGCTGGAGAAACAGTTTAGACAGGAGGAATCAATATAAATCTAAAATGTTATGCTTACATTTCTATATAAGAAAGGCCTTTACTAATCATTGTATATGAATAATTTGGATTTTAGGGTTCCCACAGCTACCCAGCCTGGTGTAGGATTCTATATATGGCCAGTAGCTGTCAATATATCATGGAAAGACAAACAGACTAGCCTTTGGCCCCTCTACTAGCTTGGGAAAACTTCCTGTAAGGCTAAAATTTGGAATTAATTTCATGATCTTTCCCCTCTTTCACTCACATTCAAACTCTAAATATAGATCAGCAAATGTATCTTTAAACACAGATCAGTCCAATAATTTTGCCACTGTATTCTACATTTGGTCTTTTTTCTTGAAAGCTACAGCCTTCCGCTGATGAAAATGAGGCTTGTTCTTCTTTTGATTCCACTGGCACATCAAAATATCCCTGAAAGTCGTGCGGAAGGTCTTGTTACACAGGGCATAGCACATGGGGTTGACTGTGCTGTTAACATAACACAACCAGTAGCCCAGTGCCCATAGAGTTTCTGGAATACAGTCCTGACAGAAAGTGTTGACCAGCACCATGATGTTGTATGGTAACCACGTTGTAATGAAGGCAAACAGGATGGCACTGAGTGTCCGTGCTGCTTTCTTCTCATTGGCCTTTTTTTCATTCTTGCGCTTGTTGATCTCTGTCTTGGCCTTAGAGGCAAAGCGTTTGGCCATCGCTGCATCTTTTATAGTGATGGCTGCAGGTGATTGGTCCGCAAGTGATGAGGTGACAGGGTTTGACTGTGACCCTTTTCTACTTTTGTTGGATGATGATGTTTGCTTGTCCTTGTTTTTCTTCACCTTTCTAAATTTCTTATCATCTAGAGAGACAGACAGACAGACAGACAGACAGACAGATTAGTTATTATTTGTATTCTTTTTACATATAATGAAAACAAGAGCACTTATATCCAACCTGTAGGAGGGCTGGGTGGGCCTGAACTGTCAGCTTCCTCCTCTAAACCTGACTGGTCCTCAAAGGCGCCACCTTTATTGTTGTTCAAGCTGTCACAGCTGCTCTGCTCTGCCTCGCTCACTGTAGTTGTCGTTTTGATGGACCTCTTGGATGGCAACAGTGATAAAAACTGGAAGTAGAAGCCGCCACACGTCCCTCTGCTTCTCATTCCTCCTGGTATGCTGGCATTGTCATGGTTGTTCTTCTCTGAAGCCACCTGATTTAGTTCACAGCTGCTACAGCTTTGGGAGCTCATTTGGCGTTGCATAGCTGACGAATCCTTCTGGCTGTTACTCACTCCTAGTCCACCAGCTCTTCCACTACCACTTCCTTGATTCTGAGCCAGGCTTGGGCTGTTGCCCAACCCAGATCCCTTGAGACATTGTATATCTTTAGCACGCTTCTCTGTCTCCTGATAGATCTTCCAAAACAAAACTGCCATAATAGTTACTGGCAAATAAAATGCAGCAATAGCAGTGCAGAATGTAATGATTGGTTCGGACAGGAACTGGATGTAGCACTCATTAGGCTGGACTGTCCGCTCACCCACAATATACTGCCAGAACAGGATGGCTGGTGCCCAGAGAATGAAAGAGATAGACCAGGCTAATCCAATCATGGTCATGGCCCGCTTGGTTGTACGCTTGGCCCGGTAGGTCAAAGGTCTGGTCACAGAGAAATACCTAAGAAACACATAAAAAAAGTAGGCAACTGTACACAAACTGTTTACCTGTAACTGCATTACTGTCTACAACATTGTCTTTCTTGCAACCCAGTCTTCTTGATAGTACCACTAACAGTATTTTTTATTAAAGATTCTACACAAAGGACTTTAAATACGCCCTGATTCCCATGGCTTTTGACATGAGGCCATAATGATACCACATGGAAATGTATGTTTTTTGTGATTTGGATACTCTGAGCCATTCAATGCGAACACTCATTAGAAAATGTACCTTTACTAAGTAATCAGAAGAACCCCATACTATAAACCCTTTATTATAAAGGTTTTTCATGAAGGTAGTATCAACAATATATGATTTAGGCATTTTTAAGTTATCAACACAAATTATAAGAAATAATTTTCTGCTACCTGTCAAAGCTGATAACAAGCAGATTCATGACTGAGGCGTTACTGGCCACGTAGTCTATTGCAAGCCACAAGTCACAGACCACTGGCCCCAGAGCCCACTGGTCCATTATGATGTAGGTGGTATACAGGTTCATTGACAGTGTGCCAATGGTCAGGTCAGCAAATGCTAGACTAAGCAGGTAGTAGTTGTTCACTGTCTTCAGTGCCTTATTGATCTTGAATGACAGCAACACTAGGATGTTGCCAACAACAGTAACAAGAGAAAGTGATCCGGTGAGGAAGACAATTACGATGACCTGAAAAAGAGGTAAGAAAAGAAAGAACCAATGTGTACTTATTTTGCTATAACTCAGTGACTCAAAATCAAGTCACTTCACTCAAGTACTATTACACATAATGTTAACTCAAAACATCACTAAGCTGAGCAAACATTTGGGTGTTAGAGGGCTATGACCTAATAAAAGAACAGTGTGTCTCAAAACTTAAAATGCTTTTGTGCAGCAAATGCCAAATAGGATATAGTAAGTCTCTGAACCTTTGTCATAACGAACTGAAGCCTCATGTATAAAAGACTACAAGGTTTTCATACTGAAAGAAGGTGTACTCACGAAACTTGAAAAGTATGTATGCAAACAAATTTCCACATGCATAAAACCAGGTGCACACCAGGTCCTGCGCACTTTTCCTTTATACATCCCAATCAACCTGAAATTTACCACATGTGAACGAGCTACTGACCCCACCGCGCCTTCTCCCATAAATTACTATGCAAATGACTATAAATATACGCCCCTGCTGTCATCCTCTGTCCAAATCACAAAGGCCAAAACTTCACTCACTGTGAGATCGAGGTGCTGATCACTTAGATGAAGGCCATAAATAATATTTTATTTGGTGGTTTGTCCTCTGAAATAAGCAACAAGTGTAATTCCACAGAGTGGCAGAAAGCAAAGAGCATTCAGTGGTAGTATAAAGAAAAAAAATCTGATATCAAGATGGAGAGAGTGTCTCTGCTACAGATGTGGGTTTAGGAAAACCATCATCTCTGACATCCTGCCCACACGTGAGGGTGACTCAGACGTGAATGTTACTCCATGCTGTATAACTGCTGCACTTGGCTTTGATAAGCCAAAGTGGCAGAGGCACGCCACATTTGTGAGTGAGTGCATTTGTCCACCTGGCACTGCGTTTTGTTCCCGGGGAGAAGGATCTGTGCGCCTTGCCTTCTGTGCATTATGGATGTATGTGTGCCTCAGCAGGTGTACAGTCTCTCCATGTCCCGTAAACAAAGGAAATTGCAGTTTTCCCTGGCGATCTTGATATTAGCACAATGAGTAAGGCATTTCA
This sequence comes from Morone saxatilis, assembly GCF_004916995.1. Lineage (NCBI taxonomy): Eukaryota > Metazoa > Chordata > Actinopteri > Moronidae > Morone > Morone saxatilis. Next base: position 17,670,972 of record NW_023339651.1, read on the forward strand.
TCTGTGGGAAATTAGCCAGGGGGATTATATTTAGGATACTTAAATAGGACACCGTATCAAACTGTGATGGTGTATCAGTGGACATAATCATGGTTTTTAATAGACATATCACAGTATCTGGATTGGAAATTGTATTAAGAAACATCTGGCGAGTTTCAATACTGTAAATAATTCAATAATGTAAATGTGGTCTGACACACATTTCACAAGTCTTTAGTGAATTTCCAGCTATAGGCATATAGTATTACAATTTCAGAAGCCATGGTTTAAATGGTAAATGGACCTGTACTTGTACAGCACCTTTCTAGTCTTCCGACCACTCAAAGCGCTTTTACACTACGTGCCACATTCACACAGCGATGGCAAAGTCCATCGAACAGAAACTAACTCATTCATACACATTTACAATTTAT
>NW_023339651.1:17671484-17671782 GCF_004916995.1 Morone saxatilis
TAATAATATTAATAATAATATTGAAATTAATTCAATAGTCACTTTTAAAATACAAAATAAAAATTGATTGGGACATAAAAGTAAAAAATTAAATTAAATTAGATTATGAAGAATTAAACAAACTTTCTTAGTCTTTTTTGTCAAAAATGTCCTCTTTGTGTTTCCCTAGATAGTTTTGTTATGTTCAACAGCAATGGAGGGATAGCAAAAGAGGGAATTTTGGTCTAAAAAGATTGTAAATTTAAATCATATGTACTTAATTTGTCTAATATATACTGCTGAAACCTCATATTAGCTT
>NW_023339651.1:17671930-17678528 GCF_004916995.1 Morone saxatilis
ACCGAACTCCTTATAACATTTACAGAGACCCAACAGTACCACCATGAGCAGGGGCAAGGAAAAACTGCCTGTTAAAAGGCAGAAACCTAGGACAGACCCTTCGGCTCTAGGTGGGTGGTCGTCTGCCTTGACCAGAATGAAGTGAATGGATCTTCACGACTAGTATGGACAGGAGGAAATATCACAGTGACCTCTTTCAATGGAATGTGAGCATAGTTTTAAGATACAACTGAAACATTTGACCAATCCATTAAGATGATGGACTGATTGTTTCTCCTCAGATTTTAAATGGTGTGGTATGATAAATTGTTGGTTCATTTAGATATTTTTCACAATGTATTTATTCACTTCCATTAATGTATGTTTTATTTATTTGTGAAGGAATCAGCTAAAAGTCTCAAAATTATCATACCTTTCTCCAACATCATACAAGCTAAAGGCACGGATGGAAGACACTTTCTGAGGATATATGATGGTTCTGGCTTTAATTAGTACAGCCTGTATTAGTAATGTCATCTGTTCTTTACAGGCTATGCTAATCTATGCCAGAATCAGCAATGCAATGGAAGCTGAGGACTGAACTCTTTGAAAACTTTTGTCTAGCACCATTAAGATGTACAATATGCTGTCTTGGTTGAAAGTCTGGAGTCCAAGATGTTGCTTTATCCATGTTTAGGTCATTTTAATCATGAAACACAAAGGACAGACGTTCCTCTACTGCAGGGCCACTACAAAGCAGTGGTGCTTCAGTACTTTAAAAGTAGGATATACTTACATATATATTTCAAATGAAAATTCATTAGGGTCCCAGGACTGCACTTTTTTGTATATAGTTTGGTATTCATGTGCATAAGCACTTAAATGAACAGAAATAGTGTCATCATTGGTGACTGAACAGACAGCTGGAGGCAACGAACAACAATAGTCAGACGGATTGTGGAGAAACCAGTGTGGATAGGGACACTAGCAAAACAGAAAAAGAACATAAAAATTTCAGAGAGAGAAAAATTGAAGTTGGTGATGAGATGGTTGGTGGTTAGAGCCCCTATTCCTCTCGCTCTGTATTGTGTTGTGGTGTCCTTGAGAAACATACTGAATCCCACATTTCCAATGTCCCGATAATGTACCATTGGTGTGTGAATGGATTAGTTTCTGTTTCCGATTAGTAGGTGGCACCTTGCATGGCAGCCCCTGTCATCAGTGTATGAATGTGTGTTGTTGTTACATGTAGCTTTAAACACGTGACCTGTTTGGTTTGGTTAAAACAACCTCTGGTGCGTTTACTGTTGTGAAAGCTGTCAACCCTGATGTGGACTAAACAAGTGGAACGAGACACACTGAGGTTCTAGTTCGGCTTCCAAGTGAACTCTGGTACAGTTTGTTTGTGCTGTGAATCACATAATTGTGAAACAATAGATATATTACTTTAGCATAAATGCAAACACTAAACAACTATTAAATCCATGAACTCATCATGAACTGGTAAGATATTCCCCCCATTTCTCCAAACAATGTATATCCAATACTTACAAGATACAATTTATACGATTGTATATATAATTGTTATAAGATTATTTTGTAACCTGAATGAGTGATGTGTGTTTGGTGATTTCCCCCCCGATATCAGAAAGAAAGAAGCAGTTAAATTAGAGATGCAGGTGTGGTGGGTAATGTTTATTTATTTAGCTAGCCTATTTACTGCTGGCTGCAGTGCATTTTGGGACAATCTTTGTCATTTTATTTTGCTAATTTAATGATCTCCCTCCAAAGAATGAGAAACGCTTAGTGACAGAGGTCAGCCAAAGAGCCAGTGTATTTGCACATCTAACTGTGGTGAATTAATGGTTTATTTTGACTAGTTTGATAACAGGGAATACAGTTGTGAAGTGATTTGCAAAGGCTCCAAACAAGACTCTTACTCCGGGGAAGTAGCCTGTCCCTCAGGTAGAGGAGCGATGGTTAGACACAAAAATTGGTAATTGTTTGAAAAGACTAATAAAGATGGTTTGGTGAGTTTTATTTAGTTTCTGTCGAGTTTCAATGAAGTGTGTTTCAAGATTGCTTAACAATGTCTTAGTTTGGTATAAGAGATAAACTTAAATTAACCTAACCCTAACCCAACAACTTTCCGATTAGGGGATGACCCACTCTGTCTCTGTGCTACAGCAGCCCCTTTTTTTTCAACAGTCTTCAACAGATGTGACTGTTTTAACTTTGTGGCATGCGAGTTGTTTGGCACCGGTGTGTTTTTAGCCTTATACCTTCCCTAAATGTACTGCTGGCTACTGTGCATGCTACACAATGAATGGTCAGTGTCACCCTATCTTTTTTTATGTTGCTGGAGTTACAAACTGTTCAGTGCAACGGGGAATATTCAGCCACTATTGTGGATCTTGCTGTATTTTAGCAAGCAAGGGCTTCTTCTACAAGGGTATGATGAAAGGGATAGCCGGGTAAATGAAACGTTTTTGGAGCTATGTAAATTGTATTGCAAAGCACAAAGTGGCTTTCAGTTCTAGGTTGAATTGTCCCTTCAATCTTACTAGCCACAACACTCTGAATTGTTGGAAATAGTTAAAACCACAAAAAACCACATCATTCGCATTGAGAGTGGATTTTAAACACGCTCTTTTAAGCAGGAGCAAATGATGGAAGAGGCTCGAAATTAAGGAACAATTTCTCTGATTTGGGGATTGTTCTGAAGGATCAGGAAACAGAGGTGCCTTATGGTCATATTTAGCATTGCAATGTGGACTATACAGTTTACCCATTGTCGCACAGAGTTATGATGGGGCAGCCGTTATGATGTATGAATGCGTTAGTTTCTGTTCGATGTTTGCCATCGCTGTGTGAAAGGGCAAATGTGGCATTTAGTATAAAAGCGCTTTGAGTGGTCAGAAGACTAGAAAGGCTATACAAGTACAGGTCCATTTACCATGTTTGACTATGTTAAAGGCCTCTAGTGAAAACTGCATCAGCATCATCTCTTTTGCTATCCATATCCATTGCATGGCCCACAAATTGAACTTTTTGGTGGTGAAAAGCAAATTGCACAGCAATGGGATTTTTTTTCACCCTTCTCAGCCTGTAAACCACAAGCAGGGACTGATCAAGCATTCAACAGACTCAGAAAGAGCTAGGTGTTACAACGGAGCTTACAGCACTAACAAATAGAATACCAGACCAGAACAGTGCAGCAGCACAAAGCATGAAACAAAAATGGGCAAGTCAGCTCTACTCTCCTGTTTGGACCATGGACACACAGTGTTCAACTAGGTTTTCAATAGCAATTGCAAAAAGTGTGGATGCACTGTTAGGATGTGGCTACGGAGGTGCAGAGAGCCCAATCAGCAAATATGCAAGCCTACTCTCCATCAATCCTAAACTTGAACTGACTAAGATGATAATGGTGATTAGGGGCGGCTGTGGTACAGAGGAAGAGCGGGTCGTACCCCTATTCAGAAGGTTGTGAGGTTCGACCCGGCTCCTCTGGTGCCACATGTCGAAGTATCCTTACCCCCGAATTGCTCCCCGTGCATTTGTGTAGTTGAACTGTTGTATTGAATGATTTTAGGTTTCTGTTCGATGGGCTTTACCATCACTGAGTGAATGTGTGTGAAAGGGCGAATGTGTCATGTAGTGTGAAAGAGTGGTTGAAAGACTAGAAAGGCGCTATACAAGTACAGGTCCATTTACCATTTAAGGGTGACAACAAAAATCACATGTGTATCCACTGAAAGCCTCAAAAGGGAACTTGTCTCTGGACATTATCCACACTACCAGAAACTTTTCCAGTTGGCTCTTGTTACCCATTGAAACCGCAGCATGTAAGAGATTGTTCTCAGCAATGTGGCGTATTTGAAACTGGCTAAGAACAATGATGCATCAGAAGAGATTGAGATTGTTGTCTTCAGCCTCACCTGCCACCTATGCAGAGATGAGATGTGCTTATGTCCTGTGCCATATGTTTTGGCAGTTCCACTGTATGACCACACAGTAACTAAAACAACCACAACACAGTTCAAATGCTTTTTTAAATTTGTCACTATTTGTGATTTAAGAGGTCTAGTCAGTCTCGACTAGTAATGCTCAGAATTAAATATTTCTTTGTGAGCTATTTGTGATACAACATTAATATACACACAAAAAACTTTAACTTGTATCCCCATCATCTCTCAGTTTGGAATTCCAACTTTCACAGTGCAATGTGGTATGTTCCTGAATTAATCTACTAACAAAATACATTTGAACACCACTTTGATGAATGCAAAGTTGGTCTGAATATCTTTGATGAAATATAGCTCATAGGGCATCATTGCATCATTTTAAGAAAAAAGGAAATTGCACATTGATGGGAGGAGGTCTAGATTAAAATGGCTCACAAACACACACTCTTCAAAATAAACAGCAATACTGGAATGTTCTTATCCATACTGGTTGATAATATGGGCCCACTGGTGTATGATTAAATACTTAAATTAGTTTAAAAAAATTAACATGTTTATATTTTTTGGAATTGTGTATATTTGGATTTGCAACTTACTTATATTTTATATTGGCAATAATTTCTTATCTTGTCTGGCATCACACACTGATGGCAGAGGCTGCCATGCAAGGTGCCAACTGCTCGCAACTGAAAAACTGACTGTTTTTCTTCAATTTTCTTCCAGATGTCCATTGGTCATCATGAACCTGACCTCCAGCTCTGCTTCTATCCACTTCCTTAGCAACAGTTCTCCTGTTATGAGAGACCAGTCTGACACCACCATCATAGCTGAGCCTTCCATTTTAGGTAGGCCTAAGTCTCCAACACTTAAATCTTAAAAACAAGTAATGCAAATTTTATGAAGTTTTGTGTACTATGAAATTATCTTTAAAAAGGTGTTCAATAAAAGGATATGTAGAGGGGAACAAAGAACCCAAAAGAGCTTATACAAGGCCCTTCCCAACATCAAACAAAAAATTGATACAATCAAGTAGTATCAAGAAGGGTATTAAAACATTTATAATATACTTATAATAATTAGTTCATCATTAGTCTGAGAGGACATGAGGAAGGACTGATACTGTCGGATTACTGTTTGATGTCAGCAATATTTTTCATTTTATTGATTTTTTTTACAGTAAGATATTATTTAATTTTTTAGATTAGATTAGATACAACTTTATTGTCACTGCACAAAGTTCAAGTACTAGACAATGAAATGCAGTTAAGCATCTAAGTAGAAGTGCAAAGCAGTAAGCTAAGCGGTTGCAGAGGGAGGTGATCAGACCCAAGGGGATGATGGTGTTGAATGCTGAACTGAAATCAATGAACAGCATTCTCACATAGGTGTTACTGTTGTCCAGGTGGGAGAGGGCGGAGTGTAACGCTATAGAGATGCCGTCTTCTGTACTTCTGTTCTGGCGGTAGGTGAATTGGAAGAGGTCCAGTGTGGGTGGTAGCCTGGTTTTGAGGTGAGTCAGGACCAACCTCTTGAAGCACTTCATGATGGTAGGCGATGGTAGGGACAACTGCTTGGGCCAGTGACAGGTTGAAGATGTCGGTCAGGACTTCAGTCAGTTGCTTTATACTGTATGAACAGCTTCTCCTTCAGTTCATGAAATCACTCCAGGACTGATATGTTGAAATCCGCAGCCTCTGCGAAGTGTTGCGCTACAGCAGTTACACATGGTTCTTTACTGTGTTTACCTTCATTAAATCCACTGAATACGACAGCAGGCAGCTACAGTATAATCATACAGACCACATCTGTATGATTATGGCGGCTGTGGCTCAGAGGCAGAGCAGGTCGTCCCCCAATTGAAAGGTTGTTGGTTTCGATTCCTGCTCCTCCTGCCACATGTCGAAGTATCCTTGAGCAAGATACTGAACCCCAAATTGCTCCCGATGTGGTGTGTGAATTTGTATTGAATGAGTTAGTTTACTGTTCGATGGACTGTTGCATCACTGAGTGTATTGTGTGAAAGGGTGATGTGGCACGTAGTGTAAAACGCTTTGAGTGGTCGGAAGACGAAAGGGTTAACAAGTACAGGTCCATTTACAATTTACTATCTGTCTGATTGGTTATACCAATGTTTATGATTGAGATGTCTGGTTACCAACACAGACAGAGCCCTTTCTTTAAAGAAAAGTACCGTCTCAAGTTATATTCACATATATAAACATTGGAGCACAAACACGTTGTGTAACATTAATCATTAAACTATGTGACTGTACAAGGTAAGATGCACTAGAATCTTTAGAGAACTGGGACAGAGCCATGCTGGTCAAGCTTGACAGTCTTCATTTGGCATCTGTAGATAAAAATGTCTTCATTCTAAGGTAGCAAAACACAACAATTCGTAAATTAGATAAGATGTGTTGCACATGGTCGAGAGATGAAATTTCATCTATGCTGTATGTTGGCATGTATAGCATACTTGACAATAAAGTTGACTTGATTGACTTCCAGTCCTAATTAAATTTCAAGGGATTAGGCACTTATAATTCTAGGGAGTCTGTCCAGAATGTGCAGCATAGACTAACGTTGCTTTACCAAGTTTAGCCTGCACTAGGCATTAGTGCAGCCACATCTCACTAAACCAGACAGCATGT
>NW_023339651.1:17678628-17687515 GCF_004916995.1 Morone saxatilis
GGTTCTTCTGGGTGGCAGCTTCTTTAAACATGTGTTTGTCTGTGTATTCAAAACAGTCCCGTAGAGCTGCTATAGCTTTGTAGCTCCCAAGAACGTCAATGTAAGGTCATAATACAAACGAAGTCTTTCAGACATTATTTTCAGTGTATCCTAAATCAAAGCAGGCAGAGAAACTTTAAGCAATAATGGAATATGAAGGAAGTTTTCAAACTATAAACAGGAAAAAACTAAAATGATGACCCTACCTCAAAAGTACTTTTTAGGGTTCAGGACTTAGGTAGTATATAGACTGATTAGGTTCCCAAGTTCTCACATAACCCAAGTCACATAAGCCTAGTTTTCATTACTGGCTGCAGTCGAACTCTCCTGGAGAAGCTCTTCCCTACAGCAGCAGCAGCAGCAGGAGGACCAGAAGATGCTGAGAGGCTCTGCTCCAGGATCTTGGCCATGGGTCTCCTGCTGCCTTTCACTGACTGCTTTAGAGAGCAGCTGGGAGGCAGCACTGTGCACATCACTTCCACAGCATCAGCCAAGTTTGATGTATGTAGTCAAACCTAACCCACATATTCAACAACTTTTTACTTAGGTTATGTTTGTTGGGAGTGTTTTATATATGTTCTTAATGAGTCCTGTTCATTTACATATTGGCGGCTGTGGCTCAGAGGCAGAGCGGGTCGCCCCCATTCGGAAGGTTGTTGGTTCGATCCCCGGCTCCTCCTGCCACGTGTTGAAGTATCCTTGAGCAAGATACTGAACCCCAAATTGCTCCTGATGCATAGCATCGGTCCTGTGAATGTCTGTGAATGTGAGCGTGCGTGAGTGTGCGTGTTAGTTTCTGTTCGATGGACTTTGCCATTGCTGAGTGAATGTGTGTGAAAGGGTGAATGGTGGACGTAGTGTAAAAGCGCTTTGAGTGGTCAGAAGACTAGAAAGGTGCTATACAAGTACAGGTCCATTTACCATTATATATAGGGGATTTGTGCTTAAACTTTGGTAGAATTTTAAACATGCAATAACATGGTATTATAAACCTGTCAACTTCAACTTGTAAATCACCTTTTTACAGTTATTACTTCCCATCATTTCACATTTATCAGGGCATTTTTAAAGTTAATGTCTAGATTTTGTTTCCATACCTCAGACTTTTTGATTTGAAAAGCCAGTATGGAATTCTGATTCCACAGATGTATTTGCACTCTCGGCCCTTTTCTACTATCACGGTTTGGAATGAATGTATGTGCAACTTAAATGAATTATAAACAATTTTAAAAGAGTTTTGTTTCCCCAGCATGACCAGCTTTATACATGGGCAGCAGTTAATCAACCGACTCACTCCTTGGATCCTCTTGGGGGGAAAATACCAGGGCAGCTGAAGGGCCCCTGGCCTCCAGTCAGGCCAGGCGGGGACGATTGGACTGGACTCAAATCCACAGAGGCAGGTGAGAACAACACTTACACATTCTTTATATGTATATCAAAGACCGGCTAGTGGACAGGGCTTATAATACAGCAGGTCTTTCAGTGTTTAGACTTAAGTCCAGATAAAAGTTTGCATACTAACAGATTTTTCTACAATATACTCCATATTACCGTATAAGGCTAAGCATTTACTGTTGCAAAATAGCTAGTGTCCTGAGTTAAATGATAAAGTCTAGTTCTAGTCTTCCGACCACTCAAAGCGCTGTGCACTACATGCCACACCCATTCACACAGTGATGGCAAAGGCCATCACAAACAGAAACTTTATTAATATATATTGAAGCACCGATGCACAGCATCAAGAGCAGTTTAGGGGTTCAGTATCTTGCTCAAGGACATTTTGACATGCGTGGGAAAAGCTGGGGATTGAAACCACCAACCTTCTGATGAACATCTCGCTCTACCTCCTGAGCAACAGCTTTGTGTAAAACTTGAAAGTTTGTGCATTTAGCAACAACAGTGTATCTATCTGTCTGCCCCTTTTTGCTACACACAGACATTAGATTGGTATTGATCGTCTTATCACACTCAGAAATGTAATTAGTATATTTCCGAAGGTTTTGAGCTATTCCTTTAAAAGTCCAATGTGTAACATTTAGAAGGGTCTATTGGCAGAAATGGAATATAACATGCATAACTAATATTTTCATTAATGTATATAATCACCTAAAAAAAGAATTGTTATGTTTTTGTGTATGTATCCACCGTCTATATTTGTCTATGCCTTACATTTATGCTGCTATGTTGAACCTCTGTTTTTCTACAGTAGCCCAAAAGGGACAAACCAAACACTGGCTCTAGATAGGATTTATTGCAGCTATTAAACTACATGCCATCTACAGACACCATAAAGTTAGACATGACAGGCTCACTGTTTAATGATCCTTGTTGGTTCAGGTGGTCTGAGGGTTATTTGAATGGTAGTACAGTCCTTATATATAAGAAAGTGTTTAAAACTCACTGATGCCTGATCTCCTTAAGTTTTATGTAAGGATCCTGACCTTTGTGTGTGTGTGTGTGTTTCTTTTTCCCCCTTTTTCCCCTTTCGTATCTTCATCTGACTGGGGTTTCTCCTTTTTCATGATTTGAAAGTTTTAGAAGACAATCAAGGTAAGTAATAAATTATGTATATTGTGTATTTTTTTGCTGACTCAAAGCCTGAGAATTTGCAAAGGCTTGTAGATTCCATTAAGCCCCAGGTGAAGCTTCTTTTGCCTATTTGATTATATTATAACTTGAAATAATACTCTATGGTGAGTGGAGTGCCCCATTTGGTGGTGTATAACTGCTGGCCTCCAAATGAAACATGCACTAGTGTTTTCACTTTCATTAAACTTCACTAGAATAAAGCCCTACTTGTACTCCCTCCTATATTCAGATTGATGTGAAATGGCAATGCTCAATTTTCACCAGTGGTTACTGCCACTAGGGGCGCTAGAGACACTGGTCTGTCTTGTGGTCCTTGTCAACTAAGGTTTCTTGTGAGCAGGAGATACTTTCTGGTGCTCACGAGAAACATTTCTTCTTTTTTTTTCCCCCTATATCTGTTTAGGGGCTCCGTATTGATGCATTGATTGATAACATGCATTGCTGCATGTTTTCTGAAAAATACAAAACATCCAAATTGCTCTTTTTATTTATGTTATTGTATTTTGTTATTTGTTGTAGTTTGAGATGTGAACTAGTTCCCTTTTGAAAGTTCCCTTTCAAAAGAGCATGCTATAACCACAAGTACAGTATTGATGTTGTTACAACAATTACTGTAATATTGTCACTATCTGTTCTGTTGGGTTTATCAATAAATAGAAAATACTGCAGGAAATTATGTGTATTCCAGTTCATCGCTACATGGTTGTCACAAATTCTAGTATGTCATTGTATCACTGGATCACATTGTAAAACTGCCTTGCAGTGGTTTAGCCTCTCACTTTACTGCAGTAAGGACCCAGTGGCATCACTGTTGGGTGTGGTTATAACTGCAACAAAGCCAAAGCAAAATATTGCTTTTGAACCTGGTCTTAAGTTACAAATTAAGTTCGTTTTTTTTATTAGTTTTTCCTTTAAATTGTTACCCGTCTGTCATTGGCTCAAGCAGATATTCAACAACACAAGATTGGATTACAATTGCAATTTAGTTTGGTCCAAAACAAAATGTGATGATTTGTCTCCTACTGACTGTTGCCTATATCACTGGGAAATGGTACTAAGTCAAATACCCATCACTTAATCCCATGTAATGCTAGACTGTACTGTGGAGGAGTATACTATTTGTTAATCAAACTTTGTAATATCTAAATTCATACTTTCATATGCTCACCATTACCTACATGAGACTTATGAACCTTCTAAAAGAAGTATCTCTCTTTTACTGTACTGTGCTGACCTGCTTATGTGTCTTTTTGTTCAGACCACCATGTAGCCATCTTGGATTTGAGGCAACAACAGAAAGAGAGCCAAGAGGTCAGTCACTTTAATTTACCCTACTTTACTTTACGGACCAGTCTGTAGGATTAAGTGGCATCTAGTGGTGTGGTTGCAGATTGCAACCAATCCTCCCTTCCCGAGCGTGTAGAACCTACTTTGGTCAAATGCCCTCTCTAAAACCAGTGTTTGGTTTGTGCATTTTGGGCTCCTGTAGAAACATGGCGGTGAAACATACTCCTCATAGAAGAGGGCAATGGCTTATGTAGATATGAAGGGCTCATTCTAAGGTAACAAAAACACAGTTCTTATTTTAATTTTTTATATTTTTATTATGTAAGATACTTATATGAATATTACATATCATTACTGCCATTAGAGCTTCCAAAATCCTACACACTTTAAAGCCTAAGGCTAAACTCTTTATTTTAACAGACTGGTACATAGAGAATATGATAGCTCATTCTCTTTTTCCCACAGTGTGTAAAATATTTTCCGGTATTTTCTTAGAAGAGCACATACGTATATGAATTTGTATTAAGAGACTAAAATTTGGGAAAGGAAAGGTTTTAGTTTGAGACTAACTACTATATCATGACTTTATTTTCATAAATTGTAAAATTATTTTCATTTTCATGGGGTAATTGTAACAATAAAAGTTTTTTTCTGGGAAGTTATTCTTCCTTTGTTGATTCCAATAAACACATTTTACAAAAAAGAGCATCTCTGATTTTTGCCATACCTGGTTTTCTCTTATTTGCAGGAGGAATGTGTCCTTCCTTCAACAAAACTCAAGGAAAAACATGTCAATGTAATCCAACAGCTGGAACAAACCATAGAAGACCTCAGGACTAAGATTGCTGAACTGGAGCGACAGTCCCCTCTGCTGGACAGAGACAGTATAAAACCCAAGACCTCCACCACAGACAGGGAGTGTGGAGGAGAGGAGAGCCTGCTGAGGGCGGTGTGTGATGCCCACCTACAGACTGAAGCAGCCCCAGCTCTGGGCTGCCTGGAGGCCAAGTCTGTGCAGACCTCACCCATGGATGACAGCTTTAAGTTCAAAGTGCCTTGTACTGAGCTGGGTAGACTGAATGACTTGCTGCAACCTCCACCCAGGCAGGATGGCTTCCAGTGTTCATGTCAGCTCCAGCATCCTCCTCCACATCCACCTCCTCTTCCAGGAAGAGCAGTACCTCCTCCACCACCACCACCACCACCTCCTCCACCATTACCAGGATCTTCAATGCCAGCTCCTCCACCTCCACCTCCATTACCTCCTGGTTCAGCAGTTCCTTTACCCCCACCTCCTCCTCCTCCTCCCCCACTTCCCAGTGGCCTTGCACCACCCCTACCACCTCATCCTCCTCTCCTTGTTGGCATTGCTCCACCTCCTCCTCCATTACCAGGAATAGGTGGCCTACCTCCTCCTCCACCAGGTGGTAGAGGCTGTGGGCCCCCTCCACCCCCTCCTCCACCAGGAGCCATCTGTATTCCCCCAGCTATTTCAGGGGTTCTGGGCTCCCTGCCTCCTCCTTTACCACTGGGGCTATACGCTCTAGGTCTGGCCCAGGAGAAACCAGCCAGGAAGGCTGTCGTGGAGCCTCCCAGACCCATGAAGCCCCTCTACTGGACCAGGATCCAGCTGCACACCAAAAAGTAAAGACGGTGTAGCCAAAATTGCCTCAAGATGATGTGGTTTGAATTTTGTCAATTTACCTTTTGGGCCCATACATCATAGATACTACATAGTGGAGGAAATTGTGAAAACATCCAATGTAGCACAGTTCACAGTCCAAAGACCCTATCTGATATGAGTTTGGTGCTATAATCTTTAATGGTGTCATACTAAAACACATAACATAACATAAAAGATATGGTTAGTTTTTCTTATTTAATCAAATCGCATGAACAAACCCAAAGCAACAATGTCTCTCAAGATTTAATAATTTAATATTTAACTATCTGCTATGTCTTTGGCATTCAGCCCCAAGGCCATTGTTACTATTGAAGAAGTAAATCTTCAACAAATGTCACCACTATAATTTAATTTTAGAGCCTCTTGAACATTTTGCTGCACAAAATATTAATTTCAGGATGGGGATCATACATGAATATTTTGTGCCGCAGTAGACTTTTTTGAGTCTGCATCCTTGACTGCATTTAAACTGTCCGACAATAAGGTACAGTTGGGCAGTGATGTTAACAATATATGACTATATGACATGCCAAACCATTTACATTGTTTTAAGAATGAAGTAAAGGTGATTTTCAGAGTGGGCTAGATTTCTCATAAGGTACCAAACACCAATAATGACAAATAAATTCAGAAAGAACAAATGTTTGTATGAAAGACATAATTTAGTGAAATGCTTTATTTCCCCTAATTGTGTATGGCTATCATGGAACAGCTGGGTGGATCGGTGTCTAAAAGCAGTACAGCCTTTAGTGACCACCACTGGTTGTGCAGTTTCTTGTACCTCACATGATTAAATTGGGGGACAGCATTTCCAACTGACCAACATCAGTCTTTGGAGCTATCTGGCCTAAAACACATACACTTTGAATATTAGAATCTTTTTCTAAAAGTTTCAAAATATATGTGAAAGGAAGAATAAGATGTAATATACAAAGTTGTTATACATTTTACATACAAAGCAAATTCTTCAAAACTGTAAAACCGTGTAGTACTCTATGATGCTCAGAATGTATTTTGACAAATTATATATATATATTTATACACACTGTATATACACTGCATATATAAGATATAATCATTAGATAATCATACTTTACTGCTGACTCCTACCATCTGTAAATGTTCTTTTGTGTTTGTGCTCTCAGGGAGCCCTCTTCTGTGTTGGTGTGGGAGAATATTGAGGAGCCTGATGTGGACTTTGAAGAGTTTGTAGAGTTGTTCTCCAAAACGGCGGTGAAGGAGAAGAAACAGCCGCTCTCTGACACAATCACCAAGTCTAAGGCCAAACAGGTCTGTGTGTTTTTACATATATGTCCAATATGTATTGTCACAATTATATGGTCAACACCCAATCATAGGCACTTTGAGACAATAGGGAGTCACTGCTCTGTCTCTCTTAGCTGTAGGGGCCTTGGCTTGGAAAAATGTTGAACGCCTGTTGTCTTAATCACTAAATTGTATTCTGTGTCAAATCATAACAGAAGTTATCTCAGGACACTTTACATATTGAGTAGGTCAAAACCCTACTCCTATAAAACTATTTCAACAGTGTCCACCATTAGCACTTGGAAATAGTGACAAGGAAAACCTTCTGGAACTTTTTCATTGTTAAGTAGGCCAAGAACGGACAACCACTCTAGAGGCAGTCTAGGGCCATTTGTTTTTTTTGTGAGCTTCAGTGATATCGTGGTTTCCAACACACTTGGAACAGGAGGGTGAGATAAGTGTGTTGTAATTTGTAATACACTGATAGATGGCACTAAATCCTACACAATAGATAATGATCATTTATAAAATCTATATCATACATACAATATATTGTTGTATAAAGAATGCTTGCAATTGTGTATGACATTGTAAGACAAATATGCAATGCATATCTTCAAATTAAAAATTTATTAGCACCGCCTAGTTTGACAGTTTGATCTGAGTTTCATGCAATGCGCTGCACAGACTGACTGATAATGACATCTATTTTACTCTCAATAATTGTAATAATACCAATTTACAAAACAATTTAGAAAATGATCTTTATGTTGTATGGGAGGAGACTTAAAACTAACGATTGAGACCATAAACTCATAAATAAACTAAGCTAATAAATCAAGTGAGAATTAAGGTAATTTCTCCATAAAGCTCAATACAATGGCTCTTTTTTGCAGCCAATGGAGCTGTCCTCTGCTGGCCATTACATTACATTGGACTCCCTTGAAAAAGAGATTTTAATCTCAATGGGACTTTACCTGGTTAAATAAAGGTTAAATAAATAAAAAAATAGAATGCATGTTTAAGACACTTCTTCTTACTTCATAGATATGGAAGCTCTGACCACTATCCCGGGCCTCCAGCTCTTTCAAATGGTTGAAGCTTTGGTATATTTGTCCGAACCTACACTTTAATAATGTGGGGTATAATTTGCTTTGCAGTGAGCCGTTAGACTTTCAGTCCTGTTAAAATGCTTTCATTAACATTAAATGTTGAATCTAAACTCCGATTTACGTGTTTTTTTAGGTTGTGAAGCTTCTAAACAACAAGCGTTCTCAGGCAGTAGGAATACTCATGTCCTCCCTACATCTTGACATGAAAGATATCCAGCATGGTGAGTTAATCTGTTTGTTAGCTGTAGTTAGTTACATACAGTAATGCAGGATTCTTATTCATCATGATATCATAATTCAGACTGAGGAAAGGAGTTTCATATTCAGCCATCAGAACCTATATTTGTTGTTGTTATTTTCTTTGATATATCCTGTTATACGCATTTGAAGCAGAGGCACAGAGATTATCACATTTATAGTTGCAATCAGAAATATTCAACCCCATCACCTCAATGACATTATAGTGATGTGGGGCAAAGATAATGACAATAAATGAGAAAAAAACTCAAACAGCAGAAAACATTTATTGATACATATTTGAGTTATTTTGACAACAGAAGTTTACTTAACTTTGAAGTTCAAATGAAAAATGTTTCTTCTGGTCATAAGCCTGGCCTTTGGCAAGCCAGACATACCGCTGGCCAATATGTCCAAACGGTTCCAGTTTGGTTTCATCAGTCCATAGAACTGTCTCCCAAAACTCTGTAGTCTTATCCAAATTCCTCCTGGCATATTCTAGTCGACTTTTGATGTTCTTTGTGGTCAAGAGTGGAGTGTGTCTTGGAGTCCGGCCACAAAGTCCTTGTTTATTCAGTGCACGTCTTATAGTTGCCACTGAAGCACTTGTACCAGTCTTCATCAGGTCATCCCACAGGGGTTTCTCTTGGTTGTTCTGACTAAGTTGCTAAGG
>NW_023339651.1:17687615-17691744 GCF_004916995.1 Morone saxatilis
CTTTTATTATATCTGGTTAATAAATGTTTGTGTTTACATTACTTTTGATAATTATACATTTTGATAACCATTAATTGATTAAACCAATACAGTTAGACCACTGTAACATCCTACGACGTGGAGCCCGACATGGGCATATAGCAAAATGTACATCATGTGTTATGGCTAAGTGGATGCGGAAAGTATGATACGAAAAACTTGTTTTAAAGGCTGATTCTCAATACCTATATCCTGCCTGTGCCTGTCTTGCATTTGGGTCCTATTGCTTGTGGTATCACCTGTTATAACATTGTAACCTCTTAAATCTCAAAACTAGTGTCTTGTTTAGGGTGCTTGACATGTTGACATGATGTCTATGAACTGTTAGCAGTTCAACCAAGAGACAGTTGCTTTCTAGGTGTTAAATTTGTTTTTAATAAAAAAAAATTCAACTACTGATAAATCCATAATGAGAAAGGAATAATCCATGACAAACTGCTGCAAACTGTCAAGCCCTCCACCTCTGTCAAACTCTGTGTTTCATTACAGGAGTGGAGACTGTTTTCACAGTCAGTTATGTATCCAGCCTTGAATAGTTAGTTTCTTTGTATTTGCCTGATCATTAATTTCTGTTCTCCTCTGCCTGCACTTCCCCAGCATGACGCCCCCTACATTACTCTGCTACCTCTTTCGGATTTCTCCTCTTGAACAACATTTTTTCTCCCTCCACTGGACCCCTCCAAACACCGGCCACCTAGTTCTACTCAGCTTTGGACTAATCTGCCATCATCATTACCGAAACATTCCATCTCAACCAAGTGATAAAGACTAGTAAATTTGCTTTTTAAGTCTCCTGTCTTGCACTTCTCTCGGTTTTCAACCAGCCTTAACAGCAGACTATTTTATCTAAACATGGAAGGACCTATCATGAATAAGCACTAATAAGCAATAAAACTTATAAGTACAATAATACAAATACAAATAATAAAGTAATAATTTAAGCAAATAACAATATTTGAAGTCCACTGTCTGCATCTGTGCTGAAGTATTGAGGTTTTAGTCATGTTGTAATTGCTATAAAGGAATAGGTTCTAGCTGTGATGTAGATAGTTGAAATAAAACAAATAAAGGAGAGTGTTCTTACAGTTTGTGAGTGCTGCTGAGTAGAGCTTCCAGGATCTCCAGTTCACTTTTAGCTATGAAAGGAGGAAGAATACAAAAGGCTCAATATAAAAGGTGAAACATGAGAAAGTACTTGGGTTTGTTGTTAGCAACTGCTGCCCTGGCATTTGTCCCCTAGACCTTGCAATGATTTTATGTCAGACACCAACATAGCATAATAGAGTAATTAAAGCTGCAAGCAGTGACAAACAGGCCCTTGCACTTTGCGTGCTGCGTTTGTGTTATGTGCCAAAATATCACGCGTTAACCACACCATGAAAATAAATAAATAGCTTAACTTTTAATCGTGAAGGTCTTTGGATTGCACTGACCAAATCTTAAGTAGAATTCCCTAAGAGGAATACAACGTCTAGAAATTGCAAAATGGTGCCAACATTCATATTAAATTAAAAATGTCAGACTTCCTTTTAGGTTTGGGGAGAGGTCTAAGAGGTTATTTTGTTTATGTCTGGTCATGATACATGTGCATATCGGTAAAACATATCACAAGGGCTGCAGTTAAGTGGCCACTGTCAAGGCATTTTGCCACGGCCATGCATGGGACCCATATGACTCTCCCTAAAAATAGTACAGAAGACGGTAGACACAGGTGCATCTGAGCGTATCCCCTTGATTTTCTGGTTTACATTCTAATGTCACCCAATCTTAGACTTGCCCAAGACATTTCAGTCTGTTCATCAAACAATATTAACTACAAAAGCAAAGCTTGGTTAATGTTTACATCCATGGGGGTTGTCTACTACTAAATCCTCCTGTCCACTAATTCAGACAATAAGTCTAACTTACAGGTAGGAACACTACTCATTGCTGCTTTCTGGTGGTCAG
Source organism: Morone saxatilis (assembly GCF_004916995.1). Classification (NCBI taxonomy): domain Eukaryota; kingdom Metazoa; phylum Chordata; class Actinopteri; family Moronidae; genus Morone; species Morone saxatilis. The sequence goes on from NW_023339651.1 coordinate 17,689,602, forward strand.
GAGTAACTAACTAGATAAATGTCTCTTGGTCCACAGCAGCACTAAAATAATATAGCTGAAAGCTGTGTGCTTTAATAAGAGAACTGATGCAGACATTTCAAAGTTACTTTACCTAATAACAAAATAATTTTACGGTTAGGAAGAATAATTAAAGCTGCAAGCAGCAAATGGGCTGGGGCAATCTGCACAATTTCTGCAAGTTTACATAAATCAGATCATTATTGCCATACAAGGCTTACTTATTGTCTCCAATAGGTGGCGCTATGACTATGATTGAATATTGGCATGTAGATGCGTTTTTATTTTTTTATGGGGAAACGGCAATTGTGGACGCCACACCAAGGGCATGTCGTTCGACAAAAACTGACAAACGACGACTTTTAACTGTTAAGGTTAGATTTAGATTATACTGACCAAATTTGAAGTCAGTCCATTCAATATTCTAGGAGGAGGTAGAAGAAGTACAATGTGTGGAAATGGCAAAAATCAGACTTCCTGTAGGTTTAGGATATGGCTCCAAGAGGCTTTTTTGTACATCTTGACAAGATACATATGCCCATATGCAAATTTCCTGACACATTTTAAAAATAAAACTTCTAAAAGCCCCCTGCTAACGAGTTATAAGCTGCTTACATATGATATTAGTTTAATTAAAAAATCTGATAGTATTTCCCATTTTTGCTGAGCAATTCTTAGGGATAATGAGCTGTTTTGTTACCTTGTGTGAGGAAGGTCTCCATCTTGTCCTTAAAAGGCTGCAGGTTATCCTCATCTGAAACCTTGCAAACCTTTTCCACTTCTGATGTACACGCTGATTAAACAATGGAGACCAAAATTACAAGAAGACAGATATTACATTATGGTTAATAAAATATATTATATCTTAAAAGCCATTCAAGTTTCAAATCACCAACTTTGGTACCCACAAACATTACTCAAAAATGACACTGCAGCAGACATCTATGCACAGTGGACTGGGTGAAGTCCATGTGGTAGCAGCTGCATCTTTGTACTGGGGATTAAGGTTTTGCAATCTGTCATGTCACCTGCAACCCTGAGGATTTGATTAACACTTGTATCTGAGGCTTCCATGGCTTGGCTGCCCATGCATATAGTGTTATGATTTCACAGAAAAGTGTTCGGCTGCCAGACTAAAGGTGAGGTATATGGGTTTCTATGCTGCCCCAGCACCTCCGATGATGAGACAGATCTTTCTTGTGACGTGGATTCTTGTAAATGCCAGGAGCACTAGGAGGTACTTCACATTTTTCCTGCTTTGAGGACAAAATGTTCACTTGCTACCTAATACCCCACCCACTGACAGGTGCCATGATAATGAGATCAGTGTTATTCATTTCACCTGTCAGTGGTCATAATGTTATGGCTGATCAGTATATACAAGTGGTTGAGAATAACCTGAACTTTTCAGTGATGTATTAGAAGAAAGAGGTATTTGACCTGGGCTTTTAGTGGCTCTAAATTAGTAAATTAGCAAATGGCACACAAAGGTAAGCTTGGGTATTTGCTGCATTTGCAGGAATTTTTGTGATTCTGTGTGTGTTACCTCTCAGATCTTTCCTGAGTCGAATCAGGTCTTTCTGAAAATCTTCAAACTTCATCTGTGAAGCCTGGAAAAGATCATGAGGCTCAGGGAGTGGGTACACACACGTCTCTCTACCTGCATCCTGGGGATTGACAGACAGGCAACACACACACACACGTGCACACATACATATTAAAATTATGACATAAGCAATTATGTCATGTAATGCTGTTTTATATCGATTTTTTCCGTTTCAGAAAATATGACCACGTTATTTTTGTAAAGGTTACCTACTACAGCCTACATGGAGATTGCATTTACACAACTCAAACTCATAACATCTCTCTAAACTCCAGCCCTATTCCCTTAATAACTCCAGCCTGCCCTTTTAAGATAAGCACCTGATTTTGGTAAGCCCACCCCGCTGGCCTGACAGCCTTCATAAATGTCTAATAATATCTTAGGGCCACTACACACACCATTTTTAATTTAATGGCTGCCAACTTCCTGCTCTGTGTACACTGTTTGGTGTTGTAACTGTGTCAGTTAACGCTAAATATAAACTTGATTTACTCGTTACAGCGGTTATTTACCCGCTTA
>NW_023339651.1:17691844-17695205 GCF_004916995.1 Morone saxatilis
TAGACCTGCTCTATTTGAAAAGTGTTCCTGAGATAACTTCTGTTATGAATTGGCGCTATACAAATAAAATTGAATTGAATTGAATTGAATTGAATCAATGTAATAAATATTAAAATTACATTACAGTGGTGTGATGCAACACCAGAGGGATATGGAAATGAGGTGTGGAAATTTTGCATACAGAATGTCTTTAATATGTGACACAAGGTTCAGGTTACTATATTTGCAGTTAGATCTGGTTCGGAGACAACATTCCTCTTGACACATATTTTATAAACACTAAAGACAGAGTACAGATTGATTAGGCAAACACTGTCTTATCCTGTGTTTGCCTCATTGTACCTTGTAGCTCTGAATATGAGCTATGTACAGTATGAGAGGAAGACTGATTAAAAGTATAAAAGTATACAGATATGGACAAAGGTAAGAGTCTAAAAAAGAGAAAGCGTAACAGTATGGGAGAAAGTATAATAACTAAAAAGCTTACCTCGTCGAAATGTCTGAGGTAGTATGCAACAATGTAAGACAGGAGACTTTTCATGCTGTCCTGCATGTGGAAAAAAGAAAAGACTTTAACATACATTTTTCAAAGTATGTTAAATGATTCCTCTGTGACTTTTGTGGAAGAAAATGTATTACCGTAATAGTTACATGACATTACTTCCAGAGTTTATCTGTCGGTTTATGCTGGTAGGTTACAAGATCTGAGCTACTTGAGTGGGGTGGGCTGAAAATAATAATGTCATAATGTTTTTGTGCTTTCTCATCATGCAGGTTCCTATTTTTAATGCAATTGATAACTGCAGTAAACTGTCAACTGCAGTTCCATCAACTGTCTAGTGCCTCACTGCCATGAGAATGACAAGGATCCTCAGTGATCAGTAAATTGTTATTAAAAAGACAGTTCAATGCAACTAGAATGTTATCTTAATGTTATTGCATGATGACAATAAATTGGTTTACAAGAATTTTGTGATGAATTAAAAACATTTAATTTAAAGCCTTTTAAGTGTAAGAGTGCTGTATTGTACCTCTTTATAAAGGTTTTTTATTCTACCAAAAATGTTTTGTGTTGTGGGGGTAAAAAATATATATCTAGAGCCCACCATAGAGCAATATCACTACATCACTGTAAGAGGTAAATATAGTTATGTTAACACATCATTTTTAAATTAATTATAAAAATAATTAGCACAACAAAACATGCAAGACACCCCAAGGTCCGGGGTAGAGGAGCAGCATTTTAATGTTTCAGGACCTTTCCCTCTTTACTCACACTGCTCTTGACATCTTTGAGTTTGGGCAGGATATCAAGGGAGAAGCCATCAGCTTGGCCTCTGGTTCGATTACCACCATTCATGAAGTTACCAAAAGCCAGAACCAGACCTAGAACCTTCTTCACTGTCTCACTGTCCTGCAACGCCTGCAGAGGAGATAGAGGTGTGTGAATCAGAGAGTCAGAGTGAGTATGAGAAATGGAATGGAAGAATGACAAAGTATTGACAGATCTATCTTATCTTACACATTTGAGAGATGCTTTCCATACGTGGCAGGCAAAGTGTTTTTGGAAACATTCACATCAAATCTCTACGATTGTTCATTTTAACATGAAATAAAAACTTTTATATAGAAAGCAGCAGAAGAGTACACCCACAATAGCTGGGTCAGAATCAGAATCAGAATCAGAAATACTTTATTCATCAGCACAGGGAAATTTGTTCGCTACAATTGTTCCACTCACACAACGTTAAAGAATAGTACTTATATACAATATCTAACACAATATATACATATAGTAAAAATCGGGCAAAGTAAGATTTTCATTGTACGTATAAACCACTGTTTTTCTTACTGTACATATGACAATAAACCTCTTGAATCTTGAATCTTGAATGCTCACCTTTACTGATGTGTTTATTTTAAAGTAATAATTATTACAGCATTATTTTAATAAATAACTCAACTACAAAAACAAACAATATGATAAACATAAATCAGGTTAAACTGGAATGATCTTCTGTATAACATTAATAATGTTTATTTTAAATGTACAAAAAGTGAAGTGTTTTGATGCCCTAATGATCCACAGAGAAAGAAGTTCTTCAACTGTAGGTTCAGTATCCTTAACCTGGCAACCTAGGTGAGCTTCTAGTCTGGGGAGGAGGTGTTGGGGAGACAACTTGCTACAATGTTATGAATTTGGACTGCAGTATCTATTTCAAACACTTGCTGTGAGTCTTACAGATTGCTCCTTTAAGTACAGAGCTAATGTCCTGACACATGCAGTTAGCCTAGCTGAACATAAAAAATTCAGAAATACACCACCACCTAAAAGACATATAAAGCTTAATAATAATTTTTTTGTAATGTTTGCGTAATCTGTGCACAAGCAGAAACCTTAACAACTATTTGTGGTCTTAGAGGTATTTCTTGGCACAATACCAAATCAGTTTCTTTTTTATGACAGGCATCAAGACGATTAACCTTGTAATACCACAGCCTCCATCTTCTTCCTGCACGATCTGCAGTGTGTTTATTTTCTTCAGTTTGGAGAGATTGACTCACCTTGCATACCCTCTGCAGCGTGTCCAGTTTTCTCATTATGGATGACATGCACTCAGAGAAGCTGGACTGGAAGAGTATGCAGAACACTCTGCCAGAGAAGTTTGGGACCAAGGAGAGCTGGTAGAGAAATCTGCAACACAACAGAAATTACTAGCTACTTTGGATCCAACTAATGTATTCCGCCATCTTTCTACTCACTTTCTCATTCTCTCCTGTGTGCTTTACATTCTTACAGAATGACACACAGCACTTACCATTATGTCTACTCCTTAGTGTTGAAGTGTCAGATGAATAACATCAACTTACTGCTCAGGTTTATCCAGAGATTTGGCATTCTCCTTGTCTTTTGAGGACTTCATGTGTTTTTCAATCTTGTCAAGCTCCTCCTGTTGGGCTCTCTGAGGGAGAGACAAGAGACTGACTCCACCTGTGTCCACATTCATACAGTTCATCCTCACAGCAGCAAGTATACACCAAGGGAATCCACTTGTCTGACATTGTCAGACCCTCAGTTATTCATAATGGGGATTCTATAAAAATAAAGATAATTATCCTCATAAAGTGTAAGCCACATTGAATTAAGTATGATGTCGGTGTGTTCAGAATTGAGAATTGAATTATGACCCCAAGAGAAGTTTGATTTTCAATGCAAATTACTAGAATCTGTGCTACGTAAAGGAGACATATTATGCTCAGGTTCATAATCTAATTTTGTGTGTCTACTAGATTAGGTTTACATGTTATGTTGTGTGTCTCCTACTGCCCATAGCTTCAGGGACCGTATTTCATAAATACT
>NW_023339651.1:17695227-17698211 GCF_004916995.1 Morone saxatilis
CTATTTATCTAATATCACACAATGTAAAAATTACCAAAACACTCCTTAAAAATAAAACAATTTATTCGTATGTGTCATTCATATTCCAGTGACAAGGAAATTTTAATTGTGTATATGATGCAAACAAAGTATTAAAGCCATGACTTTAATGTAAACTCATGATTGAGGTAAAGTGTTTCTTGTACACTGGAGTAAGGAAGCTCTGCGGTCAGTGTTCATCTTGATGCATCTTCCTGTGGATACCCAGACTTTCCTGATGCTGCAGCTGCCACTATGATGTCTTTAGGCTGTCATTTGACTGAGGTATGACAAGCAATAACTTCCTCCTCTGAGCTTCATCAGGTCACTCAGATGATCTGTAAAACATGGCCGATTCAGTGTTACTTGTAAAACAGAATACACCAATCAGCCATAACATTATGACCACTGACTGGTGAAGTAGCACTGATTATCTTGTTATCATTGCACCTGTCAGTGGGTGGGCAGCAAGTAAACATTTTGTCCTGAAGTTGATGCGCTAGAGGCAGGAAAAATGGGCAAGAATGAGTATTTGAGAGAATGGCCAAATTTTTTAAAGGTACTGCAGGGGTCAGTACCTTTCAAAAATGATCCAAGGAAGGAAAAGCAGTAAACTGTCGATAGGATCATGGGCTCATTGATGCACGAGGGGAGCAAAGGCTGGCCCATGGGGTCCAATGCAACAGACGAGATGTACTGTAGCTAAATTTGCTGAAATAGTTAATGCTGGTTCTGGTACAAAACATTATGACCAACAGGGTGCCCAGGTGGTCATCATGCTATGGCTAATTGGTGTATAATGCAGTGTAATATAATACAGCACAAGTACAACTAACTATCAAAGGCTGCCACAGCTCAATTATTAATAAAGAAACTGCGACTGTAACTTATGTTGTGACATACCAAAAGCTAATAAATACAAGTTCCCGGTGCAAAAACATATGATAGATGTTACATTGGAAGTGCACTTATATTGTCAGTAATACGAGTATTTCAGTAACAACATTATTAGTTGCGGTATGATTTTACACACACTGCCTAGTGGCACACTACAGCTGTTAATCAAAGTTACATAACCTTACCAAACAAATTAATTCCTGCAGTTTGACCATTTCTTTCTCACACATAGCTCTATCATTAACTCCAGTGAATGTATATCAAGTGAATTTACATAAGACACACACACACCACATCACAGTAGAACTACCTTTAGTATAACAAAGCTAACGCTAGCTGAGCTGATGTTGACTTCAAACAGGGCTTAACAATCACACAGTTTCTTAATGTCCCTCGATATGACAAAATAAAGTCAGACATTGGCCTTGTGCAATACTAGCCACGTTAGCCATGCGCCATGCTCACGCCAAGTCCATCATGGGTATCTACAAAATAAACAGTAAAACAACATAAAACATGGCAAAACTTACAGTTTTCCAAGTATGGACAGCTGGTATCAATCCTTCCTCCTTTGAGACAGCAGTTGCAGTCGTTGGACATTTCAGTCACAAAATAAAGTCAAGGTTTTTACTTCCTCTAATAATGGGAGGAGATGCAGGTCTTTGTGCTGGTCTATGCAACCAACATCAGAGCAGTTGTAAATGGTGTGTACTTGTATCTATTCTTCCGACCACGTGCTTTTACACTACATGTTACATTCATACACAATGCCATCGGGAGCAATTTGGGGTTCAGTATTTTGCTTAAGGACCCTTCAACATGTAGCCAGACGCTCTAAGCCAAAGAGCCTATGTTGTGGTACTTAGTTTCAGGCTTTCGGGAAATGCTGGCACTTGCAGGGGAAACATGGCAGACACTCGCAAAGGCAGCTCTCCACCGTAGGCTGTTGTTACTTAGAGGGGGGTGGGTACAGTGCTTATGAGCCAGCTTCCTACGCAGGAAGGGGAGCCAAATCTGAACAGCTGGTTGGATCAGGTCTCCTGACAATGGCAACTCTCAAAAAAGGACTTTGTTGGTTTATTTTACAGTTTCTGGGTTGGTAGGCCATCCATCAATACCCAAATATATGTGTACAAGCATTAAAAAGTGAATTCTGCATAATATGTCCCCTTTAAAAGTTCTCACCAATTTTTGAATTCTGAATCTGCCAGTAACAAAGTAACAAAGTAACAAACAATACTTTACTTACAGATTATGCTGGTGGTTGGGTTTTTTTTCTTATCAAGCTATTATTTTTAGAACGATTTGGAAAGTTGGTTGGCATCAGGGACACTGCCCTAAAATGTTTCATCATATTTATCTAGCAGAACTTTTTCAGTGGTCATGGGTAATGCCTCCCTATCACTGGCCCCTCTGACATGTGGTGTTCCATCATTCCTGGCTCTTTGCTGTTTTCTATACTGGGGCACATCCTAAACAAACAAAAAGTCATAAAAAAGTGCTGGATGTCCCAAAATCAAAAGCTCAACAAAAACAAATCGGAGATAATTATCTTTGGTCCCCCAAGGTCCATCCCTGTTATACAAAAAAATTGGATCCTTGAAATTAAATATCAAACCTGCAGCCAGAAACCTGGGCGAGACCTCAATTTAAAAAACAAAACAAATTAAAGCTGCAAGCAGCGTTGGGCGGGCCCTCGCACTCCGCGCAACTCGGGGCGTGTGCCGGTGCCTGCGGCGAGTCAACGTGCCGCCGTCGTTGCACGCTGCGGACCACAACTGAAAATTTCATTTAAATCAGATCAAAGTTGCCATGAAGTGCTTACTTCTTGTTGCCAGCTAGGTTGGGCGGGGCTATCACTATTCTGCAATATTGATCATGTAGACATGTTCAGGACGGACTCTTATCAAACGGTGTGAAGTTTTCATGAGATTGGACCATGTACACTGAAGTTGTGAGGCCGTGTTAGGGGTGGCGGACTGATACATGAATATAAGGAGGTACTAACTGTTTTTATGGGATCGCAGAATTCGACACGGGTCGCCACGGGCACTCGTTTAAACGCTTAG
>NW_023339651.1:17698311-17701584 GCF_004916995.1 Morone saxatilis
AGACCATGACTTCTGTCTTTTCTTCATTAAAATGCATCACTATAGTATCATCACATTCTCACTTCCAAATCATAAAATACTACAGCTTGACCAGTGCCCCTATGATTTATAATATGACACCTTCTAGTGTAATTTCTGGATGTGCAGGTCTCCATGGTCAACTTAGTAATAATAAGTTTGCAATGTCCAGTTATATTTGAAAATAAAACATGCAGGGTTGACTTTGTGACACGGTTGCACCTTGGTTAGGTTTAGGGACAAAAAACTACTTGGTTAGATTTGCTGATTAAGACTGTGATCCTCTGCTCACTTTATTTAAAAAAATGATGATTAAGATGATTAAGCAAATTCACACTGTAGCCCATTGACTATTTTCGCAGCTGAAACACTGTACTGTGATTTTCTGCTTTTGTAACAAAATAATGATTTTATAACCGGGCTCAAGCTCAACCACGGCAGTTTCTAAACTACTGAAAGAGACACTGCGGATGGACAAAGTTGAATCGCAATGAAATTGATCGCTCTCATTGCAGTCTTGGGTCTAGGAAGCCGGGAGACAAACCTCGTGCCATTATTGCAAAATTACACTATGACGGAGACTGTATGGAGATTTTAAGAAGAGCTCGAGATCAGGCCCCACTGAGTTACAACTGAAATCCGGTGGCCATCTACAGCGAGTGTAGCCAGAGCAAGAGCGGCCTTTACGGATGTCCGAAAACTACTCCGAGGACGACAAGGAGTCCGGTATGGTCTGCTCTTTCCAGCCAGATTCGAGTCACACACAACGGAGAGGAGAAGGAATTTTGGGATGCGGCTGACGCGATGAACTATGTGAAAAGGAGAATAATCCCAGGGACAGAGACTGAGATCTGATAAGCGCATCTCTAACCTAGTGGGAAAAGAACATTGTTGTTAAGTATCTGAGTCTTTATATGAAGTAAGATCTACTCCATTTCTGAAATACTGACTCTCCGTTTCGTATCCATATACAGTTACGATTAATCTGTCATGTAGGAAAGGTAGCGCGACTGTAGCGGCACATTGAGAATGTAACTACAGTATGTGTATGTGCGCACGTTTGATCAAAGTGTCGAAATAAGTACATTTTATTTACAGTAATCTGATTATTTTGCTCCAAATTAAGATGACCTGATTTATTTAACATTTTACTTTACTTTTTTTGTAGGCCCACAGTGTCCTCAGTTGATCAATCTGATCTTATATCCTGTGTGTGTTTTTAGTTTAGATACTTTGAACATGCCTATCCCCTATATGCAGTTAACAGTTTGGGATTTATATAATTTGTGGTGCTGTTGTTATACCTTGCCTTTATTTTACACTGTGTTTCTGTAGAAGCCTGTGTAGTGAACATCTGACAACCCCTGTCCATATCTGGATCTGTAAGCAGAGGCAATTACTAATACACACTATAGCCTAATAGGTATCTACTTTAGCATAGAGAACAGCTTACATAGCTGCTTGTTCGCCTTGTGCAGCTTGGTCCCAAAGAACTAACCTGAGTTCCCCGTTGCTCTGTTTGTTTTGATCCCAGTGTTCCCCTTGGGATCTTTGTACGTTAAGAAAAACGGTGAGAGGCAGTTCGTTCCTGAATACAGACTCACCAATATCCTAATGCCCAGTATTGATTTTATGGCTTTGTCACACAGCTGCTGGTTATTTATTTATTCTTTATATATTTTTTTTCTTTTTTCTTTTTTTAAAATTTAAATTTAAATTTAAATTTTTAATTTTTATTCCTTCCTCTGCCCTCTCCCCCACTCCTATCACAACCACTCAGACCTACCTTCTCCCCATACCTCCTCATGCATTTAAGTAATGAATATGTCTCAACTGCGTCGATTCCCCTTGGTTTGTATATTTTGAATGGGGTTACTAAGGATAATAAGTTACAACGTTAAAGGACTTCACAGCCCTCTCAAAAGGAAAAAGATCCTACGTCAGCTGAAGCAATCTCAGTGTCAGATCCATAAACAAGTCAATTTCAGTTTGGTCAGAATCCATAAGGATACAGAGGGGAGATTTATTTTGTTAAATGGTTCCATTGATGGTACAGATGTTTCTTTTATGAATATATACGCTCCAAATGAGGACAACCCAGATTTCATTAGAAAAGTTTTCAACGTGATAACACAGCATAGTTCTGGGATCTTGCTAATGGGTGGAGATTTCAATTGTGTTATGTCACAATTTATGGATAAACAGCCAGTCTCCACTACTATGCCCTCTCGAATGAGTAAAACATTAAAATATCAATCTACAGAACTGGGACTCGTTGATGCATGGCGAAGCAAATACCCCAATTGTGGACACTTGATTATTTTTTTACCCCCGAGGCTGAACTATACACAATAGCTGACTTGAAGATTTTACCAATGACAATTTCTGACCATTCACCAATTGAACTCTCATGGAACATAGGACATAAGTCAACACCTAGACAATGGAGGTTAAATGCATCTCTCCTTAATGATAAAGAGTTCATCAACCTCATCACAACAAAACTCAAATTCTATTTGGACACCAACACCTCCCCAGAAATATCACCACTTACATTATGGGACTGTGCGAAAGCCTACCTTAGGGGTCGTATTATCTCTTTCGCAAGTGCCAGAAAGAAAAAGAGGGATGCTAGACAACAGGAACTAGAACAAACGATTATAAAATTGGAACAACAACATAAGCAGAGCTCAAATCCTACTCTCTTAACTAATCTTAGAAATGCACGAAGGGAATATAATCTGGTCGCTGAGAAAATTGAAGGCAATCTAAGATTCACCAATCAGAAGTATTATGAGCATGGTAATAGAGCTAGCCCACTATTAGCATTCAGATTAAGAAAGCAGCGGTCGTCAAACATAGTACAGAAGCTAAAAAGTAATAACTCACCTAATCCTATTACAAAACCGGATGAAATAGCTGAACGTTTTGCTGGATTCTATAAATCATTGTATGAAAATACTGACACCTGTTTTGATGTTAACACCCTAACATCCTTTTTAGAAAATATAAAATTAACTGAATTATCCGAGACAATGGCAAAAGACATAGATGAACCCATTGAGGAGTGGGAGATTAAACAGAAAATCGCATCACTGAAAAATAATAAAAGTCCAGGACCCGATGGCTACATTAATGAATTTTATAAAAGTTTTTAAGAAATATTGTCCCCCCTTCTACTAAAAGCATATCACCATGCTGTAGCAACCGATAATGTAATAAAAGCCAATTATGTAATACCTGCCAATAACGTAA
>NW_023339651.1:17701684-17706518 GCF_004916995.1 Morone saxatilis
CTTATTTACAGAGACCCAACAGTTCCCACCATGAGCAAGCACTTGGCTACGGCGGCAAGGAAAAACGTCCTTTTAAGAGGCAGAAACCTCGGACAGACACTGGCTCTAGGTGGGTGGCCGTCTGCCTTGACCAGTTGGGGTGACAGAGACAGAGAAACAGAGACACACAGAGAGAGAGAGAGAACAGAGGTAACGACAGAAGGACAGAGACAGAAACAAAGGTGCACAGCAACAACAGTAGCAACAACTACACTAATAGTAGTGACTGATGGTAATGATGATGAACATGAAGAAGAACTCAGCGATGGCAAAGCCCATCGAACAGAAAGTAACGCACTGATACACATTCACACAACAATGCACAGCATCAGGAGCAATTTGGGGTTTAGTGTCCAGGCTGCTTGTACCATGTAGTCTGTAATTAAACATTTTACGTTTTATAATAAGTCATCAGGCGTAGAATACAACATTTTCCACTGTAGATTCCTTGGATGATGCCAATTGCACTGATACATGCCACACCCTTCAATGCCTTAAAAACAATCCACCACTTCAGATTTTTTGGTAAAGACATTTATTAATTCTTTCATATAATCTTCACCAAAATTGGTGCATAGCATATTTAGACAAAGCCGAACAAGACTTATAGGTTTGTGTGTGAGTTTGTCTGTAATTGGTTACCGAACTTAATCAAGGCATGGCCCAACAGGCTACAATTCTACAATGCTGAATTGGATTAGAAATTTGTGAATGTTGTACATGAAGCCACATTGCGCGTGTCTAACATTTAATATTCTTACCCGCAATTGCTCCCCCTCATGGCCATATCTCTTGAACAGTAGTAGCAGTAGCGGTGGCAGCCACCAGTGGCGGTCCTTCCTACAGGCGACATAGGCCGTAGGGCGCCACCGAGTGGAGGGCCGCCAAATACTGCGGCGAGAAAAAAATTATAATTAAAATTAATAGGTGTCTATTCTATTTTTTTCAATTGTTTTTCGCCATCCCTCTATCTACAACAATTACCTTTGACATAACAAATAAATTAAAACTTAAGTAAAAGAAATGACATTCTGACGTGACGTTTATGCTTGTTACACATCACGGTCACAACATGCACTAGCACGCCACTGATGCGCAGTCGGTCGGTTGGCTCTGTGTTGACGGGTTACGAGCTACAGTCCATGGAGAAATGAAACGGCAAGGAAGGCCAGAAAGATTGCATTGTGAATGAAGTGTGATATTTAGTGTTGAAGTAGAATATATTATTCTATTCACTTGGGGGTGAAATTTGAACCTTATTTTTTATTTGTATATTATATTTTTGACTAATAGGTTATATGGAATCACATTTTACGTATCTAATTTTGCACACAATGTTTTATTGTTAGTTTAAATTTTTGTTTTGATTCTTTAGTGTGCACTTTTTGTTTTCAGATGTTGCACTACTGTTAAAAATATGTTTAAAAGTTTATTTTTTGTATATTTATTATTGAACAGGTTTATTCTTTGCACATATTTTATATTGTTTGTATTATCATTGTTTTAAATAAATGTGCAATTCTTTGGACATGAGTTCTGAGAGTTCATGAGATGGGGCACTACAGTAGTAAAGCTCGCCTAGGGCACCAAATGGTCTAGGACCGCCCCTGGCAGCCACAGATGCAGCACTCGCACACATTTTCTTCAGGATATGCAAATATTCAAATTTTTGTTTTTGATGTAACCCTTTACGTTTAAGCAAATATAATGCAGGTTAGCATAACAGGTATAGGAAGCACAGCAGTGTAAGTGCAATCATTTATGTCAAATATATAGGAATATCTTGTCAGTGATAGAGTGAGAAAACAGGTCAGTGAGGAAACAGGTGATCTGTCTTCAGAATGAATTACTGCTGTGATGAGCCTCTTCCCTGCTGCCAAGCCATCTGAAAGAAATACTAAATAAGGGCTCTATGATGTGTGCTTTCTGGTGGTTGGAGTGGGCCTTCTGTAACCCGGAAATTTCAGGACACACAACCTAATCCCCTATAGTCAGCCACCCATAGCATTCCATGGAGCTCTTCTGTTTCCTATTAAGGGGCTGTGTGGCTCTGCCTGTTCTACAGGAAGGTGACAGGGCTTAGTAATGGAGGGATAGACTGATGAAGGGCCGCTGCCGGGAGATTTTTGCTTTTTCCTTTCTTCCCTTTGTGTGAATAAATCTATTACAATAACACTGAGAGAAGGGTGAGAGGATCTGAACTGATCCTTCATTTCTGTTCACTCTTTCCTCTTGTTGCCTTAATCTTTCTCTCTCTGTGTACTCAGGTTTTCCTTTTTCTCTCTTTTTACTGACTCTAAATGCATAATTACCACTGAGTTCTTTAAACATTCTTATGTGCCACCCCCACCCCCCCAGACCGGCAATTTTAACTTAACTGAGTTTGGTGCAAAATAACTAAAACAATTAGCAAATTTTCTTCTAATATTTCAGTGCTACTGCTGTAAATTCAGTTAATGTAAGTTGCAGTAATTACAACTGGTCCCCATTTAAAATCTTGAAAGTTGAATTCCATCTCTGTCTTTCTCTCTCTACCCCTCTCCCTGTGTGTGTTTCACCCCATCTTCCAGTGCTACATGTTTCACATGTATGTAGGTGTGAGAGCCGGTGGAGGGATTGGTGATCAGATTGAGGACCCAGCAGGTGATGAGTATGAGATCTATCGCATAATCTTTGACATCACCTTCTTCTTCTTCGTCATTGTAATCCTCTTGGCCATCATCCAGGGTGAGCGATCCAACAGACACACACACACACACACACACACACATACAAACACACACCTCTGACTAAGAATGGTTGGAACCCGTACAGTCAACTGCATTAGGGACTGATCACACAGAGATGCACAGCTGTAGGCATGGCCACGAGTTTACAACACCACTGCTCCGCTGCGCCATAGCTCTCCATTCACATTCCAACAGCTGACTAGCTGGCTAACCCATTTACTGGCATAGTAACTCACCTCTTGCTTAATTTGATTGGCTGTCTGGGTCAAGGGTGACATTGACGAGCTACATGACTCCACACCTAGTGCTAAAGATATTTTAACTTTTATGCGTGTCTAAAAACCACTAGGAAGGAGCACAGGCCAGGCCCACCGTACCATAGGAAAACAATGGTTTTGCAGGCAACGTCTTTCTAGCAGTGCGTCTCTGTATGATTGGCCCCTTAGGTTGTTAATGCTGGATTGTTAAATTAATCAAAGAAACTTAAAATTTCTGCTTGACTCTAATGGAAATGTATTTTTGATTACTATTTTGGAACATAGGCTGGAAGTATCTAGGGTATCTAGGTACAAGCAACAATGCTTTTACAGCAAACACAGGTTAAATTTATTACATTAATAATGGCTCTCTTCCATTTCTGTTGCACTAACCCATGTCAGTGAACCAGCATGCATAATGGCTCTCAAAGCAACTTAATGAATGCAGCCATCATTAATTGATATACATTTCTGCTCCAACATGATTTGTGCCTGTATTGTCTATTTTTTGTCTCTTTCATTCTAGATTTCCAATCTGATGAGTCAAAGATAATAGTTTTATTTGTGGAATTATTTTGAAGTTGAATTTAATTTTGATTTTGATTTTATTTGATTTTCATGTCAAGCACACAAAGTGCCAACCCTCTCAGGTTTACAAGACACCAAAAATAAAGTTAATCAAACATCTCCTTCCATTACAAATGTACAGATTTTAGATTATTATATGGCTTGGTCAAAATATTCTGCCTTCTCTCCATACTTGGCACAAACAGTTCACTACAAGAAAGGCTCCCTTCTTGAAGCAGTTTTTCATAATCATCCAGGCAAAAGAAATTATCATAAATGGTGAACATTTTACTAAAAAGTACATCCCTTATGTCCTCATAGACAAGGCAGCAAAACCTACTGGTCTCTAGGGCTAATCGTAATGGTCCTGAAGATAACTGTGCACAAAGGGATGTTTTTCTTTTGTTTAAGTTATACCACACATAAGGTTCTTCACTGTAGCTATTCTTTATGTATTCTTTTACAGACCACATATCAACAGACCATTGTTCTCTATACATATACTTATAACACGCACACTTTACTTCTAATCTACTGAATGTTACAAAGTAACCTGTTTACGATTTATAAATGAATTACATATCATTGATGTAAAATAATTTTGCCATAGTTTCACAAAAACCCAAATAAAATTGGGATCATTATTATGATAGTAGTATAACAACTGTAAGGCAACCTGAGGACTCATATAGACCCAGTACTATTAAAGGGCCACTGGATAAAACAAAGGATTTGTGGTTTTCGGGTGGTTGTGGTCTAGTTAGTTAACCTCAAACCAAGTTCACTTGAACACCAAATGATTGTGGGCCTATTTAACCTCTACACCATCTGTGGTCTGAACACTGTAGGGTTAATTATCGATGCCTTTGGAGAGCTGAGGGACCAGCAGGAACAAGTGAAAGAGGACATGGAGGTAAAAATACAGACACATGCACACACTCATTCTTTACCACTTTAAACAATGCAGTATTATAGACCACATGAATGACAGGTCTAATATAAACGTATATGGGAACACTGGATTGATTTTGTTAGTTAGTTAGATTACTTTATTAATCCCACAAGGGGAAATTCACTTGTCAAAGCAGCATTTGAGTGAAAGAAAAAATAAAGACAGATATAAAAGCTATGGTGAGTGGTGAAAGCAACCCAGTTTCATATAAAAACGTATCCTGGCTACGTTGGTCCAAAGTGCAAAAACGTAGAGGGGTTACAATAATGGCCTTAAAATTGTATCACCGT
>NW_023339651.1:17706543-17716492 GCF_004916995.1 Morone saxatilis
ACTTATATTGTGTATATAGTGGCCTCCATTCTATTGGGGTCTCTCTCTATTTTTTTTCTTGGATCTTTTTAGTCCTGTATATTTCATATTTTGTTTGCTTATGGGCGTTGATTGCTGATTTCCGCCCTATTGCACAATTTACCAAGGGCAAAATTCCCTGTACTGGTGAAATACTTTGCAATAAACTTCAATTCAGATTTTACATAATGGTGGCATATTGTGTTACATTGGGCTTCCCACTAAATCCCAAAATCCTTCTACATCAAAAGCTTTTCATTTTAAATTGGGGGGGTAGGCCTCTCATTTAGTTGGTGAAATAATCAAACTATGACACACACGTAATGGTCCGGTTGGCCACCATATGTTATGAAGTCTTATCCTCCCAGGTCCATCCCACCAAGCTTTAAGCAGGCTCTGCTTTACGCTGGAGAAAAAAGACAAAGCCTTTACATGTTACTGTTGATGTTTGTGGTTGAAAGGCCTAATACCGGTTTACCAGCTTTCCTGTAACCTCTATTGGGACTACCACCACTCTCTTTTGTTTAATACTTGTCTCCCCCTGACTTCCACTGGTAGTGACAACTGAGCAATCCAAACAAACACAAAAAATTTATTTGAAAATGGGGATAACAATATATTTGTGTAAATGCTCATATGTGAGTTTAAAACCCTGTGAGTATACAGTATCAGAAGGGCATATCGGCATTTGAAATCATACAGGGGACAGCTGGACAGAGACACAGATAGACTTTCTTACATCACTGCAAAAATAAACATACACTGCTCTGTGTCCATTAAATTGGGTGTAGGTCCTTATCATTACTTTTTTTATACAGGACCCATCATCTTTACAAGCCCGTAGACGTACCGCACTTATTAGTTCTTTGATAAAAGTGGAATCGGTTCATTTTTATTGTGCTTTATCCGTTCCAGGGAGTTGATACAGTTTATTATTATTAGTTACCTAGAAGTGTTCGCTTACTTGAGGTCTTAGGGATATTATAGGGCATTTCGTAGTACTTTCAGCCACCTATACTGGATGGATAATTGTCCTTGTCAGAACAATGTTGTTTAAAATCTTTAAAGATCTTTTGTATCTCTTCTGAATGTTTTTAAATTCTCTACTTATTGAAGTTAAAGCTAAGGAGTGTTTATCTGAGTTGTTTCATCCTAGGTGTGTTTGTTTGTTTTTTAGCTGAACGTTGTGCTGGTGTTTGATTTCTCGATGAATTGCTATGTATATATCAATGAAGTTTTGTACTGCTTAGTCATGGTTTTTAGGTAGTCAGTATATTTATGTATATTAGTTTATCTTTTAATGTGCTGTGTGTCTTTTTGTGCCTGTTGTTGTTTTTGACTTGTTGTTCTTAGTCTTGGCTGTTGCTGTTTGCTTTCTGTCTGGCCCGAGCTATGATCTTCGCCTTTTTGGTAATAAAAGAGATTTTAACTCTCATATGGCGGACCTTATCCTGATTAGAATAAAGGTTTCATAAAATAATAATGTGGACTTATAGTTTATTAGAAATTGAGGTATTGGTTCCTGAAGATACGTCAATCTCACCTACTTTGCCAAATGTGTCATTCTCCATATGCCAGTGGTCCAAGATTGCTATATGATGGCAACCATTTATTTGTTAGTGGGGCGACTTGGGGGGGGTGGGGGGCGGGAGGGCAGCGCGGGTGTGGGTTTTCACACTCCTCCACCATGTCTACCTAAATTAGCTGGAAAGCCCAAAACTCCAAACATAGGCACTTTTCATTCCCTCTGCAATGGACACAACTTGTGGCAAGCGTGCCTCCTAACCTATTCTCTTTTGTGTCTGCAGATTGCTTCTTTCTGCACCTAGCCCTCTCGTTCGAAACTTCGACTTTCCTACCTAACTGTTACCCTCACCTCCTTCACACACAAATTAACAACCAGCAAGATACATAGCGAAGCAAGAAGCCAACATAAATCACTACAAACAAAACCACACTGTCAGGAGGACCCCCAAACGGACACAACAAAGTATACAATACACAGTTCCCTAAAAGCCTGTTGTGTCAACAGCAATATAGAGTAAATACTTGTATAAAGTAATAAACATTTCTCAAATTTGACTTGAAAATCAGGATTATTAACTTTATATTGAATAATATTTTATTGAGGTTTGCAGTGTATTGAACATGCATCAACACTGTCAGCCTATAGTCCTCACTTTCAGAGATTGCATGTCAAAACAGTCTCAGACATGCACATCATCACCAGTTAATTCAGCACTAGTTAAACTGGAACAGTCATCCGCTTTTGATGTTGCTGTTCCAATAAGGTAACAACATCTATAACTGTAAAATCATATAAAAAAAGGCATTACTTATACCTTAAGAATCCTGGCTCATAATAATCAAAATCATACTTCAGTATCACAAGTAATCAAGCTGATTTTTGTTTGTGCACCCATGGTCACAGTGCAAACAGGTACTGGTTTGCAGCTTATGAATCATGACCTTCACTATAATAATGTAGGTTAGGTTAGCCTGTACACTATGTAGCCTCAAAGGGGAAACAAATGTAAAAGAATGTGTGCAAAGCACTCTGTGCTTGACTCAGTACTGCTCATTAAACTCATTGCTTTGTGTCAGGGCCATGTTCAGGACCATTTTCTCAATCCTGCTCCCAGTAGATTTCCACCCGCTCCAATTATGTGTGTATTCCACTCTCTGCTGCACTGTATGTGTGTACCCACTCCCACTTACTCCCGTAAGGATTCATACCATTCAATCTTGCACAATAGAGATTTTGTTTCAAAAGACATTATTTTACTGTAAGTAACAACCGAGAAATTTCCGAGAAAGGCCACACTTGCCATGCTGTTGTTTTGTAAAAACTCACTTTAAATCTACTTTTCAACTTCATTTGTTGATTATATTTACATCCTTCCAGCGGTCAGAAGTCTTGGGACCTGCAGTTTATTTTTTAGCGCTTGCTCTGGCACGCAGCAAAACTGCCCACTCCCACATGATTTGTGTTGGGTTCCCGTTGGACCTATAGGATCCTAATCCTTAACCCTAATCTCGTTTCTTTATCAGGACTATGGTGGTAAAACAGTAAGAGGACAATGTTCCAAAAGGGTTGTAGAGGTCTTTGTCAATAGTTTTCTAGACACTTTAGACTAACTTAATTTTCATCAGAGCCTCCAAAATGTTGAGGGTCAGTATTAGAGATGTGAACAAATACCTGTCAGATGTTGAAAGTGGTTCTTCTGCTGGTGCTGAAAATTGGTGCTGTTATTGTAGGGCCTCATGACAGCTAATGTTTAATCAATTATAATATAATAATGTATCTATAATTTCTCTTAGCATAAACACAACCTTGACTCACTACCTGGACTATTAACAGTTACACAGCCTTTATTTAAAGTTATTGTTGGCATTTTCGTGCCTTTATTAGATATGGACAGCCAAAGGTAGACAGGAAAGGGGGGTAGAGAGAGGGGATGATACACAGCAAAGGGCCACAGGTCAGATTCAAACCTGGGCCGCTGCAGCAATTCCGCATATGGGTTGCCAGCTCTACCAACTGAGCTAACCGGGCACCCACACACAACCTTTATTTGGACTTAATCTCAACTTAGAGGCGGTCTAGATGTTTTCTAACAGCTTCCAGCAGAGATCCTGCCCACTTTCAGCATAAAGTATACTTTTAGATATAGATTATAGATATTATAGTGAATTTGACATATACAAATTTAGCTGATTTTCACTAAAAAAGATACATATATTTAAAAAAAAAATTGTGGATTTAGCCATAGCTAATAGTAGCATAAACATTCTGCAGCTAACACAGTCTGGAATGTTTCCACCAATAAAAAGTGAAGAGAAGAATAAAAGAGCTTGATTATTGCTAGATTCTGCACCTTAGTTGCTCACAGTAAAAAAAGATTGGCTAAACTGCAGTGCTTGTGTTGCGAATATTTTTAAAATCTAAATCTTATCCAGATTTATTTCTTTTTTATCTTTCTTTAACAGATAATTCCCCAAATTTAAAAAAAAATAAATAAATAATGAGCCTTGGACAAAAGCCCTGCAATAAATCCCCAATTAATAAAGCTTTTATTTGCCAAGACTTATATGTGTATGTAAATGTGTCCATAACCAGTAAACCACTTAACAGGAAATAATTAAGAATTAAAAATATTAATAAATAAGGTTTTATTTTTAAAATCATGCAAATCCATCCATTACTCATAGACTCAGTCCATCTTTACACATTTATCTCTTAGAAGTAGGAATAGCCTACTCAAAAAGTTTGATGATGATGCACTACTGTGTGGCAAACTAAACATGCCCCTTTGTGGTATATATGGAAAATATTTAGTTATTTTTGCATGAGCAAAACACCACTTAGTAATGACATTATTCAGTCTGCTGTGGTATTGCAAAAAACCAACAAAACAAAAATAGGTATGACATCAGCCTGGTATAATGAGCGCCCTGCAATATACAAAACACCCACACTGGTTGTAGCTGTAACATCCTCTTGTGTTGTCATACTTGTACGGTCAGTGCTAAATGTAAACTGCTCATGCATCTTCACTCAACATTAAAGGTGCAGACAGTAAAGACTTTTGCAGCTTTCTAGTGGCAGCATGAACAAAACTCTAACAATAGCAATATTCAAAAACTTCTTGTCTGCCAATTACAAAACTGGCTGAATTAAATAACACTTCATGATAATAAGGTCAGATTTAAAAATATATGATTTGACAGTTTAATGGTTATATCATATGTTTTATCTGTATTATTTATATCAATATTTTATAATGTATTATTTACTTGTTTTTAGTTTTATGTATATTTATTAATATTTAACACTTTAGCTATTCATAGCTTCCTGATCTAAGAAATATCATCCTAATTCATGAATACAGACGCTCAATTCACCTTTTTACATGCTTTACTGATGGTCACTTAGGTTTTAGAGAAACCAAACCAAATGGAGAGTGTATGTTGAGCACTGGAAAGTGTTACATTGTCAGAACATTAACAAAATAGGACCACTTCTACCAGTTTAGGAAGCTAATAGCTGAAAGTCACTTAAAGAGTGACTGACAATGTTCAGCCAAACGTGCATGTATACCATTGGTGGTTTTATTTCCTTAGCATTATTGAAGTAAATAAAATAAATTGATAGATAATAAATTAATAAATAATTGTATTTTAATCTGACACAAAGTTGGGCAAGCTTTTATTTGTTTTGCCTGTGTTTGCAATTTACAATGGTCAGTTACTTCACTTACACTCCCTGAAGGGCTATTGCTTGAGCTTAAAACCAAACAATACTTATACAAACCTTTAACTGCGTAAGAGAAAAGCAGGAGCCACCTTCTTTTTTTCAAAGGGATGCAGTTGTGGCAAAAGACTTGAGTTACAATGAAGCCTAAAACACTTAGATACAATATTACATAAATCTTAATTCATCTTAAATAACCCTATTGAACCATTTATGGGTGACATAGATTTAGTGTCTTTGTTATACTTGTTCGTTAAGCCTGCATAATAAACATGCAATGGTATTTTTTCTCTGAGTAGAGTTTTTGGAGAATGTTCTACAAAAAGAATAACTCTGTTGTAATGTATAAGATCATCACTAAAAAATTCTCCAAAAGGCCTTGGATAAACAAGCCTTATTTTAAAATGTTTCCAGGACATGTTTGTTGAACATTTATGAGCTCTGAGCAATAGTTCAATCCGCACACATTTCCTACATATATATAGATAAATATACTACAATAATAATTATGCTTTAAACAGACTATTTTGTTTCATATATTATCATTCATTCGTCCCTTGTCTGTGGATTCTGATCCAAAACCTACAAGGTCCAACCTTACATCATTAAATGTGTTTTATGGAAGGTTTGTACTTTTCTTCCCACATTTTAACTTTGCAGTAGGAGGTGGAACCATCAAAATACAAAATACAAAAAATTAGCATAATAACCAACATATTGACATAGATGATGGATTTCTGTCTCCATGTTGACTCCAATATTGCACGAGACAGAATTTATACAGCATGTGTAGAAGAGTGTTCGCTAAAACAAAGCTAAGATTAATTTAAGATGAATCCATCTATAACGTTGGTAGTATGGAAGCATAAGTGTCATGTGTCATGACACACTGAGACTATTCGAGCAAACATCAAAACATCATGCACACGTAGCTTGTTCTGCAGTAGACTAATAAAGTATTGCAACATAGTTACAGCTGCCAGGTTATTGGGTCCACCTAGCTAAAACTAATGCAGTCTAATCAAACAACCCCGTAGTAAATCTAGGCTATTGTTTGTTACAACATTAATAATAAATGTGTTTCTATTATTTTGTCCACCCCATATATATCAATGCAGGTTGATTAAATATTAGAAAAATCTCAGTATAAGGGCACAGTCACACATTTGTGAAATCATAACAAGCGAATATTCAACTTCTGTTCACTTCCATTCTATGCATGCAAATGGGAAAATAAAACCTTCTTGTGGCAAAGCAGGGTCGCATTTCAGCTTCGCGTGGAGTTCAGCATTGGTAAACATTGGCTGGTGAGGTCGCCAAAGTAGCAAACAAGTGTATGTGTGGTTGACCCCTAAAACCATTAAGGGAGTCTTTCTTACAAGACTGTTGTTTTAGACTGCATTAGTTTTACTCAGGTGGACCTAATAAAGGAAAAGAATGAGTGCAATTGAGTGTATATAGAGAGCCACCCCAAAGACCTGAATGTTTTTTTCAAAAAGAGGAAGCCATCTGCACTTAATGAATAGCACAATGTATAAGGAGAGTGGAGGTTCCTCTCTTATTAACGCTAACACTAGTGACACACTCCACTGACATCTGCTGTTGTGCATCAATTCTCAGTCAAGATCAAGTGTGACCTTATTTGCTGCTGCCACTTCCAGCTAATTAATTAATTTTGATTTCCCAGAACTTTACAAGACAATTAAATGTGCATCTGACAGTACTGTATTAGAATTCATTAAATCAAATTGAATTCTAATTTTTTTTTTTTTTTAATTGTAACATGCACTCTTATTCCATCTCTTTCTCTATTTCTACTTTCCTGTAAAGTAAAGTAAAGCCACACGGCATGTTTCTGTCTTTCATTAACACCCCATCACCCAGCTCTAAGGGGTTATCCTCAGTCTTTACATTATATTTATGATAAGCTCTGTGATATTACTCTCTATGCCTCCTGCTTGCATAGCTCACCCTTGGCTAAGTAAGGCACTGTATCTTCCTGTTTCTCCTCCCTCTGCTTTCATCCATACATTGGTCATCTGTCTTTAGCCTGGCCTTGCTGTGCATTCTCACTGCAGGAAACATGACTGAAAGGATGCTCCAATCTGAGTGGCTGAATATTCATTTAGCTAAGCAGCTTGCACCTTTTTGGTGAATTGGTATTGCTTTTCATATAATTTAATTATTTGATCAAAAAGCCATCATTAAGTAGCACTAATTGAAAAAAGACCTAAAAACCCAACTAGTGACAACTGGAGACTGTGATGTTCCTTACACACTACAAACAAAAACACGCTGACTATTAAGCTATTGTTAGAGCCTTGACCGGTAGTTGGGCTAAAAATTTTATGTTTGTGTGCATGGTGACGTTAGTTCAGTTTGGAGTGTTGGCAAGACAAAAAGATATCCTAAGGCCATGCTGCTACTGGGGCAAAAGATCAAATAAAAAGGGGGAAAAATCAGTTATAAAAAGATGTCAATAATAGATCTAACTGTTTTGCAAGCATAATCTAGGGACCCAT
This sequence comes from Morone saxatilis, assembly GCF_004916995.1. Taxonomy (NCBI): domain Eukaryota; kingdom Metazoa; phylum Chordata; class Actinopteri; family Moronidae; genus Morone; species Morone saxatilis. The sequence goes on from NW_023339651.1 coordinate 17,714,338, forward strand.
ATTAATTTCTACAGTAAATAAAATAAATAAATAAATAATAATAATAAAAGTAATAAATAAAAGATGAAAGATGTAGATAACTCACAAGCTGATGGAGGATTTTGACTTGTTCATTTTACATTTTACATACTTTGGCTGAGTTTCCAGATCACTCAGCTCCACTGGAACAAAATGGACTCTTGATCATGATACTAGCAATGTGAACACTTAGTTAAGGAGCCCTTCACACACCGTGTTGGCATGTACAGGGCGTGGACACAATTTTAACATCTGTAAACTATCTGAAGATCAGGATGTTCAGTTTTTGCTGAAAGTCATATAGAGGTGTTGATTCAGCTCTGTGGTAATAGTAGAGACTGTAGTTTGGCGGTGTGTCTGGAAATGGATTCGATTATGTTGAGGCGCCTTGTATCTTCCCACTTGACATGGACCACAAACTAAAAAGTTGCCACAAACTAAAAGGTTCCCCTAGAGTTTAACCAAATTATAACCTCTTTGAGGGTTTTATCAAAAGCTGACCATGTAAGCTTCTCAAGGGTCACATTCATTGCAGAGCTGTTGTGTTAGATTACAACAGGGTTGTAGAGGTGTTTCTTTTGTGTGTCCACCCCCTATACCTACATGCAACGTGCATTGTACACATGAAAAGTCGTAAATGTCATCATATGAATGCCTGCTCTTTGTGTATTGATCATTGTCCTGAAAGTCCTTCAGTAGGAATTCTCTCTTTTCTTCCACTCTCCTCTGACACTCCTTCCTTTTTCCCTTGCTCCATTATTACTTTGTATTTTTTGCTTTTTACTGTGAATAGAATAGATGGAGCAAAGAAGTCATCATCTGAGCCAAACACCTTGATGTGCCACCAGTCACATATTTTATAGCATATAATCTGATATTTTCTATGTACAAAATCTCAGAAGCATTCCAAACAAAGTGTGCTGGAAGTTGGGGCTGAGTTGAATGTCTGGGTGAGGAAGAGCTGGGAGGAAGGCATAGGGTGGGGCCTGTAAAGGATGTAGTTCCTCTTGGACTGGGAAATGAAGCTGAGTGTTGAACCCATCGTTTGGTAGAACTGGCACTCCTTAGAGAGCAGTAAGAAAGGTTTGATGGATAAGCAGAGAGAAAGGTGGCTGTAGAGGGCCTTGAACAGGTTACAGTATGAAAGGGAAGAGTCTGTTGCTTGAGGAAAGATCAGTTGAGCTGATCCTCGTACTGTTTCCGGAAACAGTCACCAGCAGGAAAAAACTCCCAGCAACGCTCCTGGTACATCTTCCATACATAAGACTCCTTTAAGACAGAAAGATGGGAGGAGGTAGGTAAAGCTCCATACTACAGATTTACAAAAGTCATCATACAGAGGGGCGAGATGTAAGGAACCATGCAAATGAGGATAACAGCAGTCTCTACTCAAAGTCATTCATGTATTGTTGTGAGTTATAATTTGGATAAAAATATAATTTGGAAAGCGGTTTCAGTTGTTGTTAGAGGATGCAAAATTTGTCTTATTTTTTGTCTAAAAAGAAAAATAATTTTGTCAAGCATGTTATTAATTAGAAAAGTAATCTTGTTTTAAGAAAATATATCTAGTTTTGTCTTAAAAAGATATTACAGCTAACATTGAGCTAGATGTAACCAGTAACAAGTTCCAACAATGGTTTGCATAATATCCCAGCTGAGGAACAAGACTATTTCCCTATTTTAACAGTAAGTTAAAGTATCTTTTTGTTTTTTAAATGAAAGTAGTCTTGTCCCAGTGTTGTTAATTAAGCTGCTTTAAGATGATTTAAGATTAAGATGCTTTAAAAATAGTAATGCTTATGGTTCCTCCATTTAAAAGAAAGGTCAAAGGTTGCAAATTTTTTATCTTAGAATAAAGTACAAATTCTTAAATTCAGCTCAATAAAGTGACCAAAATACTATTTTAAAAGTCTTAAATAGTTCTAGTTTTAAGGTCTATTACTACGGAGCCCCTGAAGGGACATGGGAAAAAAAATTAAAAAAAACCTTTAAAAAAATTAAAGGTTTCTTGTGGGCACAAGATACTTTCTAGTGAGCAGTGTAAGTGTTATATTCTCAGCATTATGGTAATTGCTGATTTTCAAAATAAAGGTATTAAGAACAGTAAGCTATAATTCAAACCTACATTTAAAATAAA
>NW_023339651.1:17716539-17717973 GCF_004916995.1 Morone saxatilis
GGAGATGTGGTTGTAGTTAATGAGCCTAGAGCATACGCACGGGAAGCACATGACTGCCTCTGCCTGTACTTAACCTAAAGTTTTCTCATGAGCACCAGAAAGTATCTCGTGCGCACCAGAAAGTATCTCGTGAGCACCAGAAAGTATCTAGTGCGCACTAGAAACGTTTCAATTTTTTTTTTTTTCCCATGTCCCTTTAGGGGCTCCGTACATTACAGTTTTTCAGTGGCTAGATTCTTAATGCAAGTTTTAAGAGTTCTAGCTAAGAAAGTTGGCTTACCTTATTGGCAGATTTTTTTTTGCTCAATACAAGAAAATCTTGTTATACTTAAGAATATTTGGCTTGTTTGTATAAGGGCTGTTTTTGCAGTGCACTTTGTTGGAATCATACAGAGGCATTAACAATGCAAGTAGCCAATAGCAAGGATCAGAAACATTGTTGAGTTGAGTTGTACCAACCACATTACAGTTTCATAGTAAAATATATATTTATATATATATTTACTACAAATTAAAATGAGTTGGTTTACCTGGCCTGTGTGCTCTGTTTCATCTTTGTTGATAAGATACATCACAAAGAATCTGAAACACACATACACACACTTATTAGAAATAATATTCACTGACAATATTATCACACATATGTACACCAGGGGTATTCAACTTGTGGCTCGCCAAAGCTTTTCATACCACCTGCAGAATGGCCACAGATAAAAAAAATAAGCAGGAACATTTCCTCCAATTGCACCTTCATATTAAATTGGCGGAACACAAATAGACTTTTATTATGAAGTAGTTATCACAGGAAATTAAATATGTTTGTCTGTGAGCCCACTGACTGCCCGCTATCGTTCACCTAAAATGCAAAATTTACCAAGCAAAACAACATTTACATTGAGAAAACGGTTGGAGTGGCTGTGTCATTGTTCAGAGCATAAAAATCAGATCACGGCTCCTCACAGACCGATTATTTTAAATTAAATTATCTTTATTTTATACTTTTATGCCTGACGTCTTTATCAAAATGACAATAGTTTGTTTAGCAGCCCCCAGAATTTTGTGGTCTGCAGTATTAAACCAAATGTGTTACATGCATGATAACGGTGTAACTGTAAAACCAGTTAAAGTTGATTAACATTTTCTGTCAATCAGGCCTGCGTAGAAATTTTTGAATTACAGGTTTTAACCATCACTCCGCAGTGTCTGCTTAGAAACATTCTGCCCCTTAGAAAACTGTAGCTGAATACCCCTGCTGTATATCCCCCATGCACAAACACACCACAAACACGCCAAATTTAAACCATTACTACTTCTAAGATATAGAAAGGCCCTCCGTAATGCCAGAGCAGCCTATTATTCAGCACTAATAGAAGAAAATAAGAACAACCCTAGGTTCCTCTTCAGCACTGTAGCCAGGCTGACAGAGAGTCACAG
>NW_023339651.1:17717998-17727997 GCF_004916995.1 Morone saxatilis
TATTGAGCCACATATCCCCATAACTTAAGTAGCAATGACTTCACCGAGCATCTTTCTATAATAACAATTATACTATTAGAGAGAAAATAAGTCACCCAAATACCCTCAACTTATGTATCACTGGCTCTCCCAAACTTCAGGAACGTTTAAACTAATGTTAACTCATATTTAGAATGTTTTTCTGCTATCAGTCTTCATCACCAGCCCCCCCCCTAACTTCAATAATTTATTCATCCAAGCATCGATCTGCCTATTAAATAAACCATCCAACTAGGGCTGCTTAAAGAAGTCGGTACCCTTAATTCACCTTTCTTTACTATATGAATTTATCTTTCTTTATTATCAGGACATGTACCAAACAGTCCCTTTTAAAGTAGCTGTAATTAAACCCCTTCTTTAAAAAGCCCACTCTTGACCCAGGGGTTTTAGCCCAACTATAGAACCGATTTCTAACCTCCCCTTTCTCTCTAAGATTCTGGAGAAAGTAGTCCCGCCAAAAGAGTTGTTGTGACTTTCTACATAGAAATAGTTTAATTGAGGATTTTCAGTCAGGATTTAGAGTACATCACAGCACAGGAGACAGCTCTGGTTTAAAGTTATAATGACCCTTTTGATTCTTCTGACATGGACTTGTATTAATTAGATCTTAGTGCTGCATTTGACACCATTGATCCATAAATTCTTTTACAGAGACTTGAAGCATCAAATCTGGCATTAAAGGAACTGCACACTAAGTCGGTTTAGGTCCCAAAAAAAAAAAAAAATAAAAAAAAAAAAAAAAAAAATAAAAAAAAAATTTATCAGATCGTTCACAGTTTGTACATTTGATACGTTGAATCTTCAATAAATACTACAGTTAGTCACGGAGTTCCAACAAGGGTTCTGTAATTGGACCAATACTAATTTACTTTATATATGCTCCCTTTAGGCAACTGTTAATTAGATATCAACTCCATTTAACCTTCACTGTTATGCAGATGATACGCAGTTATATCCTATTGATCAAGCCCGATGAAAAAATTATCAATTATCTAAATTACCAAAACTGTTTAAGGACCCAAATCCCATGATGAGCTGCAACGAAATTCTTGTACTTGGCCCCCAAAAAACTTAGAGACTCCACTGTCTACAGATATAGGCTACTCTAGATGGCATTACCTTTGGCTGAGATGCAGGGCTACTTGTGTTTCAATATAGTCTCTAAAAGAGAACAGGAGCCAGAAGCCTTCAGTTACCAAGCTCCTCTCCTGTGGAACCAGCTTCCATTGTGGTTCGGAGGCAGACACCCTTCTCCACATTTAAGAGCTAGGCTTAAACGTTTCCTCCTTTGATTATAAGCTTATAGTTAGGCTGAACCATCCCTTAGTCATGCTGCTATAGGCCTAGACTATCGGGGGATTTCCCATGGTGCACTGAGCTCCTGTCTCCCTCCTTCCCTCTCTTTCTGCACTCATCTCATGTCCCATTAATGCATGTTACTAACTTCCACTTCTTCTTCTTGTGTTCTTGTGCTTTCTAAGTCTCCCGCAGGTTCTTTATGGTCCTGGGAAGCCTCCACTGCCATGGTCTGCTTGACTGCCATTGCTAATATCAAATGATATTATTGTCGTTATAATTATTAGTTATTATTAAGTATTATTAAATTGCGACCCAGTTACTGTTGTTGCTGTTGGTCGCTGCACGCTGTCCCCCATCGTTGCTGCTGTCCGTCCGTCGTCATCATCCTTCTTCCAGTGTTCATTAGTGTATTGGTGTAGTTGTTGCGTCCTGTCTGTCTTCTGTCCCTCTTTCTCTCCCTCTCTACCCAAACTGGTCAAGGCGGTGACCCCACCCACCCTAGAGCCGAATGATCCTGTCCTAGGTTTCTGCCTTTTAAATAATTTCCCCCCTGGGATTATTAAAGTAATTCCCTGATTCTGATTCTTGATTCTGATTAACCAGGCAGTTTTTCCCTTGCCCCCCCGCTAAGTGGGGGGGGCCTTGCTCATGGTGACCTGATGTGGTCCTCGTGATAATTTTAAAAGGAGTTACGGTCTAGACCTGCTCTATTTGAAAATGTCCTGAGATAAACTTCTTTTGAATTAGGCCGCTATACAATAAAATTTAATTGAAAATTGAAATTAAGAATGTAATATTAAACACCCAGAGCTAAGCTCATTTACAGATGGGACATGGGTCAAAACAAAAAAATCCCAAAAATATAAATAAAAATAAACTTTTTCCCTAAAGATGGTTTCCCGTCCATTTAGGTAGTATCGCATCACACCAACACTGTCGTATGTTAACAGTGTTGGTGTTTTTCTAGTAATTTTGGTTTAATTTAGCTATTTAAATTCTAAAAAGCTTAAAAGGGGTTTAAAAAGAAATAAAAGCCTAAACCTGTATATTTCTATGGGACTGATAGCTGCTACGCCCAACCCAAGTCAGTACTGCTCCGCCTCCAAGTGGGCCGAAAGATGGTAGTGGCCATCCCCACCGGATAATTTTCGGCATAATTTTTGTTACCCCAGTGGGAAGTAATTGAAGACAGCAAGCATTGATCGTTATATGTTGACGGTGAGAGGTCTTCTGACTGACTCCGATAAAAAGTTAGCCAGCCCTTTTCTGAGACACAGACTCTCCAAAATCATACAGCTAAGAAAATGTTTCAGCCATCCTTGTTGGATATAAGACTACTATACCCATTATTTAAGCGATCTTTAAGTATTCTGAGATAACTGCAACAATTAAGCAAGGGCTTGTGAAGGTCAGTCTGCCCACCAATCCTGCATTCACCCTAGTACGAAGGAACCTCAAACAGCCCACACTGGGTATTTAAATTATTGGCGTCACCACCTGACAGAAAATTTCTCAGTCAACCAGAAGGCAAAAAGGCCATGAGCCCCTGGCAATTCCATTCAGGTACTACATAAGGCAGACATAAATTTCCCAACCGTATTATGGTGAAATGGATTCCTGTTTCAGGAGCGCTCATTGTAAACACCTGTCGGAATTATATTAAGAGGTAGAAGGGACAAAGCATACAAACCCCACCACACCATGTACTCAACAGGTAGTTGGCTAGGTTGTGCCTCCTGTAAATGTGTGCGTTTAAAAGCCATGTGGCCACCTGGTATCAAAGTAGTCATTGCCTATTCCACAGGATAAAACATTGTGGATCTGGAAGAAGAACATAATAACATGTACCATGATTGTCATTAGCACAAAACCCATTTTTTATGAGTTCCTTAAACTTGCAACCAGCCATCTGATGTCAGTGCAAATGTGTGGATATTTGCATGTCCCATACATTTGCATGACAACCTTTGTTCCAATTGGGATTTTTTATTTAAGCACCAATATCCTACAGGTGTGTCGAATATTATGAAAATAAAATATAATTATTTCTGCGCTAGAAATGTAATCAAAAACGCATTTTTATGGCAGAAACTAAACTCAATAATATTGATTTTTTTCCACTAAAAATAGAGAAAATGTCCGCCATGTTTTTTGTTCTCGCGAACCGGCCCCGAATCTTGTAAGCTCATGTGACTTGGACGGCGAAACCAATATGAAAAGAATAGGCAGAAAAAATGTAACAGTCATATAATTAAGGGCCATTATTGTAACTATATATATATATAGTAGTATAGTACTATAATAACTATACAAAATGTTGTGATTTGGTTTCTCCTGGCATTTTTAGATCCAAGGCCTCTCTGTGAACTGTAGATGAAACTAACTAATCGAAACACATCAGTCAGGCGCACTCCAGTACGTTATTTGTACGTGATTCTGATGACGTTCAAAATTCTATATGAGGCAGGAAGTGAAAAGGAAGTGAAAGGCAGAATGGGACTGGACGAGTTGGTAAGATGATAGCCAGTACTGTGCTAGTTATTGTTTGTACTCTGTGTGAAATCTTCATTTTAAAAGTGTTAGATTTATACTTTTGTTTTTAATTATGCCTATGTTACAATTATAAAAGATAATTACACAGGTCCTAAGAAGCCCATAACTTACACATTTCATTTAAATAATACTAGGACAAAATAGGGTTGAGTCAGTGTATATCCCAGACATCAAAGCGAAGTTGAGCTTTGACCTTCATCTTCATTGTTGTATCCCATTAAATATCTGGGTGATATTTTTCACAATTACCACATGAATTCTTGAGTTATGAAGAGTTTGTCAAGGTAATTTAAGGGTGACATTGAGCTTTTAACCTTTGGGACAAAAATGTCACCAATTCATTGTTCAACTAATTGTGAAATATTTATACAATGCTCGAGTCATGCCACAGTGACCTTGACTTTTGACCAACATATTCAAATAATTTCATCCTGGAATCCAAGTGGCTGTTTATGCCAAATTTGAAGAAATTCCCTAAAGCGATCTTGAGATATGTTTACAAGAATGGAATGGACAGACAACCCGAAAACATGATGACTCAGGCCAGGGCAATCGCTTGTGCAGAACATAAAAAGCATAATAAACCTGTATCACTGTACCATGGCCTGTATCATGAAGTGAGATTGGTGGGTTTACAGTTATCTTTAGGCTGTCACTATCACATTTCTGTATCACAAAGCAGGTTTTATTTTAACCAGCATAAATCACAATGGTAGCTTATGCTGCATACTGTAGCTAGCCTGCTCCCGAATCGTGAAAATGGTCTCCAGATCCCATTATCCAGGACCATTGTTAGGCTTCGTGAAGTCAGATACTGCACCCAGAGACAGCTTTAATTTGAATTGGCTTAATGATAAACACCCCAGGTTAGTAGATAAAATGTCACACAAACTGTTGCTATTATTAACAAATGCCTAGAAGAGGAACAAATAAAAAGAGACCATATAATCTTACAGCAGCTCAGCTGGACCGCAGACAGAGCCTGAGGGTGAACACTGTCAGACTAAAAGCTCTAACCCATTACTTTTTGTCCATAAATGGTGCTGTTTTCTCTTTACTGACAGGCTCCACAGGATACTTCCTACTTTCAGTGAGACAGGCTTTACTGACATTATCAGCCAAAGCAGCAGTAAACCACTACCCAGAGCAATGAGACTGAATAGCCGTTTAAAGGCAGCAAGCAAACCAAAGTAATCAGAAATGATCGGTCTCAGCTCCCAGTATAGCTTTTGGTTCATTTGATAAAGGTTTTCGCCAAAGCTGTCACAACACATTCATATAACAATGTACAATGAATGGATGGCTAATGGCTATCTGCACAGCATCCATCAACCCATTCTTCACCCATATATGATTGATTTCAGGCTCATTGATTATAGTTAACTTTCTTGTTTGGCAGCAGCAGCGACACAAACGTGGATTGACAACACTTGACTTGACAATCCCTGACTACTGTATCTACCACCAGATCAGCTGCCTTTATTGACAGAAAGCACATGATTTGATAGAGAATGTTTTGTGAGAGGAGGTACTCAGTCATCATGATGCTGAACTCATCTCACACTCATGAATATGCTGTATGTGCAAATAAAGTAAACTAAACTAATCCAACCTCATATATTACATCAGATATTTGTTGCTGTCACCATTTAAATTGTTGTCACTATGCTCATACTTGACTGACCAACTGCCATTATGCGAAGATGCTGCTTTGAACCTCTCTAGTAATACACAATACGATGACAATATGTCTGATCCACTGCAGCATCTAACAGCAATACTTACTGTCAACATGTCGTCACACTTCATGTCTGGCAGCTCTCCATCTTCACCCTTGTTGTAAAACTTCCTGAAGAAGTTGAAGGCCACTACTGTGTAGAGGTACACTACCACTGCTAACAGGCCAACTGTTAACACCAGCTGGAAGAGAGGATAAAAGACAAAGCTGTCAACAGTCTGGATACAGAGGAAACATAACCAGTACAAAACCCATAACTCTAGTGGAAAAATAATAATAATAATAATACAGTCCACATTTTTGTAGACTTTCGAAAAATGTGAGATGGTTGGTAATAATACTGTATGAAAGGTTTTTGGTTGATCTATCGGGTCAGTGTACGGTAGTTGTAGGTAGGTGTTTCGAGTACTAGTACTGAAATATGTGTGCACTGTGCAGTTGTATTCATGTTAACTATGCTGTAGCTGAGTATGTAGTAGCAGTTGTTTACCTGTTTGCCATTGTGTGTGACTGAGGACAAAATGGTACGCAGTGTCTTGAAGCCCATGGCAATGTCAAGCAGATGGGCAGCAAAGAAGAAGTTGTTATAGTGACCAAGGATGGACATGGTCATATACCATGCCAAATACAGGAAGGACTGCAGTGAGGTAGAGACAGGAAGAGAGGTTAGTCAAGGTATTGACTATTACAGATGAATTCGTGGCTACATTTACATGGCTTATACATAAATCTTGCTAGCTTAAAATGTCGGCAAAAAAGTCCAATTAAGCCACAATTGAACTTTTGATCAATGATTAATTTAATTTTAATTAACAAAAAACTCTGGGATTACTGTGGACAACATTTAAATTCCATTCAATTTAAAAACCATGTGGTGAAGGATCTTGAGCTTCTATGTACTTACATTGTCTGTGAATACAACCCCCAGCTTCCAGATCTGGTACTTGACATCAATGGAGTTTAGCCTGACAACAGAGGGAGAATAGTCTCACAGAGAATGATCATGTGTGATACCATATGACCAGGGGACTTTTTTTTTTTTAATTATATTTTTTGGGCTTTTACTGCCTTTATTATAGTGACAGCTGAAGACAGACAGGATGGGGCAGAGAGAGAGGGGATGACACGCAGCAAAGGGCCGCAGGTCGGATTCGGACCTGGGGCCTCAACAAGCAAGGAACTCAGCCTCGGTAACAATGGGTCAGCCAGTTTACCACTGCGAGGCTATCCGGCCCCCGACCAGGGGATTTTTTGCCCTAAGTTTGAAAAAATAAATTGCCCTGACTAGTAAAACTGAATTACCAATCAAATGCCCATGTTCGATTGGTGCTATTCAAATTTGAAATCAAATACAGTATCAGTTCCTATATCTAGGAATTCCGATGATTTTAATTTTCACACCTTGTTTTTGGATATTTAACCGTTCAGCTGTTTTGTGTTTGAGGTGATGCATGGAGGCTTTTGAATGTGATCATGAGGATCTTGAATTGAATTGTAAGGCCATAAAGAAGCATTGTAAACCATGCTTAGAATGGGGATAATGTCCTCTCCTTCATTTAGTATTTGTCAAAAGGCTGGCTGCACATTCTGAACCAGTTGAGACGGAGTAATTGCAGACTGGCTGACGGGTAATTCAAACGGGAGGAATTAAAACATCAGAGAGTGATTTCTCCCTTGCCACAAGATATATTTAACTCCGGATCTCTCGCTTGTTTTTGCATTTAATGTAATGCATCTGTATGGGATTGATGTAATAGTTTTATAGAGGGCAATTTACTATCTTTTGCAATATCACTAGTAATGGGCAAGACACACCATGCCCTTCGTCGGTGGGAAATAGACTCAGTTGGATGTAGAGCTGGGACGAGCACCCACATTATGTTCACGGGCTGATGTTTCACCATTGCGTTGCTTGATGGCCAGGGTACAAGTTTCGAATGCGAGAGCCTTGTCCTGTGTTACTGTGTCTTGTTAGACGTGTCAATCCCTCTCAATGATCTCCTGCCCTTGTCCTGTTTCATGCCTGTTCAACGCACTCGGTGTTGCGAGCTACCAATAGGGCTCTCAACCTATCAAAGTGATCATGTTTATACAATGAGACGCTCACTCAACACACTACTCAGCACCAAGATTACTCTGAATATTTGTATCCACACACAAACTCAGAGAGAATACTCACACAGCAGCCAGTGAGCTGTCTCTCCTTGGCTTTCTCTTTTTGTGAGCATCGCTAAAGTCCAGAGCAGCCTTGTCCATTCCCAGCAGCTCACTGATGCGGTCGTGGCCGTAGAACTCCCCATATTTATCCATCACCTGAAGAAGAGCAGCATTTCTTGAAGAAAGTGGAACAACATCTCAAATAGAAAAATGTTATTTGAAATTAAACATTCGCTGTGCAGTACATCCACTGGGAGCTACAAGCTCAGTTAACAGGAGGTTTAACCAATTTAACCCTTTCCAAAACTATAGGAGAAATGTGGCTTCTTTGATACTGATGTTCATTATAATACCTAAAAGTCTCCCAAAGTGTCTATACAGCTGTATCAAGATTGTGATGACATTACATTTCAACCTGTAATAGTCACTGAGTCAACTTTATATACATAACTGTATAGGCAGAGAAAATAACTGGGAAGACAGATAGAGTGTGTGTGTGTGGTGGTTGGTGGAGGGTAAAAAGAAGCATGTCTGTGTGAAAGCTAAATTCAAATAAAATCCCAAATAAGATGTTGTGCTCTAATGTGACATCTAGTTGCAGTAAGTTCCTTATAAATAATCTTCTAAGAATTAAATTGTCTCAACCACAAATTGAAACAATTCAATAACAAACAACAATAACGATATATTGTTTGCTCAGTCATTAGAAATAATTAAACCAAAAATGCCCTTCACACCCAAATCTATCGATCTATATGATTTAAGTGAATTTGTTCCTCACACTTCTGTTTATTGATGAATATTTTATTTCGCATTCACTGGAAGACCTGGCTCCAGGAAGTGAGAATGTCATAATGATGATGTCATCCATAGCAAAAACATTCTTTAGTAAAAGTTGCTCTCTGTAGCTTTATCAATACTGTAGCTCTTAAAGGGAAACTCTTAGTTAAGAAGGTTAAGTTCCATTTAGGAGGACTTGTAGTGGTAAGATAAGATCATTTGTGAATTGAGCCCATCGGCACATAAAAGATGGACATTGCATCTCTACTTCCTCCCACTGTACAAAAATGAACCTCCTTTTTAAAGCTTTAAATAACTAAATAAAACAGAACTTATTAGACAAATTAACACTTGAACATACATCAGCGACATTAGAACTACCTAAAATGACCTAAAAATGTATTTGACGTGTGATTAGATTTTTTTAGTTTGGCCCAAGTCCCATCTGCTGACATGTCCGCCACCAGAGGGCAATCGTGATGTTTTGGCTTCACTTTTGGAGAGCTGTCATCCAGATGTTGTTCATCTTATACATGTCAATGATACAGTCCCAGAACTACAAAATGCCTACCTTCCTCTTCACAAACTTATCCCAGTAGTTGTTGGGGAAAGATCTGAAAATCAGTGGAAGAAAGGCTCATGAGTCATATCATCTATAAGGTGTATTATCAGTGTATTACCTGTTAAAACCTGCAACAAGAAACCCATTCAGGGGTTCATTGTCTCAGGATTTGTAATGAGCAGACTAAAACATGGTAACATGCTAAAACATGGTCAAAATAAAGTAAAGTACTGCCCTTGTCACTGCTGAGTCTACTGTTGTGGAGGGCTGTGAACATATGCTTCACTTTCAGCTTCACCGCAAGGTTGCATTATGCCCACGGTATCCCCCTATTCAACCAGTAAGAGGTTCTAGTGCAGTGCAAAGAATAAGGACTCTCTCCACCTACAGAAATGCACAATTTTCATTGAAATGCACAAGATACCTCTAGCAGGAATCAACTCCTGGGGTGCCCCACCCATGCACCTTTGCTAATTACATTAAGCTCTCTCAACTACATCTTCCTCTGGAGATGGTTCTTCACTCATCTCCTTGTCATTGGCACTGGATGTTACATAACAACAACTACAATCTCATATACAGTACACAGTCTTGCACACAAAGGGTCTACTCACTGTGTGTTGATTACTAGTCTGTCCCATTGTCCTTTGATGTCATCCTCAGATGGTTGTTCTGTGATGTAAAGGCCATCAAATTCCAGCTTCCTGGCCACCTCTTTCTCACGCTTAAAGATAACTAGTGGCACCTACATATGTGTACACACAAACACAGAGGAGTGATACTTAATTTTAGAAAATTAAAATTCTTAGATTGGAAATATTTGAAATGTTTTAAAGGTCCAGTGTGTAACATTAAAGGACAATTCCGGCGC
>NW_023339651.1:17728097-17743643 GCF_004916995.1 Morone saxatilis
ACCCTGCAAATTAAAGACCCATTGCTCTTCTGAATTGTGACCAGAAGATAATAACTAAGGTCTTAGCTACAAAACTGGTAAGCATATCTCAACAATTGTAAATCCTGATCAGACTGGATATATTATAGCAGGTAGACTTTCATTTAGTAATGTTCGTCTGTTCTATTCAGCTCATGAAGAAGACATACAGCCTGCCATCTTGATGCTTAAAAGGCATTTGATCAGATCGAATGACCCTATATGTTTGAAGGATTGAAGCTATTTGGGTTTGGGGGAAACTTTATAGAGTGGGTCAAAATAATGTACACTAATGCTGTATCTTCTATTCTCATTAATATAGAAAAATCACAACCTTTTGATCCTTTTTGATATTGCTTTAGAACCTCTTGCAACTGTAAGAGGTCACCCAGGTTAATTTATATGCTGAAGATTTATTGATTTGTTTAACGGATCCAGTAGTATCAGTTCTCAACTTTCTGAACTACATTACATAATTTAGTAAATTGTCAGGCTATACAAATAACTGGGATAAAAGTGAGTCCATGCCACTGGGAAATAATATGAAATCTTTAAATTAGTGAACACCAATTGTATCTACCTTGGGCATAAGATTTCCAGAAACCCTAAACATTTACTGAACATTAATTTCTTAATGTGACATGATAAATAAATTAATTTATGTTCTTCTTTAAACAACTGGATTCTGCTATTCTTTCATTTGTTTGGGCCAATAAACTCCCCCCAAGACCACTTACAGAAGAATATAAAAAAGGGTGGCCTCCCTGTGTTCAGGGAATATTATTGGGCTGCAAATGTGAGGGCTCTTACTTTCTGGCAATGGGGATCCCCTTGTGATGATTAGCCTGACGTCTCCCCACTTTGATAAAACAATTTTTCAGTTTCATACTAAATACCACCCTCCCCAATTAGATTTTTGCTGCTACCTTCAAGTCAGGCATCTTGTATGGGAGTGTATCTCAGAATACACAACTAAACCAAAGTGCCACTTATTCAGGATTTACTTCTCTTACAGCCACACCCCTGGGAGAAAAGGAAGGCTGCTCCTGACTAATGTCCGAAATGTGTCTGTGTCCACAACTTTATAGAGACCTGCTCCATCAACATCCGGTATTTGGATGAATGACAAACTCCACGGCACTGCTTAAACCAAAATAGTAAAGTTAAACCAAAACCATAGAACTTTTCCACAGCAGGTTTTTTGACATGAAAATGACTGCTGTTAAAAAGATCTAGAGCTGAAAATTCCTAACAAGCTCTGTAGGGAACTGGAAAAGTTGGGTGACTTGTCCCAATACAGCAACCTTTCCACAAAGAAATCGTTGTAGTTTCCTCCAAGTTCTATGAATCATAGAAAAAAAAACGTTACGTCAACTAATTTGATTTTATCCTCACTGGAACAAGTGGCCTTGATTTTATATTAAATTACTAAAAAAACAAACTGTTTTTGCAATGTTTATTTTCCCTGGCAATTTCATTGCAAAAAATCATCTAAAAAAGCCACAACATGCATGACATTTTTTTAGAAAAGCTACAGTGAAATCAGGAATTTTAGTAAATGGTAGCAACATCCGTTGTGTACCAGTACCTTATAGAATAGGAGGATGAAGTTGATTGCAAAGGCAACAAACAGCGCCAGCATCCTCATGTTGTAGAAGTTCCTGGCAAAGTAGTTCTGCAGGGGACAAAGAAAATGGAACTACTAATGTGTTTCTGGATGTTACAGGTGGAGCAGTTAAGCTGCAGTATCGTTTTATAATATTGTTGCGTTTTCTAAAACTTTAAGCCGGAGGAACATGATTTATTTTTTATTTTATTTTATTTTTTACAGATAATCTGTCTCATGTACTACTGTCAACGTTTCAGCAAATATGATTTTTATAAAAATGACCTACAGGAGCTTTAAATAAATCAACTGCTCCAGAATTGCGGTCCACACCACACAGTGTGTGAATATGTTTACAGTTGGACTGGAATACACTACGTTGACAGAGAGAGTTGACCAGCACCATTGAAACAAGTGGGCAGAAAAAGTCCCTGTACCAGTAGTTTCCTCTGGTAGGCTATGATCTTCTTCAAGAAGGCAGACTCCTGTAGATCAGGTTCATCAGACTTTGATGTGTGATGCCTTCTCACTTTTGGCTTCATCTTGTCATTCTTCTGTTGTTTCTCTTGTTTCTCTACATGTCCACCACTGAAATTACAAAACAATACATATTCTATAATACCGCTTCACTGTGGCTTTCCTTATTTTACTGTATTTTGAGATTTTCGTGGTCTAATTGAAGCTCAGGCAGGTGTTACACACTATGATGTTATAATACCAAGCTATTAATCAAAGGAATTGCCATTGCTATGAAACCCCCTTCTGTTTATACACCAAGTAATGATTTTTAAAATAAACAAAAAATAAATAGCAAATTTAGTAAAAAAAAATAGGTATTTAGCATATGCAACAGCTGAGATAACACTGTCTGCTGAGTACCATGGAAAAAGCTAGTAAGTGGATCTTCTGGTCAAAACAGTGAGTGAATAGTGATTTTATGCTGGCTCTGACCACTAGTCATTAGATTCTTCCCTTTAATAAACAATACAATAAGTAGTGATGTCAGGTTGTAAGTCTCAGGTTGTGGTTTCTGGCATTTCTTGCCTGTATACCACCTGTACTGTACTTTTATGTCTCCACTATCCATACATAGTGTGTTTTTGTCTGGACTGTTACAATGTCTGTTGTAGTAAACAGACTGCATAACAAAATGTATACATACTCTGATGTTTTCTCCGGTTCACATTCTGTCTCTGTTGTTGCTTCCTTCTCATCTGAGGAAAAGCTCTTCGACTGAAACAGAAAACACACAAACAGACAAACAAGCCAGTTTATTGGAAAGTGTATTTTAGCCATATTAGCAACATTTTCTCACTCAGTTTCTTCTTATGACTAATCCTACATGAACAGTTTTCTGATGAAGTTCAAGAATCATTTCATAATCTAATATGGGGGATTACTGTATTTCTTTTTTCTATGTGCTCTTCTCACTGGTTTGAAGGACAAATTGTAATATCATTTAGGATCCTCTGACTTTTCCTGTAGTGCAATCATCTTTGGTTTATGACCAAATATCTGATGATGTCCACAGAGAAATCACGACGGCCAAACGGGAATACAGTATAATAATGTGAGAAGATACACACATTTCAGAAGAGGAGACAGCGCATATACAAGCTCCAGTCTGCAGTGTGGTACATACAGTTTATTGATAAACCACAGAATTGTACAGCCACATAGGCTTCATGATCAAAGAAAGTTCTCATATCATGTCAACACTTCTGCCCATATTCTCGCACTCAATTCAATTCAAAGACCTTTATTGGCATGAACAGAAACATGTTGTTGCCAAAGCAATTAACAATAATACATATTTTCCCCCTCTTGTTTTCTCATCTACAGGAGCTCTCTCTCTCTCTCTCTCTCTCTCTCTCTCTCTCTACTTACCGTGTCCATGAGTATGCATGTGTTGCTTCCAGTAAAAGCAAACTGTAAATGCAAACTGTTCAGAGACTTTGCAGGTGTATTTTTCTTTTTTTTAGGTGGGATACCATCCTGCCCTGACATTTTGACAACAGCTCTTATGTTACTGTAGGTGGCACACCTGCTTGAACATAGCAACTGCCCATAATAAAGTTGGTGGTAATAAAAGAGATGGCCTTTAAATACAGGAGAAACAGGAATGCTGACAGGTATGGTTAAGCCCATAGGATCATCAGAGACCCTAACCACCCCAACCATGATGAAGGTCTGGACCACTAGGATCACACACACAACACCTGGCACTCACAGCACATTATTTTTATTATATTATTTCTTTCTCTTTCTTTTTAACTGTTGTTGCTGTAATGTCAAGGAGCCAAAACCAAAAAATGTAATCTCTAAATAAGTATTAGTTTTTGTTTGGGATGGGCTTTGCCATCACTGTATGAATGGGTGAATGTGGCATGTAGTGTAAAGCACTTTGAGTGGTCAGAAGACAAGTAAGGCGCTATACAAGTACAATCAAATTACAATTTAACATCAGCATCTGTGCCTAAGTACAGCTTCACAAAGCTGCTAGCATGGCTATAGACTCTACAGTTTCCGTGTTTCTATGACACAGATGTTATTTTGGTACAATTGATGGCAATAGTGATGGTTTAGATGGTTTCCAGTGACCAATCCTAAATAACTGATCCTTGATTTGACTATTTTAAAATAGACAGAATTTAAAAAAAGACTGGAAAGAAAGAAAGCAATAATGAAAAGAAAAAAAAAGATTACAGGTTAAGTTCACACTGCAAGCCTTAGCGGTCAAGTGCTGATCTGATTTCTTTTGTTTGGCTGTTTACATTATTTGTTAAATGTACCTGTATCTGATTTGGACTACATATAAAAGTGACCCAAATCAGAACTGAAAGATCAGATTCCATGTGATTTCTGCTGTTCACACTTTCATGAAAAAACACAGATCTCAGTCACATATGAGCAAACTTTTTTGATGTGGGTCACTTGTGCCTACAGCGTGAACGTAGTCTTAGACTCACCTGATATGTTCGTCTGAGCTCAGGTGGGGTTGCTGTGGGTGGGGTTGTCGAAGGAACCGGGGAGTTGAGCAGTTCAGTCAGGCTGGCGTTGGGGTTATGTGGTGTGATCTTGTACTGTCCCCCCTCTCTTCTTAAGTCTAGGCCAAAAATATCTGACAGCAGCTCTGTCTCACTGGTGTTGACAGCCAGGTCAGCCAGGTCCTCCTTTGGGGAGCTTCGGTCAGAAGGTATTTTCTCTCTGTCCTCTCCTTCACCCCGCACCTCATCCTGGGTGGGGTCAGGCATGTTGGCCAGCAGTTCTGACACCTGGGGATGGAGACACTTCATGTATTTAGTAGCAACTTTTACAATATTCAGTCTGTTTTAATGACCTGTGGATACACTGCTATATTCTTATGTATAGTAACCTTTATGGTCTTGGCCCCCTCCACCAGATTGCCTCCCATGAAAGTGTTGTAGAATATTCGGCAAAATCCTCGGGCAACACTGAATGCCATGTGTAGAAGGCCCAGCAATACTGACCAGTAGAAGGACACTAGGGTGGTCACCATGTCCTTCACTGTCATGTTCTTTATCTTCTTCATCTGCTTCTTCAAACTCTTCATGGACAGGACCTGAAAACAGAGAAATATATAGGTGAATTGACTGTTCAGTGGTACTGATGATGTTACTGCTTTATGTTAAGGACTGTTCAATGCCCAATATTTATTTGACAGCATCGGTGCATCTAGTTTCATGAACAACCTACACTTAATTTAGTTAACTTAGTTAAACCACAACAAATATCTTTGAGACCTTGGGACATTGCACAATCTAATATTGCAAACCATATTAGTAGTTTTGTGCAATTCTCTCACTCAGATACCTGTTAGTTCAAAAAAGTCAAAATTCAGACTATTTGAAGAATCGTACCAAGTTATGGCCAAGTGCCAAGTGCGCTCATTAGCTTTCTTCTTGAGAGTGAGATTTTCTGTATCTTCATGACCGCGGTTCATGCCTAAAATCAGGCTATTACTGATGTATGATGATTCATGCATGAGGGTCATTCACCAAAGATGTATTCTTGTCTTCACCATTGAAGAGTAGTGGCGCAATATCATAAACTCCATTCACTTTAACTCAAACATCAGAAAAAACATAAACTTCATTAGTCCCACTCAGTATGCACGCCAAATTTTATACATATAGTTTGGACACTGAAATCACCTTGAATTGCACTTTTGAAAAAAAACAACAAATATTTATATTTTCAAAAGAATTTCAACTATTTCTTTAAAATGCTCCAAAACAACCCCCACACCTTTTTAAATTGTCAGATGTGTTTGGTGTTGGGTGTGCTCTTACCTTTATGAGCAGCATGACATTGTATTGCAGCGCTAACAGTGCCATGCGGACAGTGGTGACAGAGAAGAAGCCCATCTCAGCGCTTTCCTCGTCTGGCTTCTCCCGCTCACTCTCCTCTTTGACTGCTGATCGCTCACCAGCATCAGACATCTTAGCCGCCAGCTGCATTTCAAAGATGGTGTCCTCGCAGAAATTCACAAACAGCTCCATCTTTTCCTTCTCCCCTCCCTCATTCACCACATCAAAGATGAACTGACGCTTGGATTCTTTGACCTGGGCATAAGATAAATACATGAAAACACTGTAACCAAATCCGGTGTTGCCCCCTTCAAGTGACTTTCTGCTAACTGATTCATATGCTGCACCATCTTTACCTGAGGTTTCTCCCACTGTGTTCGACTGGACTCGCTGATCTCAAAGTAGACCCTCTCAATGCGCTTGGCGCTGCCCATAATCTCTATACGGCCCAGATAGGGTTGGAAGTAGTTGAGGACACTCTCTGCGAGCTCCAGGAAGGTCTGCAGCCGGGTGTCATGAGGCATGTGCTCCGACAGGTTGGTCAGCAAAACCGCCACATTAAAGCCAATGTCCTTTTGAAACAGTTTAAACAGTTTCCTTTTCAGCATGTTCCTCACTATATAGGTTCAGAACCACTCAACCTCTAAAATCCTGTGATAAACGAGGCCCCAAGGATGGCACCAGAATGATTTCTCAAAACATTACTTTCAGATACATAATGCAGAGACAGTTTTTAAACACTTTGATAGGAATCAAATGAGTAAAAAAGGTTCTACATTTTGAAATTCAACTACTATGTCATCAATTAAGCTTAGAAACAAAGTCAAGACTTCTTATCCCACTTTACTCTAAGTAGGGTCATTTTTATGCTCCAGAAAACCAGTGAAACAAAGGGATTAATTAGTGTCTGACTGAGCTGCCGATCAATAAGACCAAAACCAAGGAATGCCTCAACTGGCTTCCCCGTATAGTGTGTGCGCCACATTAAGCAAGAAATAGAAAAAATTACAAAGAATTGTACCAAATTGCCACTTCTACTCTGATATTGCTAAAAAAAAAAATCAAGTACTTTATTCTGTCCAAATAATGGAAATGCAGAGGAATAATGAAACAAAGACATAGAAATAGAATAAGAAAGAAAGCTCTTTTACTAAACCCCCTCGAAACAGTTCTCTAAAAAAAGATTTTAATCATTCTGAGTGGTTTAAATGTAGCAATTTAAGGCCCTTTTTAGATTTGGAAACATCAAGGCATTTACCTTGGCTGGCTCATGAAAACGCTCCACAAATTCCTCATAGTCCAGGAGTTCATTCTCATCAGTCTCAGCACAGGAGAGCAGGAACTCTGTCTCAGACTGGGTGTAGTGTTTGTGGCTCTCCATGGCCTTATGGAAGTCTCTCTTGGAGATGACACCTGTAAGTACATTTATAAATGCATAAATAATCAGAAGCTTGGTCAATGTCACTCTGGAAAACATTGAAATGATTCTGATGTTTCCATGACATGACATGATGAAAGCAACTATGTTGACAGCCTTGCCTTTTCCGTCAGGGTCATACTCCTTAAAGGCGTCTGAGGAGGTCAGGTCTTTCAGTTTGAGGAACATGTCAAAGAACTTGAGGATCATCTCAACGTTGTTGGAGGACTCCACTAGCATGTCCACCATCTGCTTCCCAATGGTCCCATTCACCACATTACCTTAGAACAATTACAATATTGGAACTCTCTTGAAACCACAACAAAACATGAGACATTGTAACCATTTACACAAAGCCTTTGTAAAATTATTTGCAATGCTAAGAACCCAGACCCATTTCTCCTTGAAGGAAAATTATGGGGGATATACCACAGACCAAGTGGAACTCATAGAACACATTTCTGATTGTTTATTTTTGAATGTCAAAGATCTGCGATGTGACATATAAGTCACATTGGCCGTTTATGGTAAATAAATATTTTATTAATACCTAAATAATTTGAGATTCTTTTTTGTTTGTATTTCTTCAAATATACTTTAAATTGAACAACAGGGCACATATTAATTTGAAAATAATTGAACAGAAATGAATTGAGTGCCGTGATTACCTTTTTTGTTCTTGTGACAAAGACGTCACATCAGGTTTTCCATGACGACTTGAAGGTTAAAAGCCCGCTTGTGACGTATATATTTTCGTAACCGGTTTGAATTATTTTTCAGGAAATATGGTGAGAACAGGTTAAATACAATACAGGGCAGACTTTTAAAGCATTAGAATTGTTCAATGGGTTTAAACTTACCTCAGTAAGAAAAAACAAGCTTTTTGAATTTAGCTACTTCCTTCATTTCTGTCATTTCAGTCACACCCACATTTTGGAGAGGACACTTCCTGTCACAGTCACATGACTGTCATATGACCACCACACCAGGATGTTTTGTATATGTCACTTAGGGACTTAAGGTCAAGCATAAAGCTGTATATGGAATATTCAAGGACATTTAATGTGTTTGTGACACAAGTGTCACCATGGGTTCTTATTAAATTATGCTTTACTGTTTCTTGGATTATTCTCTGCTTTTGACCCATCCTCAGTACTAGGAGCAGTGGGCAGCCACTGTGCAGCACCTGGGGACCAATTCCAGATCTGAGCCAGTAGGGACTGACTGGAGAATTAACCTTACATACATGTTTTGATTGTAAGGGAAACAAGAGAAAACACAGTAAGAACATGCAAACTGCACACAGAAAGGCCCTGATCCAGTTCACCATTGAACCCTGAACCTTCTTGCTATGAGATGACAATGCTAACCACCGTGCCATGCTTGACCGTGTTCTCTGAAATCACTATGGGATTTCTCAAAAAATACAGCCACACTGATTTAGTAGAACCAGTTAGCTTGTTTTGGAAAGATAATTCTTTTTAGTTTTTGAACTGTTTGTTGATCTCTTCCTACTGTTGTCACTGTTGATTTTGTTGGACAAAACTCATATCCTCAGCTGCATGTCCATGCACTGATACCAGTGCTTTTTTAACACATGGCAAAACATTTTTACAACCACACTGCAATTTTTTAAGATTTAATGATTGTCAATAAAGAGTGAAAATACCCTGGTGATAACTTTGACTATGTCATTCTATCAGCTCTTTCAGGAGGACATCCCTGCTTTAATGTTTAATACTGATGTACTCATGAAAGCAAACCTACCCTCTAGCATAGAAAGCAGCATGACCACCATATCCTTCTGCAGATCCATCAATTCCTTCAGTAACTCAATCTGACTGGAGTCCTATGGTGAAAAAAAGAAAGAGTTAGATGTGTTACAAATTTCCTAGCCATCTACACTTTATTTAACCATTTCAGAAAGAACTACTGCCAAAAGGTTTCTTACATTGATAATGCATATGTTCTTTGAGACTGGGATGTCTTCATGACTGTGAGTCAATTGCTTTCAGAAAGTGTAGTGTTTGTATTGTAATACTTCTTAAGTCGGAAGACTAGAAAGGCGCTATACAAGTACAGGTCCATTTACCATTTACCAAAATCTGTATCATTCTGACCTAGATTAAAGGTTTTGAAATACTGAAATACTAGATGACAGCTACAAAGCTGCATGAGTACAGACAGGCTCAACAGTCCATTTGAGGGTTTTCTTGGCCCCACAAAATGATACAATATATGTAGTAATCAGAATGCATTAAACAGTTGTAGAATGTAAAAATGTTTCATTGTGCAAACAGCAACGCAGTAAAGACAGAACTTAAAAATAAAAGAAAAAAAGAGATTAAGGAAAAAGAAATATTCTTTTGTTTAACTGTGGAACTATAAAGGGACACATGCCAGAGCGGGACAACCACAGAGGCACATAGTACAAAAAGAGTTTTATATTTGTGTTACAGTGTGTGAGCCCTCCAGAATAAAGGGACATCTGTCAGCGGACTGTCGTGTCTGTGTGTAATGCTGTTTTGCTCCCAGTGGCAGTGAGTCCTCCTACACTCACCTGAGATAATTTCATTTGCATATGAGCGAAGACATGTAGAAACCCCACCACAGCGTCCCACAATCGACTATGGGCCAAACTCTGCTGGTTGCCAGTACATGGACCCTACACCATCATCAGTACAAATCACAATCACCAACAATTACCTTTACTCAGCAGATTTCCTACATTTAAATAGGTATTTGCTACAGTTACAGCCTAAAGATATTGCAGAATATCTCTGTTGTGTCATATTGCCTTAAAAGCTGTCCATTACCCTACAAAGTAAAAACACAATCCCTTTCTTATTTTAACAGTGACTATAAATATTTATTATCAAAAGTAAGGAATCTTTCTGCCTTACTTAATTTTAGCATTTGAATAAAGCAACAACTCACTGCGGTGAAAATTACTTCTAATTATTACTACTGAATAATTATGACTGTTGAACAGCCTCAATTCTGACCTTTTCAACAACTTTTGAGAATGCCCTGACAACTAGGTGTCAGTTCATTCTAACTGCAGTGCCTTCTCATACCTGGATGTACTCTGTGAGTGTATTGAAAACCTGCTTGGCAACATTTATTGCTTTGGAGAAATTCCTCTGGCCCTGCTCATCAATAACATCTTTCCCAGAATAATACCAGTAGAAATCACTGATAGACTCCTGAGGGAGAGTAAGCAGAGGAGGGGAAAAGAAGACAAGAATTAGAAAGATTAACTATGAGTAAATACAAGATAGTGTCTTAACAGTTGAAAGCTACAGTAGGTAATTTTTATTCATTTTTTGTCATATTTGCTGAATATTCCACTATATCCTGACAGTAGTAAATGAGATAATCTGTGAAAAAAGCAGGTTCCTCTGACTTGTTGTAGCACTCCTAATGGCATTTGCAAGAATCCACTGGGCCTAAACAAAAGCAATCAATCCGAGCCTAGATTCAATAATGCCTGGAGTTAGAATGCAGCTGAGAAGTGAAGAATGTCCTATATGCTGATTTTTGGATTACATTACTGCTTTTTTGCAGACGATAAAGTTCTGCTTCTTTATGGCTACCTCTAAGCCTGACCAAAAATGCACACTAGCATTTGCGCATCTGAACAAAAACAACCAATCAGAGCTAACAATTGTTGAGTCTCATTCCCAGGTAGTTAAATACAGTAAACAAATTACATTACATCCCTGGAAATGACAATGATTGTTTGTTTTTTTCATCTAGGTCCGGTGGATTTTTGGAAATGCCATTAAGAGCACTAGAAAAAGCCAGAAAGTGCAAATCAAACAGACTGAAGTTATCGTTCGTCCCGACTTCTATCAAGCTGCTGAACTCCAATACTAAATCATGCGGTAACAGCAGTACTGCAATGAGTAGAATACTGTGTGGAACAGAATGTATTGGTAAACTATAGAATTATTAAAGTTAGTAAAACAATAACAAGCAGAAGGAAAAAAGAGAAAATCCAGTCTTTCACTTTCTCATTAAAAAGCAGGAACATATTTGCTTTAGTTCAAGGGACATTCCAACTATTTTCAAAACCACTGATGATAAAGTGAACATTATAAACTGCATAGCTTAACTGCAAGTGTGCAAAACGGTAAAAACAGCTAGTCCAAAATAAGCCAGATGGTGGCTCTGTAAGACAATACAACAATACAATGGTGTGCATGGAAGGAACAGTGCCTGCTACTGTATATTTTTTACACTGGGGGATGTGCTCATTGTTACTATGTTAAGTAATGTTTGTAAGTAATACTTTAATGGGGGTTGGACTATACTTGATGCTGTATCTCTGCAAATACGCCTGCTTAAACTGTAACTGTAAAAAACTGCCAAAACTAATACAATAAAAAAGATTTCCTTCCAGACTAGGCTTAGGCTAGTACACTGTAAAAACTCAAACTCTTAAATTTAAAAAAAAAAAACTTATAATAATAATACATTTTTCTTCTTTAGAAAAAAATTTAGTTTTGCAAACAATTGGTTTTTTTGTGTTGTTTTTTTTTACAGTGTAAAGGATAAAAGTATTTGTTGAGTGTCTTAGGTTTACAGTGAAGGTCTCTTAACAAACAATTCCTCAAAATTCCTCCCAGAAACTCAAATTCCACTGAATGGGAATGGTCACAACTGTATAAGGACTATATGACTCAGTGAAGACTAATTTCATTTTAGTTTCAACTTCGAATTTGTCCCTTATGAACCAGTAGAAGTGAACAAATGGAGCAAACCTGTACTCTGAGAAGATAGTCAACAGTAGAGATAATGATGTTAACGGTTGTATTGTTCCCTGTTTGCGTCCTCAAGTAGTTCTGGAAGTCTGAAACAGGATATCGCAAAATAATGCAATGTTGTATTTGGTATGTGTTCAAGTGAATGAATACAGTAGTAGTAACAATTTAGTAAAATATTGCATGACATTTTATATTATGCCTCGGACATCAGTATGTAATCTACATAGAGGAAAGCTTATGGTATGAGGAGTCATCGCCTGAGTAAATCTGCATTAATTCTCTTGGTTGCCAGTAGTCTAACACTTACACTCAAATTCTCTGCTGAAACCAGTGGTTTCACATAAAAAATTTAGTGCAATACTACTTGACTGATTAAGACCTAAAAACACTCTCAGCAAATCATTACTAAATTTACACAAAATTTAGATGCTTATTGATATTCCTATCAAATCAGTAAGGACCAGAGAACTCAGTAAGCACACACACCTGAGTTGTGTCCCTCACAGAGCAGCTGCAGGAAGCGGAAAAGGTCACAGGTGAACTCATCATCCTGCATGACCTTCTCACCTGGCCAGAGAGAAGAAACACACACACACACACACACACATACGCAGACACACATATGCACAAGCACATACATAGGTATGCACAAACGTACACACAAGATCACAGGCATGTGCAAACATACACAAGAATGCACACACACATTCATATATACAGACACACATACACAAATAAAGTCAGAACAGAGGAGACAAAAGCAGATAACATATAGGAAAGGGATAGGCAGACAAGAAGATGGAGAGTGAAGAATTATTAAAAAGAGATGGTGCTAACTGGAAATATCCAGTGTTTTCCTTCAGTCAGTAAAAGGTGCATGGTCATACACCATTCTTACCTAACACAAACGCACAAACAGACACACTGGATGAGTGGTGGGCAGCCACAGCACCGAAGTGGACTGGTTTTTAAACTGCAGCATTTTACAGTCAGGACTGGATTTAGACACTTTATGTTTTGTCAAAGTTGGTTTGGTTTGAAGAAAACATGGTTGCTGCTTGCAGATTCTAGATTTACAGTCATGTGCACTGTCTCTGGTAAATAAATAAATGAATGAATGAATGAATGAATGAATGAATGAATTAATTAACGAATATATCAAGTAATTAATTAATACATAGATTCTGCATAGATTACAAATACATTGAGTAAGTTCAGGACAGCTGCTCTGACTATGCTAAAATGCTGCTTTGAATCATGAAATGCAAAAGGCAAAGAAGGTCAGAGAAAGGAAGATGATGCATCACACAATAACGTATACAATAACAATACAGTATGACAACAAACTGAACTGGGCTGAGGGAGGAAAATCTTTAGGTATGAAACAAGACTGAAAGTGCACTTTTCCTTTTCAATGCAGGCAATTTAGTATCAAAGCAATATTTTTTTATCTATAGATCAGTCCCACCAGGATATCAGAGGTTTAGTTTTACATATGGCCCAAATTTGTGCCGGAATTTGTGCTAATTTTGCTGATGTAAAGTTGTAATGCAAAACAAAAATTGATCTGACCACTAAAAATATATCAGAATTGTTATTACGTGGCACTTTGTAATAACAAGTTAATTTAACAATAAGCATACTACATAATAACTGCTAGAAACTACTGTTGCCTCAAAGCATTAACATCCAGGATTCATCCATCTGTCCAGTGTGCACCCTGCTTCTCACTGCTGGGATCGGCTCAAGCCACCCTATGACCCACCCAATGTACGGTGGCCCACACATCCCTCTTTGCAGCCATGTCGTCCAGGTCTTAAAGCTGCAACAGCTAATTTTTATAAAAATAACTTTTTGTCATATTTCAAGGAATCAAGACAAAGGATTATTATTATACAACACAAATACATTCAATCAATGTATACAGATATTTATATATGTAGACAATTCCTTAGTGTATCTTTTGAATTTGCATCTGGATGAATGTAAACAGCAGCAACAAGACAGAAATGATAATCTGTTTTAATCTTCACATAAAAAGAAACTGTGTTTACATCGATGATCCTTGGCAGCAATAAAACTGAAAACAGATTAGAACAAAAACAGAAGTTTGAAGGAGCTAGCCTTTCAGTTGCAGCATCTGAAAGCGCAGCCATTGCCAGGGTTAAAATCTTCTAAATCCAGTCAATTGGAAAAAAATTGGCCTAGCCCATAAAAGATCTGTTTCTTTTCATGTGAAGATAAAACCATATTATCATCACTATGTTGCTGCTGCTGTTAACATTCCCTCAAATGCAGATTTAAAGATGCAGTGCAGAATTATTTCACATGTATGTATATGTGTACATTTATAACTATATCATAATCTATTTTATTTTTTGAATTTGAGTATCTTTTCTTTAACCTTGAGTTGTATAATGTAATAATAATAATTAAAGCTGCAAGCAGAGATGAACAGGCCCTCACACTCCACGCAACTCGGGGTGTGCTGCGGCCACGTCACTTGCCGTCATAACACATGCGGACCACAACATTAAAATTTCACATAAATCAGATCAAAATCGCCACGCAGTGCTTACTTCCTGTTGCCAGTAGGTGGCACTCTCACTATTACTGAATATTATCACATAGACGTGTTCAGGGCGGGACTCTTATCAAACATGTTTCATTGAGATCGGATCATGTACACTGAAGTTATGACAACTTCCTTTTTAATGGCGAATCATCAAAATTGGACGCCATGCCACAGGCACGATGGAATGTTGTAAATTGCACAACTTTTAATCATTAATGTCTTTAGATTGCCCTGATAAAATTTGAAGTTGATCCGATAAATTCCCTAGGAGGAGTTTGTTCAAATACAACGTGTGCAAAAAATTACCACGAAATTCAAAATGGCCGACTTCCTGTTGTGTTTGGGTTATGGGTCCAAGAGGCTTTTTTGCTTGTCCGATCATGACACACACACCGATTTTCTTACATGTCGGTCGTACGTGTCTAGGGGGCTGATTCTGGGAAGCGTGGCGAAGCCATTTTGCGATGCCCATCTGTGGGACCAAGACAATACGTTAGCGTTAGCCCCGACTGAATTTTGTGCAACGTTTCATGAGTTTTTGGCCATGTTTAGCCCCCCAAAAGTGTTCAAATGTTAACAGAAAAGCTGATTTTTGCCACGTCGCCATGGCAACATGGTTCGACAAAAATTCTTAAGATTCATAAGATGTCATCGTCATCGTTCTAAGGGACCGCTGACAGAATTTCAGCTGGATCTGGTCAATCTGCTGGGAGATATACATAAAAGTATAACTAGGTGGCACTCTCACTATTACTGAATATTATCACATAATTCAATTCAATTCAATTCAATTTTATTTGTTTAGCGCCAATTTACCAGAAGTTATCTCA
>NW_023339651.1:17743743-17746104 GCF_004916995.1 Morone saxatilis
AATCACGTGACTGCAAAGTATGAATAGGAAGCACAAGTAGCCCTAAATTCTGAGAGTGCAGTGCTCTAGTCGGGTAATAGGGTACTATGAGCTTTTTAAGATATGAAGGTGCCTGACCATGAATAACTTCTATTCTGAATTTTACATTGTAGTGGGGCACCCTGATAATAAGGAATTGCAGTAATATACAGAGGAGCAAATGTAGGACTCGTTTTTCTCATATGCTGGATTTTTGCAACATTATGTAAGTAAAAAAAAGCAGTCCTAGAAGTTTGCTGTATGTGGGAGTTAAAGGACATATCCTGATCAAAGATAACTCCAAGATTCCTTATGGTGGTGCTGGAAGCCAGGGTCATACCATCTAGAGTAACAATATCTTTACATAATTAGTTTCGGAAGTGTTTGGGGCGTACACTACAAGAACTTCAGTTGTGTGTGAGTTTAACATCAGAAAATTGCTGGTCATTAAAGTTTTTATGTCTTTAAGGCATGCTTGTAATTTAGCTGGCTGGTGGCTGGCTAAAAATGGCAGCTAAAGATTTTTCACTGGTGCGGTGCCACTTTTCCAATGCACTGAGCCTTGCCTCCAACACAGCAAATAAACTACACTTCAAGTGCCATTATCGCTAAAGGAGGCAGAGGAGTAACTAAACATCTGGCACACTGAGCAGGACAGAGCAGCAGAGGGAGAGAGAGAAGCCATGGCAAAGCTAATGTTACTGTAGCTAGTTTGTAAACAATTAAGTAAGTAATTCTGCAAATTTTTTTAAGCAAGTGCTTAAGCAGAACTAGTCTACATTTAAATGTTACATCTAACAGGTAAATGACCGCTGTAATGAGGAATGTAATAATTTTAGTGTAGAGCATAAGAACAGCAAACACTGTACACAGGAGCAGTCTGCAACTGGAAATGACACAATACACTTGCCGTAGCACATCAGCACATAATTTATCTAACTGTTATAGTATTATCAGTAGTTGCAGCCCTGCTTATTTCGTATCTGTCACCTTTTCATTCTTTCTATTTGGTCTATACCTACTCTTTGCACTTTACACTTTACAGTGGCTGTTTTTGGCCATGCTGCTCTGCAAGT
This sequence comes from Morone saxatilis, assembly GCF_004916995.1. Classification (NCBI taxonomy): domain Eukaryota; kingdom Metazoa; phylum Chordata; class Actinopteri; family Moronidae; genus Morone; species Morone saxatilis. Next base: position 17,744,838 of record NW_023339651.1, read on the forward strand.
GGAAGGTTTTGAAATTTGATCCTTTTCTCCTTCCTTCCTCCCTTCTTCTCTCTGTTTATTGGCTGAGCTGTGTTCTATATGTCCTTCTTGACTGTTTTGCTTATGTGAAAAATCTTATTTTAAATAACCTTCCTTTTGTATGAGTTTATGTTTTGACTTCTTTTTACCCCAGTATTGTATTTTAAATCATGATTTGGTTGTAGTTGTGTAGTAGGCATGCATTATACTGTGTATAGCGTCTAGACTAGAAGCAATATTATGTGCATTTACTGTACACCATATCCTTAGTCATTTTTATAATCCTAATCTATAGATTTACTTGTTAACATATTAAGAATAAAAGGTAAAATGCTCTCATTATTGTTTTCCAACTTTAAAAAAAGTGTCCCCCTCATCTGGATTATCACTGTGTTGGGAACAAGCCTGAAAGTGTCTTGGTAAGAAATAGTGTTGAGTTACTCACATTAAAGAAAATTCTAAAGATCATATCATATATTTTGTAAATGCATGTGATATCTCATGATTTAACACAAATTATTATATCTACAAAAAGTAAATAGAATATAAGAGGAGTAAATCTCACTTCATACATCAGTCCATCCAGGAATTTAAGCAGTGGCACCACATGAATGAACAGAAATTCAACCCATCCTCACGTTATTTATTTGTTCAGAAAAATTAAAAAACTGCTAATGACTTACAGGAATGCTGAAGAATCACTCACATTAACAAAAGCGAAACGTTCTGCACTAACCAAGATTCTGAAGGAACAGAAGGACTGCAGCTTCTGTGCTTGGAGAAGTAAAAACTGATGTATCAGTAGTTTAAGGGTTGTCCAAGGACTGTTGACCTCAAAAGGTCGTGGAAAACCCTCAAACGACTCAGTGAGGCCCACGCTGTTTTAAGCCAGGCATGTGAACTGCTGACATTGACGGTGATATCGTTTAGTAGTGGAAGGAACATTATCAGGAACTCCTGAATCCAAACAACAGACCCTTTGTGTAGGAGGCAAAGTTGGTTGACTTGGGGGAAGCCCATTACCTTGTAAAGTCACTGTGGTAGTCGAGGCACAAGGGATGGATGAGATTTATTAGGGCCCGAGCACAAATCGTGCAAATGCCCTATTGTAGCCACAACATCAGTATGACCGACATTAGGGATGTCCGATATTGGCTTTTCTGCCGATATCCGATATTCCGATATTGTCCAACTCTCAATTTCCGATACCGATATCACCCGATACCGATATATGCAGGCTTTTTACACC
>NW_023339651.1:17746204-17749478 GCF_004916995.1 Morone saxatilis
ACGTGACTGCAAAGTATGAATTTATGCCATTAAAAATTTTGGGGTGAAGCACACAAGATTTAGTTCTTTTTGAAGAAAAGTGACAAGTGGAAGAAAAGCATAATTTTCCATTAATTATAACAGCTCCTGCCTTTTACATTATATATACTCATTTGTATAATAAAAATAATGATTAGTGCAGTTTTAATGTATATATGGGGATAGGGCATACACACACACACACACACACACACACACTATTTCATTGCAGCTGTAAGAGACTGAGTCTAAGAGACTAAGTCAGAAAAAGACAGAGACAGTGGCTGAGAACACAGAGGGGACTGTACACTTCACAACAGATAACAACCAGCAGAAAAACAACCAGCTAACTTTAAGCTGACTACATGTCTGACAGGGTTGGGGTGGATGATCAGGGTGGGGGAAGGTAAATAGTCATATTAGTAATATTTACAATGTGACAGATATTGTACAAATCCTGAGAGGGAGACATACACATCTTCTGTTTTAAATGGCGGGTTGTGATCTAAATATTTACATTTAAATGTATATTCCAAAACAAGATGTCACGATATCATCATCAGTTTGCTTATTGTTGAAAATAATGATTCAGAATTCAGAGGTAGACTAAGACTTTAAACTGTATGAAATAACCAATTACAAAACTAACCAGAAAGAGCAATTTATAATAATTATAATTGGTTTAGGCCAAAGAAAAAACAAAACAGAATGGTGAGAGTAAGGCAGAAAGGTAGCTACAAGCACAGAGCAGGTAAGGACGAAGTTTGAAGGTCTACACTCAGGACCTGGACAGAACTGACACAACAACTAACTAACCGTAGAGAAAGAGAGAGAGACAAACCAACACACAAGAAAATGGCAGGAGGCATAATTACCACGCTCATGAGTGATGACTGAGGAAGGGAAGAAAGTGCAGTAAACCATAATGAGAAAAGGAAAATGGGGAAGAAAGAAAGAGAGAAAGAAAGTAAGAAACAAAGAAAAAGATTACATATAGGGAAAATAGTTTTAAAAATTCCGAATTTATTTGTTTGGTCAACATGTAAAAAAACAAGTGTCAACAGAATCCCTGTAAAGCTCAGTAATACTCAATAAGAGTTGTTTAAAATTAAAAAAAATATTATAATAACATCAAGACCTAGTGCTTTTCTGTGGGCATCCACAATGAACTTGTTTTGTTAATAGAGCCATTAAAAAACAGGGGTTAGAGTGCAGCTGTAGTTAGTGCCAGTTAGTGGTGGTGGTGGTGATGGTAGTGTGGGGGGGGGGTTATAACTGTATTTTAAAAATGTAGTTCTACAAATTAGAAAAACAAACACTATATTTTATGTACACAAACCTATAACTTTGGTTTGGCTTCATGAAAGTAATTGATTTGAATTTTGAATAAGTATCAATATGCAATCTAAAGGATGATTGTGAAGATTTGTAACAAATGTATACACACAGAAGATGTAACAAGCAAATTATAAGCACAAAGACACTTAACAGAAATACCTGATAGTGCATGTGACAACAGGTAGTACCACTTAATAAAATTCAACAAAATGCTCAATTTAAGTGATGACAGGATCAATGGGACAAAGCAAGATAAAGAATGATGGTTGACAAAAATAAAAAAAATATTAATGAATCAAAAGTTACAAACAAGATGCAACACCAAAGAGTATATTTCTTTTAACTTAAATTATCACTTTCTACAATGTTATTAGTGCTGGAGACCACTCCAGGAAATGATTTTATCTTTTCATGGGACATTTTGAGATTTTGAATTGAAGGAAGAAAAGGTTTCTCCTTCAGCTAGCTTAGAACATTTACTTTAGCATGAAAAAAATGGTGTCAGAAAGCAGTGCCCTCTAGATTTTATAGGTAGGTTATTTAAAGTAACATTTAAAAGTGTTACCTGTATCTGGTGAAGAAAAACATATTAACATGAACATACTACAGAAAGGAAATATTGATAAAACTTTTCTTTCTATTGCTATGACCATTAAAAAATATAAATCAATTAGGTGTAAACATAGTGAGACTTACCTGATCCCTCCTCTGTCACCATTCCAAGTCCTTCTGCTTTGTTCTGCCTCTCAAATGCATTTAGATCCAGAACACTGAAACAAAGATAAATTATAAATCTCTCTTATTTTGTGTTCCCTTCACTGACCAGCCAAAATCTTTAGGTAGTGCTGTAAAACATAAGAGCACCATGGCATATGTAGTATTTCTCCAATTTGAATAATCTAGATTCAAGGAGCTTTTTTGGCACCTCTTAGATGGTATGAAACACTACAACACATCCAATCCAACACAGAAACCACATCAGATGTTGTTTTTGTGTATTTCAGAACTCTGAGGTGCATATTAGAATAGTTTTGATGCTAAAAATCAGAATGATCTTGATCCCACTGGTGGATCCAGCCATGGTTGTCATAGTTTACTAAAACTAAACAAAAAACTTAAACTAGGTTAGAAAAAACCTTCAAATGGAACTTCCTAAATCTTGCCACTGACAAATACTCCCCAATAAAAAAGCTAAAATAATTCTGGAACTGATTTGGGTATTTCAAAACTGGGAAAGAATGATCCAGGTTTTTTAATCCCTTTCTTGCTATACCAGATAAAATTGATCTTGTAGGTATGGTTTTTCAAATAATTAGGGCCCGAGCACTGACCGTGCGAAGGCTCTATTGTAATTGAAGGAATTCTTCTTTTTCTCGCTAGGGACCGAGCCAGCGACCGCTGGAGGTCCCTATTGTATTTGCTGTTTCTTCTTCTTCTTCTTCTTTCTTCTTTTCTTCTTCTTCTTTTCTTCTTCTTCTTCTTCTCTTTCTTCTCCATATTATAATATTTAAACGCCTTTGACTGCGTTTTTGCCCCCCTGAACATATACGAATTTTATTTGGCAAAGTGGTCAGACCTGGTGAAAAATTGTTCGGTAAATCCCATATAGGCCACGCCCACTTCCACCTTTAATTTTTTTCCCGTTAGAGCGCGAAATGTCCTTAAACTACTTTTTCGTGTTCCTCCTACACGCTTTGTCTGATTCGCACAAAATTTTTCACGTAGCACCTGGGGACCGTCCTGGCAAAAAAAGTAATTTAAAGAATTTTGATATTTAAAAAAATAAGCACGTTATAAATTAGCACTTCCTGTAAATTTTTTTCGTCAAAAAAGGAAGTGGACCATTTCTCCACATTGGTATGTCCGATCGACACCAAGCTTGGGTCAATAGTTCATCATGTGTTCATTAGGCATCGTG
>NW_023339651.1:17749503-17751985 GCF_004916995.1 Morone saxatilis
GCCACTGTTCCTCTTCAATCAGAGGTTCTACAAAGCAACCGAACCCTCCTTTCAAGCACTTAGAGTAAACTTTCCCAGGGAGGCTGAGTAGTGTGATGCCTCTGTAGTTGTTATGCACACCCTCTGGTCCCCTCTTTTAAATAGGGGAACCCAGTCCGCGCCACTCCCTTCGGCGCTGTTCCTGACTTCCACGCAATGTTGAAAAGGCGTGTCAACCAAGACAGCCCCTCAACACCCAGAGCCTTCAGCATTTCTGGGCGAATCTCATCAATCCCTGGGGCTTTGCCACTGTGGAGTTGTTTGACTACCTGCAGTGATCCTGCACTGTGGTATTTAGAAGACTAATGTTGTTTTCTCTGTGTGATTCCTTTTCACCAGGTGAGATGGGTCCCATGGTGGCCTCTACTCTGAAATTGGGCATCGCTATTCTCAATGGAGGAAACTCTACTGTACAGCAGGTATTTTAGTCTTCAGTTTTATTGTGACTAACATTGTTACTTTTCTCATTGTATTTGAAAGCTATGCACTTAGTGGTCACTTTATTAAGTACACCTTTAAATACACCTGTTCTGTCATAGTTTTTATTTGCATGATGCCTATAAGTTGTCTTTGACACTGTCAGAAGTTAATTAAATGTGTGTGTTTTAGTATTGAGGCTATAGTTAGTGAAGGTGTAATACTGGACTGCGTTAAATTCAGAGTTGGTTCTAATATTCTCCCCCTCCATGTATGTGAATAAATAAAACGCCTATCTTGCAGATGATGTAATGCTGTATGTGAGCGATATTGCCTCCTCAGTGCCTTCCATTATGCAAGTTTAAAATGATTATTAATCAGACTTAGACAGACTTTACTTGTCATTTGGATTTGCATCAAAATGAAATTACGTTGCAATGGCACATAGCACAGCAGGAATAAAAGGGGGAGGCAGTATGTAGCAGTCTAAAAATAGATATGAAAAAAATGTAAAACTTTTGTATTAAAGACTAATAGAATAGTATGATATTGCACAGTGTAGTTCTATGTAAAAGAAACTTTTGTATAATATCTGACTCCAAAGTGTAAGTAATGATGCTGTTGGGTATGTAGCTATCACAGCTAGACAGCCTGGTTAGGTTTTAATGGTCCAGGGTTGGTCCTGGCTTTATTTATTGGCTTCAGAAAAAATTACTGAAGGAGATAAAGGCATGTACCCAGATAGTAAAATTGAAATTACTTGGGCGCCCGGTTAACTCAGTCGGTAGAGCTGGTGACCCACGTACGGAGTTGCTGCAGCAGCCCTGGTTCGGATCCGGCCTGCGGCCCTTTGCTGAGTGTCATCGCCTCTCTCTCTGTCCCCCTTTCCTTTCTATCTACTCTATCTAATTTGTTAGCAATTACATTTTTAAAGTGTAATGCTAATTACAGACATGCAGATTTAAAACTGATGTATAAACTAGTAGTGCTGCCCCAGACTAAAGATTTTCCTAGTTGACTAGTAGTCGTTAGTTAAATCCAGCAAGGTGTGAACATTTACTTAATTTATTTTAACAGTATAACATGACACAAGACCCCTTGTTCAAAACTTTCTCTTAACCCTCTTTTATGTAAGTTTCCCAGCGGGCAAGTGTATGGTTCAACATATGGGTGATTGTATATTGAAAAGAATAAGGTTAATTGGGTGTCTGTCTGTGAGGTCTCCATCTACAAAACCCAAATATGAAAAGTCAATGTGATGCCTGCATTTGTTACATCGTCGTATCATGTTTGTATGTTCACTTCTCTATGACTGCATAAGGAAATAAAAGTTAAGTGCAAAAAAAAACAGTCCAGTACAACACGACCTTTGATTATGACCTCAGTAATAAACATATAATTGAATTTGAACATTTCTGACCATGTAAAAAAAAATAAATAATAATATTGATAATAATAATAAAACCATACTGTATACTGTAGTTGTTCACCTCCTGTACTTGCTTTAAATAGAAATTGGATCTAAAATATTACTCAAGTGTTCCATTGTCTCTTTGACAGAAAATGTTGGATTATCTAAAAGACAAGAAGGATGTGGGATTTTTTCAGAGTCTGGCTGGTCTGATGCAGTCATGCAGGTAATTCTACAAACTCTTGCTGCTTCAGGACTGAAACAAATATATTTTAGAATGCAAAGTATACCACAGCTGTGTGTTTGGATAGCCTCCTCAGTCCTCAGATGTGATTAAATCTCAAAATTGGGTATTTCAAAACAGGAGGTCCTGCTCCTACAAATTTGGGATACGGATTTGGTAACCCAATCCAGAATCAGATCAAATGTTTTTGAGTATTTCAAAAGTCTAAGGTGAAAATTAAGATAGATTTGATGCTAAAAATCAGGATGATCCTGATTCCGCTGGAAGGGTGGATCCAGCATGGATTCAAGGTGGATGTAGAGACTAATGTTATTATAGTTCACTATACTAGGTGTGAAAAAACATTTTACTTAAAGGAGTCATATTATGCC
>NW_023339651.1:17752085-17755297 GCF_004916995.1 Morone saxatilis
TCTCAGGACACTTCAAATAGAGCAGGTCTAGACCGAACTCCTTATAACATTTACAGAGACCCAACAGTACCACCATAAGCAAGCACTTGGCAACGGGGGCAATCTACCGGTCTTTGTTCCTACCCTCACCTATAGTCATGAGGAATGGGTCATGACCGAAAGAACAAGATTGCAGCTACAAGAGGCCTAAATGGGTTTCCTCAGCACTATAAGTGACTATACAGCACATTAAATCAACTTTTATAGTAGTTATAATATAGTAGTGTAACTGGAGGTGGGAGGCAGGAACATTGTCATAGACAAAGATGGATGACAGGAGAGGTCATAAAGCCTGCTTCCTCCATGTTAACATATGGGATATGGGTCAAATCAAAGTACACTTCAAATACACTTTTCCAAAGATGGTTTTCATTTAAGGTAGTTCTTATCATGTTGATGTATGTTCAGGATCAGCATGGTTTTAATTAGTTATTAGACGCTATAAAAAAGGGTGTTTCACAACATGATTGACAGCCGAGTCGGCCGAGCAGATGGTTGGGACTTTGATACCGGGGAGCTGAACCCAATGACTACTGTGCAGACTCCGTCCCTGAGTGGCAGCAGATGGCAGCATCCTTATCGAAGATATTATGGTTTCTTTTTTCTACAGTGGGGGAAGTAGAGACGTGATGGCCATCTTTTATATGTCGATGGGCAGGACTAACAGTAAGTAAAACCTACCTTTGCAAGCGCTGATGGTTTGAAGCACCATCTCAGCAGCTCCACGGTCATGTAATCGAGCCTGTTGATACAACAGCTTCTGCTTCTCCATCTCTTTCTCCTATTTATGTGAAACAGGACCCATAAATGACAGGCGGCAGCATACCAGTTTAGGGAAGACCCTCATGGGGACAGACAAACAGAGTGACTGATCACCTACTTCAAAACTCTTCACTTCCTCTCCATCCTCATCTTCTTCATCATGGCAACTCTAAGGGAGCAAGGAGTAAAGTGGACAGCAGAAGAATATTATGTTGCAATATGCTGTGATAAGCCAGCCAATTCACTTCTAAGTAATAAAAAAGGTTCCTAGTACTGGTATTCAATAGCTGGTACCTTAGCCATGATGTCAGCATAGGCCATGTAGAGATTATCCTCATCCAGTTTACTGCAACAGGAAATATACACACACACACACACACTATCACAATTTGACTGTCCACATCATTGGCTGAACAGGTTTTATTATTTAAGCTGCATTAAGCGATTCTATTTTTATTGCAGCATTGACTGAAACTACTCTGGTTATGCGAGAGGTCCACTGCTGTTGGTCCCACTGAAAATCAAATGCAAACCATGAGCAACTTCTCCACGCTCTCAGCAGCTCCCAAAAACCTACTGTTAACTGTAACAGTCCAGAGTGAAACAGATTTGGAGATAAACAAGTGACTGGTGACGGAAGTGAAACAATTAGTAACATTTATGTATTAAGTCAGATCGATCAAGATACCTTTTCTCAAGAGCTGGCAGGGTTAAACACCAGTAAATGTTGGCCAGAAGTTTGACCAGATATCATGTGACTGCCATTATTTACTAGATGTGTAACTAGGCAGTTATTTGCTAAAATATTAACTTATTATGGAGCAGATGCCTCACATTTGGTAGAAAATTGTATCCTACATATGGGAACCCACCACTTCTCTGTGAGGGCTGTTCTGCTGAACAGCTGAATGAGCTGATGCAGTGGATCAATGTGTTTCACCCCCTCCTCTTCATCAGATGGCTCCTGTTCACCTGGTTTCTGAAATAGACACACATTCACAATCACAGGAGAATCTACGATGCACAAAACAATAAACTTAAGGATCAGTGTGTAACATTTAGGAGAATCTATTGGTAAATGGACCAGTATTTGTATAGCGCGTTTCTAGTCTTCTGACTGTAGGGCCTCGGCCCGTTCAAAATGGCAACTGGGACAGCAAACCTTTCTGTCTCCTTCGACAAAGGAAAACCCAGTTGAACTCAACTTCCCAGGGTCCTTAGCGTTTCACACCTGGATGTGAAATCCGCCTACGGTTCCAGTGACGTCACTTTTGAGAGACGCATCTTGGTCTCTCTTTGTGAACTTTCGGTTTATTGTTTGGAGATAACCACTCTGCGCAACTTAAGGAGTTTTTTCCCTCCTTATTGGACAAAGCAATTACAGTTTCTATGATAAATCATTGATGTGTATTCTATGTTTTGATAGTTGTGTTTGAGCGTTTGTTATTTTCATTTGTATTGATATTGTTTTTACATTCAAGCGCTGCTCGTTGGTGGGTATAGTGAATGCTATTGGGAGTTTTGACTGTATGAAACTGAGTTTTACAGGACTGATCGCTCAGTCTGCTATTAGGAGTGATTTCTCTCTCTCTCGCTCTCTTTTCCTCCACTGACTTAGGAACCTACACACACGTAGAGCGACTATCACCGCGGTTCAGAGCCGTTCAGGCCTGTCTCTCCGGCCTGTTCCGCTAGCTTTCCTCATGTGGTATCGGTCCCGAGACCGCCATTCACCACACCCTCTCTCTCCTTTGTTACCTGTGGTGTGCTTCAGGACCCCCGCAGGGTCTGAGACCGCCATCTTTCCCCTTTGTTACATTCACACCTACACACACGTGCACACACACTTGTATATAGTTTCCACTACTCATTAGGACTTTTGTTTTATGCTTTTGGTTATATTTTGTAGAATTGATTGTATGTTTAGTGTCGAGGCAGACGACCACCCACCTAGAGCTGAGGGGTCTGTCCTAGGTTTCTGCCTGTTAAAAGGAGGTTTTTCCTTGCCTCCGTCACCAAGTGCTTGCTCATGGTGGGAATTGTTGGGTCCCTGTAAATAATGTTATAAGGAGTTTCGGTCTAGAGCTGCTCTATTTGAAAAGTGTCCTGAGATAACTTCTGTTATGAATTGGCGCTATAAAAACAAAATTGAATTGAGTTGATTTGCTAGAGGGGTCGGGTGCAATGCCTACGGGCTGTGGGGGGAAAACTCTGACTGTTGTTTGTGCCTATGCACCAAACAGCAGTGCAGAGTATTCGGCCTTTTTGGATACTGTAGGGGACTCCATCGTTCTCCTGGGAGACTTCAACGCACATGTGGGCAATGATGGAGACACTTGGAGGGGCGTGATTGGGAGGAACGGCCTCCCCGATTTGAACCCGAGCAGTGTTTTGTTACTGGACTTCTGTGC
>NW_023339651.1:17755397-17761548 GCF_004916995.1 Morone saxatilis
GAACCCAGGCTGCTGCAGTAAGGACTCTGGCTTAGTACATGGGGTGCCAGTTCTTACAGGGGAGCTACTAGGACACCCCAACAAATCTTTTTTTAAATATACAGTACACACACGTATATCTTGTATATGTGCGTTGATGTGTGCAGGACGGGTGCATAATTTACCTTGGTAGGTTATAGAGTGGCGCCATCCTGAAGCAAGCAACCACTGCTCTCTTCCTCTGTTTGGACAGCAGTTTGTGCCACACAGCCTTCTTACTGCGCTGAGGATGTTCAACCTAAACACACAAACTGACCACTCAGTACAGAAGACATTCCATTCATGTAGCTCATCGTCTCGAGGTCACAATCCCCACACCTCAAGGACAGTTGTTAGTGCAAAGTGCATTTGCAAACATTATTGTCTTCAAACAGACATGCTTATATATATTTTTAATATATATAACTTTAATAACCAATCACATCAACTCTTAAGAGGAGATTCCAGGCCAGCTTCTCTTGTGTCACACATACACAAACCTGGTCTAGGTGGAAGAGGACATGAGCGATATCCAGGACTCGCTCTACAGTCTTTTCTGGATCAGAAGTGTCCTCACAGTGGTTTGGGAGGTCTTTGTACAGAGCCATTTGCCAACGAATAGCTGGGTCCTCCAGCTGTACAAGACACACATGTAAAGTCACAAATGCACAGAGGACATGCATTAAAATGTGTGTTAAGGCTGTGCACTTCTGTTATTATTTAATATAAAGCATGACATTATCTTCAGATTATCCCAGATATACTTGCAGTGCGCTGACTCTCTTAATTACAGGCTCAAAGTGTTCCTACCTTTCCTTGTAAATGAAGATTGTTTCTGATGATCTCTCGAACTTCATCCTCTGTATCTTTCTGTTGAGAGAGTAAATGCACGGTCCATTGAGAGACAAAGGCAACCATTACAAATTGAAAGTCAATTGGCTGCCATTTTAAATCATCACAAGGCAAAGGCAAGGCAAGGCAAGGCAAATTCATACATGAGGCAGTTCCAAGGTGCTTTTCAGAGATTTAAACTTAAAAGCACTGGAACAAACTTCAAAAGATTGAATGATATATGGTGATATTTCTCTGGAATTGTAATGGAAGTTAAGGGCTGTCCATGTCAAGAATAATAACTTTAACAATAACTATAACGATGCCAGCATCCACACTGATGAACAAAAACATTGTGGGACCCAGGCTCTCTAGGTGTGTCAGCAGCTTAGGAAAATGTATACTGAAGAGCTGTTGTGGTTGCACATATAAACAAAAAGAAATCAGAAGGATATGGGTTTATTAATATCTCAGTTAGGAGAATCAAAAACTCTGTGTTGTCATCTTTTGAAAACAAATTTCATTCTTACTTTGGTAAAGAGAGTAAGGACCAAACAAACTTTGGCGCCAAAGACTTGTTAAACATCCCTTAAACAATGTATATCTTTACTTGAAAAAAACAAAAGATAAAAGATATGATCAGTGATAATTGGAGGTCTGGTTGGAGAAATGCAACCAAATTCATCATTTGATTGTCTTACTATTGTTCAATAACATACCATTGTATGTACTATTTACATCCTTGTTTAAAAATAAAAAAATAAAAAGTATGTGGTGGCCTCTAGATGCAGAAATGCACTTAAATAAAACACACTAATGTCAATTCCCATTCTTCCCAACACGTTACACTACAATATTCAGATCGTTTGCCTAGCTAATTGTTAACTTACATTCAAAATAAGGTGACATTTGATCTATATTTAACAAATCACAGAATAGAATAATTACACAATTTCAATGAGGGGAAGGTACGGATACATATACTTTACCATTTATTTATTTTATTTTTTATATCACTAATTCCACTAATAGTTAACAGGGTATGGGACAGGGTATGTGAGGTAAGCAACAGGCTGACAGAAGATGTGGGGCAGTGGGAAGTCATGTTCCCACAGCAGGTTAAGAACCAAGTGGATAGGGGAAGTGTATGATGCATGATGCATGATAACCTAAGATGGCGCCACAAACGGTCATCTCGATGTGGTCGTGCGCTTTGTTATTTCTTGTTTTGTGTGTAAATTCAGTTTTCAGTTTCAGTGGCTGTGATACCCGGAGCTCTTTCACTATTCAGAAGAGCTCATGAACATCAGGGGAACAACTCCAGCTGATCTCTTTCCCACTTTTCTTCTTTCTTCCGTGGAATTATTGGACATTGTAGTCAAAGGTGCACTCACCTTTGCTCACGCAGTGAAACGCAGGAGAGGAAAACGTGCCGGTGCGCTTGTGCGTCTCCGCCAGCGCGGACATCGCACACCGTTACCTGGAATATTGGGACACATGAGCAGTTGCACCAATATAATTAATAATATTTAATAATAATTAATAACACTAATAATAACACTACATGTCAGTGGATATTAGCAATGGCAGTCAACGAGCACCATGGCAGGAGGTTCCGAGATCCAATCTCTAGAAACCTGCGGGCAGATGAGGGAAAGGACAACTTCCGGCGGGGAAGGAAGTGAAGAGTTGAGTAACATGCACGTTAGATGACGGATTACATGAGTGCAGAGAAGACTGAGAGAGAAGGAAGAGAGGAGCTCTCCCATCATGGAAGATTCCCCTGATAGTCTAGGCCTGATAGCAGCACGTCTAACCTAAGCGGAGTGGGCCCTCAATACTCACCTGGATCCAGCCCTAGACTATTAAGCTTTATCGAAAGAGGAAGCGTTCTTAAGCCTACGTTCCTTAAATTGGGGAGCGGTGTCTGCCCTCCAGAAACCAGCAACTTGGAAGGCGGTCCACAGCGAGGAGGGAAGCTTGGGTAACTGAAGGGGCTCTGCGCTCCTCGTTCTACTGTTTAGGGACTATAGAACAGTAGCCCTCGATTCAGGGAAGGAACGAGTGTTCTAGAAAGGTGGTGAGATGTTAATACAACAAAGATTGGCGCCGACGCGGACGGCTGCCTTCGGGTGGTGTTGGGCCCCTTTGTTTTTTCTTGTTTCTTGGTGTTCTCTTTCAGTGTGTCGGCTGGGCTGGATACCCGGAAGGCTTTTCACTAGGGGAGAAGAGCTCATGATACAGTCAGGAAACAACTGCCAGCGTCTGATCTCTTTTCCCCACTTTTCTTCTTTCTGTCCATGGAGATTACTGGGACGGGATTGTGGTCAAAGTGTTTTTCTTGATGCGGATCACCTAAATTGCTCATGCCAGGTGAAACGCAGAAAAAGAGGGGAGACCTGTCGCCGGTCTTGGCCTGGTCTCGCCAGCGCGAGATGCAGATCCGCAAGTCCATCGAACTATGAAGATTACCCTCGGAACGTGTTTCACATTCCTCTACGCGATATCTGTGCGTCGAGCGTCACTGCATGTCTATGAAGTAAGACAGAAATAGATAGTGGTACATCAGTTTGTCTGCTAGTCTCATTGAATCAGCTCGTTGACTTTCGGCGGAAAAACAGTCGAGCTGTGTTGGCTTTGATCCTCTGTTTACCGGGTGGCGTGTGTGCATCTTGAGGAGAAAGAGAGTAGGCAGACCCGGGGAAGTGGCTCTGCGTCTGCAAGCTGGGCAGGCCGCCAATCGCGCTTAGAAGCCTCGCGGATTTAAAGTAGACGACGCGTAGCGAAGCGTCTCGACGGACACGGAGAAATGCCAATAGGGGTGGGGGAGTAAGTCAGAGAAAAGGGTATACGTGTTTTGACATGGTATTATACTCACTTCAAATTCCAAACTACGCCGCGGTTACAGATGCTTAAAACCTAAGAAGTTGCGGCCACATGATCGAATCAGTGATGTTGCCAACATGCAACTGCAGCCAGACATCTCTTCCTAAGGGACACTCTCTCTCCTGTCCTCGCTGGCATATATGTATCTCAAGCCTGAGAGAACTGTTTGGTAGTACTCCGGAAGAGCTAAACTGTAAACCTTGTTTACTTCAGTGATCGTCACCCCCGTGCCAGGCGCTGTTGTTTCGTATGTTCCGAATCTGCTGACGGCTACAAGAGCAGCAGCAAGTGTACGTTATGACATATAGTGTCTGTGTCCTGACACCGCGCAGGGTGGGCGCAACGCTGGCAGGAGCACGAGAGGCGCACGTGGCAACGCTCTGTAGCTGCTGTTACAGCTGGACACGACCATGGTAGAAGCTAGGCGATCGCGGTGTGGCCCTCGCAACCCAGCACGCTCACAACCGTCCGTCAAGCGTACCCTCAAGGATATCCACTCTCTCTTAATGTTATTGTCCCTGTGGGTCACTCTTAACAAGGACAGCTGCAGCAAGACATGATCCACCTCCTTGGCAAGAGATCAACCACAGAAAGCGCGTAAGGCTGTTGAGACAGACCACTTGTCCGACTGTGGATGTTGTCTCTGCTCATGAATCACCAGACCCACCACAACTTCCTCTCTCTTGAGCTTTATGTGTTCACATTGCGCGCTCTGACCTTCCGTCTCCGCCAACAGCTAGCTCCATGGTGCACACACACGGACCGACGCGCGCGGGTGTGGGGTGGATGATCTCCACCCACTCCGGAAGCGCGAGAAGCAGAGCAGATTGTCGTTGAACATGGATACAGCGTGGTGTGTAACACATGCTGCGCGCAAGGCGAGCACAGCGAAGCCGTGAAGGAACGAAAATATAAAGCGTTCGCTAATAACATTCATTGTTAGAGGAAACCCCAACAACCCAAACCCAAGGATACGAAATGACACATTACAAAAAAATCTATAAACAAATCCCTACCATCTATGATCCCACATTACCAGACGAAGACTAGTGATATGAGAATATATAGAGAGAGACGATATTGGAGAGAAGACCGATGACCCCCCGGAGATTGTTGAAGAGCGAGAGACAGCAAATAATAGTATACGAACTATGAGCGGAAATACCACATTTCGACATTCATCCTGCTGTTCGCAGACCTGTTTGGAGCGGCCGGCGCGATCGAACGCCACGGGAGCCCGGCTCTTCTATCCCAGTAACCCGGGGGGTCAGCGCAATTAAGCTAAAAGACGTTGTGTGATTAGATAGACAAGTAAGCGCGCTGTCTTCGTGACTGATGAGCTCTTGCTTGTCTTAGTGTGTAAGCTTATAGAGCTTACACGCGAGACACGAGGAACATAAACCTGAGTAAACCCGTAAGAGAGTCCGCGGAATCCCTAGCGTCCTCGAGTAAACATGGCGGGCCACACGCAAGGTATCATAGTGGTACGTGGATACGCAGAAGGCCAGAGCGTAGCGTGCTGGTCCGTACGCGTCTTCCGAGAGCTGCACAGATGTTATGGTGCTGTGCGGGTTGGCTAGAATAGTTGAAATACATGAGAATGCTATAGCTGGAGCACAGACAGAGCTTGTAATCGCCCGGTAGAAAACAGATCATATAGACGTAACAACAAGCGGTGGTAGTATTATAAGAATCAATCGAAGCTGCATGAAGTACATTGCATCACAGAGACTAAGATCGAACCAGTGCGACGCAGTTACAAAGGAACAGTCCGAGGCGAGCTGTAGAAGAAGCCATTATTAAGGTGCTGATTATGTTCAATGTTCCAACTTATGATACATTTTTAACTACACGTGGAGAAGCCCGTGGAGATGGGGAGACATTAGTTGCGGATGTCAGTTGAAAAGACGTTATTCAAAGGCAGGCAGAGACACTTTGACAAGTGCCACGTGAACATGGAAAAATTAGAAGAACCAAACACATGGAGGATCGTAAAACAGACAACGCGAGGAGCACAGACGAGAGGAATAGAATACGCTATCGCGGGTATACCGAGTGACATGTCAAGTAGGGACGATGTGTGGTGGGGTAAGTGATGAGATTTGTGCCAGGCATCCTAGTGGCTTCACTGAGTGTGCTGGCGTAATCTAAACTAGCAGACCGAGAATACTCCATACCCATCTGTCTTGCGTGACGAGTCTCCTGTCACCAATTGACCGGCTCCTCAAGGAGGGTTGGAAGCCTGCCAGCGTGCAGGCGCAGAGTCCGGGTATGCGCATTCCACACAGCCCACGTAACATTACGGAGTAAAGAAGAAGTCTCACCTTGTTCTTTGTCCCCCCACGAAGCGTAGGGCTGACGACTTCATCCGGGGGTGTTCTATCTGGCAGGCAGTGGAGCCGCAGGTTGTTTTGTT
>NW_023339651.1:17761573-17763983 GCF_004916995.1 Morone saxatilis
ACTCGGGGACTTCTAGTGATCAAGACTAAGGTAAAAATCTGCCGAAGTTCCCCTTTAAATGATAATTATTCAAGGGGACAAGGCAGGGGGTTGTGCAGGCTCCTCACCATCACTTATGACATCCGCCCAAGCTGTGGACAGTGCTTTTTTTTTATTTGACTGCTGTGATCAAAGGATTGCCCAACTCAGTATAATCAAGTCGTCATGGTGGCTGATGGTCTCTCTCAGATCTCCTGACAGAATCATCTGTATCCGTTTTTTCCTCTGTCTCCTCTGTATCCATTAGGACTGTTCCATCCTTTCCTTCCATTGTATCTGTTTCCTCCTTTCTCTCCTCAGGTTCTGCACCTCTGCTGCCAACCTTCTCCTCATCACTGTCTGACATATCTGAGGGAACTGGAAGTTGCTTTCCTTGGACGTCTGGATGGTCATCCTCAGCTAAGTCATTTTGAATCAAGGCTGTTTCATTTGCTTGTTCGGATGGTGTGACTCTATCAATAGGTAAATACTCAGTATCACTCTGATGAAAGTTGGACTTAATGAACATCAAAGGACCATCTGAAGTACCATTGGATATATCAGGTGGGTTGTCAATATCAAGTGGATTGTCAATATCAGGAGTACTATCAACATTCTGAGCATTTACAGGACTCTCAACAGGACTAATGCTTGGAGGTTCAGTATGCTGAGTATCTTGGACATTGGTCATAGGTAGATCAGGCTGCACAGGATTCTCACAGACTGTGGGGACAGGAGAACCTAAATAAACTGGAATGAGTACATCATCTCCTTCATTTGAGGAATCCTCCTCCTCTACAGCAGGGTGTGCACGGGTTCCTGGCCTGCGTAGTACTGGCTTTTGTACAGGCTCACTGCTTTCCTCCACAGGTAGGTACCCACATGGAAGTAACAGGTCCCGATGTAATGTCCTTAGGGGACCATCCCTGTTTTCAGGTTTAACTGTGTAAACTGGGAGGGTGCCTGCTCTTATCACCACAACATGGACAGTGTGTTCCCATTTGTCTGAAATCTTATGTTTGCCCCGGATGCGGACATTTCTGACCAGTACCCGATCTCCAGCTTCCAAGTCTGAGGCAGTTACAGGTCTGTCAAACCTCGTTTTGTTTTTGTGAGCTATCTTTGCAGCCTTGTCCATAGCTATCTTGTAGCCTTCTTTGAGACGTGACTTGAGGTTTTGCACATACTCAGAGTGAGATGAATGTTGACCCTCTTGTACTGGCAACTTGAACGCAAGATCAACTGGCGAGGTTGGCACCCAAACATCAGTTCGTATGGGGTGAAGCCAGTCACCTCATTCCTGGTGCAATTATAGGCGTGGACCAGGGGTCTTACGTGGTCACGCCAACAAGCCTTATCTTGATCCTGGAGAGTGCCCAACATGTCAAGCAGGGTTGCCCCTTGGATGGTATAGGGTTGTCCTAACCTTGTGGATACCGGCCACCTGACAGAGTTCCCTGATTGTGCGGGACTTGAAATCTGGACCCTGGTCACTAGGTAGCTTTTCTGGGATACCATAGTGTACCATAAAGTTCTTCCACAGACACTTCGCTGTATGGGCCTTTTGATTTGGTGTTGGGATGGCAACCGCAAATTTAGTGAAGTGATCTGTGATCACAAGTATATCCTTGGTCCCACTTTTGTCAGCCTCCAGGAAATTAATCACCGAAATTGAAATTTAAGGTGGGCTCTTGGGATGACTGAGTCTCTGGAGGTCTCTGGAGGGGTTCTGATTGCTTGGCTATGTTATGTTCTTTTGATAGGATGGTCTCGATAAGCACTAACTTCTGCAATAGTGCACTTTGCAGGGATGACAACATCATGGTCAGACTCATTGCTTATGACAACTGGCAGCTTATGGGGCCGTAGCTGAGGAAAATCAACTGGACCAGCTTTAACTAGCAGGCCACCTGGCAATGGGGATGACGATGGATACTCAATACTGATGGATACTTTCACCGGCTGGAATGACTTGAGGGGTCTTGCCTTGCAGTTTCACTACCCCCTGGTGGTTGTTGCTTGCCTGCTTCTGTCTTAGCTCGATAACTTTGAAGACTACTTTGTAGCCATGTGGAAGAGGCTGACGATAGGTCAAGTAGATGTCGAACAATACATCTAGGGTGTTCGTGCCTATGAGCATGAGGGACTGTGAAGTGTCAGGGACAACCAAGGCGAGTGTGTTTACATCTATGGGAACCCCTACAAAGTCCCTTGGAAAGGTTATGGTCATTTCTATATAGCCGAGGTAAGGCACTAGCTGGCCATTTGCACCTTCCACTTCTAAGAGGTCATGCAGGGGCTTAATCTTCTGCTCTAAGTCTGAGTCTGAGTCAAGCAGACAGTTGACTTCTTCTCCCCTCACAGTCACTTGAGCTGTACTCTTGATGCCAAC
>NW_023339651.1:17764083-17775114 GCF_004916995.1 Morone saxatilis
AAGGGTACTTCGACACGTGGCAGGAGGAGCCGGGGATCGAACCAACAACCTTCTGATTGGGGGACAATGCATTCCCATATGCATGCATAGTTACAAATGTGCCCTGTTAATTTATGTGAACACTACATCTATATGAAACGAAAACTACCAGCGCGGCACCCACATCACATGTATAATGCATACATGGCCATTGTTAGTCAAAGGTTTAATCAGGTCATGGACGCTTAAGTAGGAGCTAGTGAGATGTTTGACACCTTATATTCCACTCCCCATACAAACATAGAAATAGTTTTTTTTGTTATTTTGTCATGTTTACCAGCTAGTCTTTTCATCCAGGCTCCTTCATCTATTCCCAGGTTGTTGTAGATGATCTTGAGAATGTTACCGAGCAGAGTGTTCATGTGTTCAGAGGTCACAGAGGTGCAGCAGCTGTCAGCTTTGTCTGGGTTGCTTCCTGGTCCATGTTCCCACCAGTGAGACATGTAGCTGCACAACATCGGTAACACTACCTACAGAAAAAAACATTACATTAACATTACAAATTTCCAATCAGCAATGTCTATAGTGTATGTAGCACAATGCCACTCCATAAGACTATAAACATATAGCTTTAGGTATATTGTACCTGTAATATTGTATATTATTAAAACTAAATTGTTGCTTTGAGTTGATGGGGAATAATAGGTTTCAGTTGAGTTTTATTAGTCCCCATAGGGAAATTAATCTCCTGCAATTTAATTATTTAACTATTTAGTAGCAGCTAACAGTGCAGTGCTGGCCATCTCCAGTTCAGAAGCTTTGGTTAAGGGATAACGGAAAGAGTACCTCTAATACCTAACATTCATTATTTTGGGATGACAAAAAAACAGAGCACCTTGAGGAAAAGAAACGTGTGGATATGGACACAACAGAAGTAAGGCTAATATGCAATTTTCAGTTAAGTAGTTACATATCCCACCTCCATGACATGGGGCATCTGAGTGTATCTCATGCCAGACTCTGCCAATTCCATTATCTCCTCCAAAGACTTCTCTAAGTTCGGGATCAAAGGACAAACGTCCCCAACCTGCCCTGGAAGACCTAGAGCTGAGAGGTGGAAAGAGAAATGCACTTAAACACAAAAGATAAATATAAACGAGTTCATTATTAGAATACATTTATGTATACTTCAATGCTGTTAACTTTATATTCAATTAAAAATGTGGATGCTAGTTAGCCTAGCCTGCTAGAAGTTACTTTTCATTCATGTTATTTCAACAACTGCTGACTGGGTCAACTAGACCCATGACAGAAGCCCAGACCCATGACAGAAGCTCACCCAGATAGTTATCATTCCCACTGAGATTTGTAAAATCTATTCAGTATATTTTTAATTGGGGGAAATCACTCAGCTGTTTTACTCTGTTCTGAAGCTTGTTAATGAAACAAAGACAATGTAATGTGCTTGAATGCACTATTGGCTCTAGTCCGGTATCGGTGACAGCCCTTTCACTTGATGCAGAGAAGGCTTTTGAACGGGTTGAGTGAGGGTTCCTTATGTTATCTCTTTCAAAATTTGGATGTTGTCCTGGCTTTCGTAATTGTGTGAAGGTACTCTATTCCAACCCGAGAGCAGCTGTTCTCAAAAATGGGCTGATATCAAATTTTTCCGCCTCCCTAGAGGGACTAGACAGGATTGTGCTCCCCCTTTATTGCTCTTCACTATGGTTCTTGAACCACTAGCTGTAGCAATCAGAGCTGATGTGAGGATTAAAGGTGTGCAGGCAGGGGGTAGAGAGCATAAGCTATTTATGTATGCAGACGATATCTTAGCAGAGGTAGCTGATCCTATGTACTCCCTGCCGGTGTTACTTGAATGTATCGAGTCATATTCCAGATTATCAGGTTATAAGATAAATTGGCACAAGGCAGCTTTGTTCTAAAAAACCTTTAACAGGTTACAAAAATATACTGCCCTCGCAAGGAGTAGTCCTAATCCACTGCTAGACAGTTAGTTAACAGACCATTGTAGTCCTCTAATTAACACAAGGCGTAACTTTTCTTGTAGGTTTAATAAGGAGTAACAATTATTCTTTATCTGTAAAACTGCAAAAATACAAACATAAATCAATATTTTAGCAGCATTATTACACAGCGCAGTGTACATAACGTAACAAATGCTGCATTACAGTAGGCTAACTTATACTACTACAGCTATGCTAGCAATCAATTAAGCAATCTCTTGACTGAATTAGAAATAAAATGTATACAGAGCAAATATATGATAGATATAGCATTGCAAACTTATAAATCAACAATACTCACGAACAAATAGTGTCCAAGGCAACAATGTGAAAGATAACTGCAGCAGGAGGATGTGTTCTCTGTCTTGGCTAGTTAAACTAAGAGACCCTGCTCTGCAACTGTTGCTGCTAAAATAACCAAAAGGGGGCACTGCAGTGCATGAAATTATGTAAATAATCAAACAAAATGCAGAATAAAGAAGGTATCTGTAAACATCTGAGGATCATTTGGCAAAAGGATCTAGGATGCAATTTCAGTGATGACAAATGGCTAAAAATATTATCAAATACCAGGAAATATGTAAGGGAGGTTACAGGGAAATTCATTTAGTTCAAGTTAATACATAGGTTTTATTTTACTCCCTCTAAACTCCATAGGATGGGCTTACTGATCAATAATCTATGTCGGAAATATCAAACTCAATCAGGAAATTCTTTTCATGCAATTTGGGAGTGTAAACTTATCTACCCATTCTGAAAAAAATTACTAGAATGCATAGGGAACTGGTATGGTTCAATGATACCTGTGTCACCGAGACTATGTTTACTGGGGGACCAAACAGAAATGGCCAATATATCAAAATACGTCTTTACATTGATAAAGGTCAGGGTAGTCACGGCTGCCCGATTGATCCTCAGAATTTGGAAAAGTAAATCCTGGATAAAATGGATGGAATCTATGTTAGAAATAATATCATATGAAAAATTGTTAGCTAGAGTCAATAATGATTATTTTAAGAGGGCATGGGACAGCTTTTTTGCTTATAGCACTTCTGGACGCTGTAATGATTTTGTTGTACCTTTATAACTGCTAGATGTCTATTTTGGTTGTCCTATGTTTTTATTTATCACAGGCCTTTGTACAGCTTGTAACCAAATGATGCATGTGGGGAGTGAAGGTTGGCCAGTGTTGTCCGATCAAACAGATGAGCTACTGTAACTCAAATTGCTGAAAAAGTTCATGCTGGTTCTGACAGAACCTGATAGAAAGAAGAATATATATATATATATATATATATTTTTTTTTTTTTTTCCTCCCCTATTTCTTTTACTTTTTTCTTTCTGTAGTCAGGCTATATCTTTAAATCTGGGATCTAAGAAACTGAGTCCAACTATGGGCATGATAAAGCCCATGGCATCCAAATCTCACTCAAACCACTGTCCTCCTTTTAGCGACTTTCTCGCTAATCCCAGAGTTGTTTACAAGCTATTCAATTCAGCAAAGTGATGAGAAAAGAGAGTGTACATGGACAAAAACAGGTAGTCCTGTAACCTCTAGTGTATGACTCTGTAATTTAAATCAGTAACGTACATTGCTGAGTTGCATATAGTCATTCTCAGAGGATACAATTACAAACTAACTTCTCAGCTAAACAGTGAAATGGAAACCACATTTGATCGTACCCGCTCTCTTTTTAGCTCCTTTGCTGTTGTAGATGGAGAAGCTGTTGAACTTGTTGATGTGACACTCTAGGAAAGCAACAGGGAAGGCTGCTGAGAAGGCAGCTAAACACTTTCCTAATGCTGGACGCTGTCTGGAGAGGAGAGGAGAGGAGAGGAGATGAGAGGAGAGACAAATAATCATTATTTTTATTATCAATCATCCATTTCATATTTTCAAATAACTTGATAAAAGCCATACATACAGTACATACAACATACTACATTCAGTGGGGAGAACAAGTATTTGATAGAATTTTGCAATTTTCAGAACTTACAATAGCATGTAGAGTTGTAATTTTTATCAATAGGTATGTTTTTAAAGGTAATTAATTTCATTCTTTTGCATGACAATTAAGTTTGAACATCAGAAACAGAACTTAATATTATGGTACAGAAACCTTTGTTTGCAATTAACAGAGATAGGACGTTTCCTGTACGTTCTTGACCAGGTTTGCACCACTGCACAGGGATTTTGGCCCACTCCTCCATACAGAGTCTCACCAGATCCCTTCAAGGTTTCCGGGTGCTGTCGCTGGGCAATACGGACTTTCAGCTCCCTCCAAAAAGATTTGCTATTGGGTTCCAGGTCTGGAGACTGCTGCCACTCCCACGACCTTGAGATGCTTCATACGGAGCCACTCCTTAGTTTGCCCGGCTGTGTGTTTCGGGGTCGTTGTCATGCTGGAAAACCCAGCCACGACCCATCTTCAATGCTCTTACTGAGGGAAGGAGGTTTGTTGGCAAAGATCTCGCGATACATGGCCCCATCCATCTCCCCCTCAATACGGTGGCAGTCGTCCCTGTCCCCTTTGCAGAAAAGCCACCCCAAAGAATGAGTTTCCACCTCCCATGCTTCACGGTTGGGATGGTGTTCTTTGGGGTTGTACTCATCCTTCTTCTTCTCCAAACACGGCGAGTGGAGTTTAGACGACAAAAACCTTCTATTTTTGTAAAATCATAGACCACATACCTTCTCCCCATTCCTACTCTGGATCATCCAGATGGTCCCACCTGGCAAACTTCAGACGGGCCTGGACATGCGCTGGCTTGAGAGGGGACCTTGCGTGCGCTGCAGGATTTTAATCCAATGAAGGCGGTAGTGTGTTTACTATGGTTTTTCTTGAGACTGTGGTCCCAGCTCTCTTCCAGGTCCATTTGAACCCAGGTCTGCCGTGTAGTTCTGGGCTGAATCCCTCACCTTCCTCAATGATCATTGATTGCCCCACGAGGTGCAGATCTTGCATGGGCCCCAAGACCGAGGGAGATTGAAACCGTCATCGTTGACTTCTTCATTTTCTAATAATTGCGCGCCAACCAGTTGTTGCCTTCCTCACCAAGCTGCTTGCTATTGTCCTGTGCCATCCCACCTTGTGCAGATAGACAATTTTTGTCCCTGATGTCCTTACAACAGCTTTCTGGTCTTGGCCAATGTGGAAGAAGGTTGGAGTCTGTTTTGATTGAAGTGTGTGGAACAGGTGTCTTTTATACAGGTAACGAGTTCAAACAGGTGCAGTTAATACAGGTAATGAGTGGAGAACAGGAAGGCTTCTTATAGAAAAACTAACAGGTCTGTGAGAGCCGGAATTCTTACTGGCTGGTAGGTGATCAAATACTTGGCAGAGCGGGTCGTCCCCCAATCGGAAGGTTGTTGGTTCGATCTCCGGCTCCTCCTGAATGTGGCACGTAGTGTAAAAGCACTTTGAAGACTAAGGAAAAGGCGCTATTACAAGTACAGTCCATTTCCCATTTACCATTACTTATGTCTGCAATAAAATGGAAATAAATTATTTAAAAATCATACAAATGTGATTTTCTGGATTTTTGTTTTAGAATCTCTACATGCTTTGTAAGTGGGAAAACCTGCAAAATCAGCAGCGTATCAAATACTTGTTCTCCCCACTGTACATACAACTTTGCTTATTTTGTCTAAACATGGTAAAAAACAGTAATACTTCTAGTGTGTAACATTTAGGATGATCTATGGATCTAAGGATGATAGAAATGGAGGATAATGTTCATAGGTATGTTTTTATTAGTGTCTAATCACCTAAAAATAAGAATCATAAATTAACTGTATGAACTTATGTAGCGCCTTTCTAGTCTTTCGACCACTCAACGCGCTGTACACTACATGCCACACTCTGCCCATTCACACACATTCATACACTGATGGCAGTGGCTGCCATGCAAGGTGCCAACTGCTCACTAGAACGGAAACTAATCATTCATACAACTCATAGCGCTGGGAGCAACCGCCAACCTTCTGATTAGTGTACAACTTTCATTACAAATCTTCACTTCAATAGAAGGTGTTAGTTTGCAGAAACATAATAAAACAAACATAATAAAATAAACATAATAAAATTATGCAAAAGTAAAGCATCAAGTGAAAAAGAAAAGGTGTTTCAGGTGAGGAGCCAACCATTGGCTCTGAGGTAAGTGTCAGCAGCTTTCTGCTGCAGGCCTCCTGTTACCTCTTCAGATTTTGCTGGGCCTTGTGTTTTCGTTACTTTAGAATGAGCTATTTTTTCCTATATAGAAGCGGGTCTCTCTTGTACAGAGTCCGCCATGTTAAACCACCATGTTTCTACAGTATCCCAGAAGGGAAAAACCAAACACTGGCTCTCAATATAGCTGTTGGTGTTTTTCACACGTTTCATGGCTATCGTAGTGTTTGGAAGGGGAGGGTGAGGCGAGAGAGTTGCCATCACTGGTCTTTTAAAGCATTGCAGTTGCAGCTTGCAACTAACTAAACACTGCTTGCATCTGTATTTGACGGGAATGGTGGGAATAAGAAAGGGCTGTGTAGGAGAAATACGATGGCAGTGAAACTCGTGTGTTGATTTGTCCCTGCTTGGCTAATGTAGAAACATGACGGCTCATTTTAAGGTAATGAAACCACAACAATTTCTATATTCAGGTGATATACAGTAATGAAAACGTGAAAAACTATGGATATTTTATTCCATTTCTGACTATAGATCCTCCTAAATCTTACACATTGGACTTTTAAAAATGGTTTGTTTTGGAAAAAATGTTTGGTAATAATATATTTTAAAATACTGTTTTAAATTCAGATTATTATTTCCTTTTTCTTGTCTCAAAAAATACAGAAAACAAACAGGTGTTAATAGAGTTGGTGATCTTGCATAAGGAATACCATAAATTGTTGTTAATTGCACTCACTTACACTGTTGTTTCTTACTTACCGTACTTCAATTTTATTATCTTGCCAATAGGGAACACATGCCACCATGTAAATTTGGCTGATTTACAGTGTTGCTGCATACAAAACAGACTACAGGTACATCAGTTAGACCAGCCTGTCTTTGAGATTTTCGAAGCTCAGCAATCATAGCGTGTTTTACTAATTAAAGGTGCAGTAAGTAATTAAAAAAACAATAAAAAAAACTTAAGATAACTTCATATTTACTAAATCCTAACAGTAAAACACTTGACAGATAATATGTGAAAAAAATCAGGTTCCTCTGGCTAGCATTCCAAATGAACAAATAATCAGAGCCAAGAAAGTGGCTTCTGAGTGACTTCTCAGTGAAAAGAAACTGCTGATTTTGAGTTGCATTCGATGTTCTCTGTTAATTTAAATGATCTGCATACATGTAAACCAACGTGAAGATGTGGAATAAACACAGTTCTATACTAGGTTTTCTGTACCTTAAAGACGTGTACTGTCAGGTGTACTGTACCTCTCTACATAGATGCTTTTGTTGGTTCCCAGAAAGTAGAGGCTGTTGAGGATTCTGTAACAGGAAACCTGGACATCATCCACTGGAAGAAGAGATGCAAACAAAACATAAATTTTGCAGTTTACATTTCTAGGGGGTTCTGTCCTTTTTATTATTTTATTATTTTTTCCATGAATAACCAACTCTAAAGTTTTGCATCAGAATGAAACAGGAATCTATTTCATGTTGGAAATCTGAGATTATCCTTCAAGAAGACAGTAATATTCTGTTAAATTTGCACATTTGATGCCTCAGCCAAACACAATATGAACAACAGAAGTCAGTACACACATATGAGGTCTTCTCCAAACAGGTTCTGTCCAATGTGTTCAAACAGGGAGGAGAGGACCGGCAGCAGGGCAAATGTAGTGTAGTTGATGATCTGAGTGACACCCCGCGGCTGCTCTCTGCTGTGGGTGAACTGACCAAGCTTCAGGTTCTCTTGCGTCTTCTCCAGATCTTCTGCTGCACTGTCGAAGTACGAACGCAGTGCTGCCTTTACTGACTCTAGACCAGTCTTCATCACTGTCCTGATATGTGCAGAGAGTAAGATTTTACAATATTATCTTTACAAGAGAGACCAACGATATTTTAAAGCAACATTATGTAAGTGTTCTACCTTAAAATAACTGCTACAAAATATGTTTAATGCTACACTGAGTTGTATTAGGGTGAATGGTGTCTCTGTCATTCCCACTTGGCCCTGTACGCCTGTTCTTTTGGCTCCGGGGCAGAATAAATGCATAATGCTTGATGGCAGTAGTCACACACCACTACTATGTCAGTGATTTTGGTGAAACTGGATCATATGTTTTGGAGAAAATGTTTTCTGGTTTTCCCTCTGTCCAACTCTCTGTGATTTACAGAGTTTCCTGATGTAAATGTAGCCGCTGTTAGTTAGTTAGCTTGGCCGTACTCTGGATGCCCAGGATTGGGTGCTCAAAGCACCAAGAGAGTGTTGGTGTTTGCACCGGCAGCACATGAGCTTAGAGGTGGAAATGCTGATGAAAAAATGTTGCCAGTATCATACCAGAACCGGAGCAACAAATGACATACTCTTGAAACAGAAGAACAAACACAGAGGAACAGCCAAACTACATTACATCCCAGGTAAAATGTCAGGATAAGCAAAGACAGAGCCCAAAGTTCAAGCCACACAGTAGCTCAACATCCAACGTTCACTGTGGCTTATGGTTTCCCAGCCATTCTGAATTCCCAAACGTTGGGTTATTCTGTTAAAATTTCTTGGTTTTATATCTTCAATCCCTGAGCAAGACATTTTTACATAAAAAGCCATTTCGAGTCCTCTCAATGAATTTGAGCCCAAAATACAGCTAACAACTTTCTCATCATCCAAAAATGTAAACATTGCTCACTTGGTTTTTTCAATTGGAAATTATATTGATATGTCAGAAGTTACAGGACCAAAATATACAGTGTTATCATAAGACTGGTCAAATTGTATGTCTTCAGTTTGGATAAGAGTCAAAATCTTTTGATGCTGTTCTGATAGGACTTGAGATCCAAAAATATTGGAGGGAACCACTATTCTACTTTCACTATTCATCTTTAGATTCTACATTAACATCCTTTCCACAAGTTGTCCGACTGAAATTAAGTGAAGCAACATACATCCGAACACACCCTTTGTATTATATGGCAGGGTATTTAAGCAGCTGCATCTCATGGCCTTCATCACCGAATGGAGTTGGTTCAGTTGTTTCTAATGGCCTAAGCATGAGGCTTGTGTGTCATGAGGAAGGAAGGAAGGAAGGAAGGAAAAGTGATGAACCAGATACAGGGTCATAGGCTGCCAAGGCTCACTGATGCAGGTGGCGAGCGAAAGCTGGCCTGTGTGGTCCAATCCAACAGACTAGCTACAGTAGCTCAAAATGCTGAAAAGGTTAATGCTGGTTCTGATAGAAAGGTGTCAGAGGACACAGTGAATCACAGTTTGAAGCTCACACATCAACTCACAGTGGACCTGTAGTGTTTATGTTTCTTATCACTGTCTATTATATGACAAAGGACTAAAGCTGCCCCTTAATAGTCGATTGAACTTTCATCAGTCAGAGAGTCCATTCTGGAGCTTCGCCTTGTCACTGGGACGATCATTGTTGCAACACAGACCTTTTCTATTGTAACACAGGAAGTTACTTACTGGTGCACTGCTGCATATGCTACCTGTACTAGCTGCTGCCACTAGCTATTTAGCAGTTCTATTAGCTGACTGGCTCACTTTACCTAGAATGGGAGCTTGAAGGATACCGAGCGGGGAATACTAGCAAGAAGCAAAACTGGCGGCTAGCGAGGCACGGCACAATGCCACGCTAATTGTGGGAGAAAGTGCAGGTTCCACTAACTTGCAAGCACTGATATGTCCACTGCGACAAGTGAGAAGTGGCCGAGGTAATGTGTGATTTGTTTGCCTACAGTGGTTCGTCTCTGAAAGAGCAGAGTAAGTACCCATCTTTAACACCATGATACAATATGCATGTTAGGTTTTCACTGGCATGGACAAAGACGGACACACACACACACACGTCACAGTTCTTATCTTACCTGGCATCTAGGCTTTGTCCCAGTATCTGCAGACAGTTGACTATGGATGTGGCATTGTTACCTGAAAAGTAGACAGGATTACATAACAGTAAACTCTGTTTTGAGGTTCTCATCCGTCAGGAAATTGAAGAGTCAAGCACTACAGCACAGTAAAGCAATAAAAGCCCATTTCAAATCAATAGGAGCTGTCTGTCTCAGAAAAACAAATCTGAAGAATCACAATCGTATGTGCTTTAGTAAATAACACCGCAGAGCATCATATTCAAAGAAAAAAGATGTTCCCTTAAAAAATGAAGGCTTAAAAAGTCATATTCAGAAGTGGCCATATCCAGTTGTATCAGGTCTACAAAGGTGAAACATCTTTTTACTTTTAAGGAAAATGACACAGAGGAATCTTCTCAGAATGTGGATATGGTACAACAAGTTGCAATAAATACCACACAACACGAACAGCTGCTGAATATACACCCACCCACAATATCATGCATGCATGCACACACACCCATGCACACACCATTTGAGAATGTTCTTGAGCTTTTCTATCCACTTTCATAGTCACATAGTTGTATATCAACAATAATAAATGCAAACATCTGTAGGATAACTTATTTTATATGTGTATGTGTCTCATATATCTCTCAGATAGAAGAGGTTCCTGTGTACAGTAAGTTTAGATCTTCACTCAGTTAACAATATTGTTCACACAAATAGTTGACCAGTTCACCTCTGGGTCTCCCTAATGTAATGGACAAGTGGGGAAATGGGGGATCCACTGTAAGTCAGTCACATCACACCTCGACTTTCTTCCAAATAAGATTTCATTCACAATATAATAAATAAATGGTAAATGGACCTGTACTTGTATAGCGCCTTTCTAGTCTTCCAACCACTCAAAGTGCTTTTACACTACATGGCACATTCGCCCTTTCACACACATTCACTCAGTGATGGCAAAGCCCATCAAACAGAAACTAACTCATTCATACACATTCACACAC
>NW_023339651.1:17775214-17775613 GCF_004916995.1 Morone saxatilis
ATATATATATATATGTATTGTGTACATGTAACTCTTACTCCATTTTTTTCTCATCTTAATTTAAAGGAATAAAGCTATACTCGATTTGAGTCGAGAGTTTTAATGATGTTTAATTACACTCTTTGGCAGAAGAGGGAGCTTGAAAACACTCAAAAACAAACCACTTAGGCTAGAGGGTTTGGTCCTCAGTAAAAGGATTACCCCAGTGTTTGTAATGTCAGGTTGAGATAAAATGATGTCTTATACATAATCAGACTACAACTAACACATGGTTTAAAGAAAAAAATGTGTCCACAGTATCATCCGGTCTGTTTGTTTTTCTGTCAGAATGTAATGCCTCTGTCAGCTGGTCTGTTTAAAAGTGAGAGGAAGAACCCAGTTCCACAGTGTCCTCCACGG
>NW_023339651.1:17775627-17784233 GCF_004916995.1 Morone saxatilis
GGCTACATGTCCAGTTCCTCACTCCTGTATTATGGAGTCGTGTTCCCAACCACTTCCTCAAGGTAAAAACTCCTTTTTGGGGGCTTCTTTTGTTGCTTTGTTTTGGTGGACAACAGATAAAACTAGGCAGAGCTTATTGACAAAATGTTAAAATCAAAAAATGTGCAATGTATAGAATAAAGGGGTGTAAAGGCTGACTGTTCTGAAAAGAAGAGACTGTAAAAAGTAAAACAATTGGGAATGCTTCTGTCTTAAATTCATCTTACTTGTTTTTTCAGGTGTCGCATCCAGAGTGAATGAAGACACTGGCTGGCGGTCCCGAGTGTAAGCGAACCTCTCCAGTTTATGTCTCTGCCATTATACCTGAGGAGAACAGGTGGAATAACCACAGCTACTCACACACACTTCTCCATCCACCCGCTCTCTAATTTCTCATGCAGTATCTCTCTTTGTGTTGACTAGGTCAGTGGATATCCTTGAGCTGTCCGAGCAGAGGGACCTATTAAAGTTTCACTACCATACACTCAGACTTTACTCTGCAATCTGTGCTCTGGGAAACAACCGGGTGGCACATGCCCTCTGCTCCCACGTAGACGAGTCACAGCTCCTACAGGCTATAGAGAATAAGTACATGCCAGGTAACACACACACACACACACACAGTACACAGTACAAAAAGAATAACTTCATGAAAATAAGAAATGTTGTGTTTTCGGCCTTTGATGTTTTTTTTTTTTTTTACACACAGGCAAGTGGTATTCAGTTGGTGGCAATCTCCAACTTCCCAACAAAGTATTCTGATACAGTACAACTTTTACTGGGTTTTTTCTGGTTGGCTGAGCCCCACAAGAATAAAATCACTTATTTTTATTATGCTTTTTGAAGAAATATTGTGTATTTTGCTAATTAATCTTAGGTCAAGGTATAAATTCTGAAATTCAGCTCAATAAAGTAATAAAAATAAATTTTTTCAGAAAGTCTATCTCTCATTGTTTGTAATAAGCACAACTTGTACTTGAACAAAATGTAAGTGTGTCAATTTAAATATTAATCAACTGTGGTTTTCATTTTACACTTAGAATACAGGTACTCAAATAAAAATGGCTAAAAATAAATATACTTATTTAACAAATAGGGTGAAACTTCTGACACATTGGCTCTCCTTAAACAATAAGTTGATGTCAGGAAATGGTTACTGTATATATAGACCAGTATAAAGAATAAATACATGCAATTGGTACTATGAGATAATGGAAGTAGTCTATTCATTATTAAGAACATAAATGGTATGTTTAAGGGATACTGTTTTAGTTGAATGTATATAACTATTACTCCCACCCACAGGTTTGCTTCGTGCAGGCTACTATGACCTCCTCATTGACATACACCTGAGAAGCTATGCTACGGCTCGCCTCATGATGAACAATGAGTACATCGTTCCCATGACAAACGAAACCAAGAGCATCACCCTGTTTTCAGATGAGAAGAAGAAGCATGGCCTGCCAGGCATTGGCCTCAGCACCTCCCTGAGACCCAGAATGCATTTCTCATCCCCGAGTTTTGTCTGTGGGAGTGGACAATCGTATCGTAACAGCAACAATGGCTCAGGTTCAGGAGACTGTTTCCAGTACAGCCCTGAATTCCCCTTGGATATACTGAAAATTAAAACCATCGAGATGCTAACAGAGGCAGTGCGGGAGGGAAGCTTGCATGTGCGGGACCCAATAGGAGGCAGCACTGAGTTTCTCTTTGTCCCACTCATTAAGCTGTTCTACACCATGCTCATTATGGGAGTTTTCCAAAATGGAGATCTGAAGAACATCCTCAGACTGATTGAACCATCTGTGTTCTCCGAAAGACGAGAGGGGCAGGAGGACATGCAAATAGAGCTGGAGGTGGTGAAGGAGTTGGAGACTGAAGGAAAAGGAGAGGATGGAGGGAGAAATATGCCTAAAGAAGGACTGTTGCAGATGAAGCTACCGGAGCCTGTAAAACTCCAGGTGAAAACTCAGTACAACCCCTTAGTTTGTTGTACTATATCAGCGTATTTACAGACCTAGTGTTTTTTTAAATAATAATCAATGTAACAGTGAGTCATTGTTTTTGCTGTCACAGACAGTTGACTGTGGTTCAATATAAGTAGTAGAAAACATCAAATAACAGTTAAAAATCACCTACTTTTCCTCAACTATCCAGGTGATTAGATGTTATGGGTGTTACAATCAGTGTTGGGCATTAAGGCATAACTAGTACTAATATTACAGTCATTATATTACTTTCCCCAGTAACTAGTAGTGCATTCAGCACCCGGAAATAGTATCATTACTTCGATTATAAGAAACAAAACTGGATTTTAATAGTTGTAAGTCTGAATTTTAGGGAGAAGGGACCCAATTACCAATTTTGAGAATCAGAAAAGTAATATAACTAGTAGTGTAAGTAATTACTGTTGACAGGGAGTGTTAAGTTAAGTAATAATATTACTTTCAAAAAGAGTAATGAGTAATAAATTAGTTAAAAAGTAACAAACACCACGACAAAACAGCACAGTGCATAGACAACAGAGGAATCTTATGGCCAGAATCTGTGCTAGATGAGCCCCTGAAGACAAAAATACAGCATGGCCTCAACCCAACAAGACACCAGAATAAAAGTTTGTGCAACACTGATTTAGTATCAGAACAGCAGAGGAACGAGGCTGACTGAATGTGGCACATACACACAACTTCATGAATGACAAAACAAGCAAGATGCGGTTTAATATTAGCTGGAGACGAGCTGTTAACAGTACAAAAGATGTAAAAAAACAAATATGCATTTATATATATATAAACATGTATATTTTATAATTTTGAAAAAAATATTTTTAAAAATTCTTGCTAAATCAAACGCTTCCTCCTCACTTGAAATAAACACATTGGGGAAAAGTCAGCTAGATGTAAACATTTTTTTCTGTAATAGTCTTTCTGCTTTGAAGCCGAAGCATGTTAGCATTCTCTTAATGCTATAATATGTCCCGAGAGAAGAGCAGTGGAACACTTGGTATGATAAAACATAATTTTTTTTAAAACCCATCAGAACCAGAAAATAAAGCTAGTATGTCTAAGAAAAAAACACAATTAAAAGCACAATTAAAGCAACTGGTGGTACTTCAAAGAGCTACTGGCAAGAGCACAAATACAAAAATGTTCAGAATTTTGATTTTCTTAGCCTTCAAGTTTCAGCAATACCTAAGCAGTACCTTAAAAAGTAAGGACAATGACAGGACGTACTGTAACCTACAAAAATATATTACATATTTTTTCATATTCAAGTTTTTCATCATAATATTTAGTTAACTCTATATTATGTGTGTGTGTGTGTGTGTGTGTGTGTATATAGATGTGCCACGTGCTACAGTACCTGTGTGACTGCCAGGTGCGTCATCGCATCGAGGCAGTGGTAGCATTCTCTGATGACTTTGTGGCTTGTCTCCAAGAGAACCAGCGATTTCGCTACAATGAGGTGATGCTAGCCCTTAACATGTCTGCTGCCCTCACTGCCAAGAAGACCAAAGAGTTCCGATCTCCTCCACAGGAACAGGTAGGAACACCACTGAAGAAGAGTGAGGCTGGGCTGCAGGACAAAACAGTACAAAATAATAGGTTATACTACTAAGAGAAGGGCATAAAGTAGAATTTGAAGTGTATTTGAAATTGGGCGAACATATTCTCTATCTTCTTAAAGGTCATATACAAAATTCTCTTGCCACTGGATATTGCAGTAGATATAGCCATGGGAAGTAGGGGATTGTAGTCAAACCCCCTACCTCGAGAGGCTGCACCCCCACCCCCAAGTGCCTGAAGTATAAAATATTTTGATGCTTCATTTTATTTTATTTTATTTTATTTTTTCGTGTTACTCACCACCCCTTTTGGTCCCTGCGACCAGTGATAAATATTTGTATATTCCCTTTAAAAAATTATTTGCTATGCCTGTTCATTAAGACGATTGTAAAAGTACAAGTCGCTATTTTCTTTTTGCAACTTTTTGGCTGACCCGCACAGTCCTCTGATTTACACTGATCAGCCATAACACTATGACTACCTGGGCACCCTGGTGGTTATAATGTTATGCATCCTCATATCTACAAACTGTGATGCACTGTGTGTTCTGACACCTTTCTATCAGAACCAGCATTCACTTTTTCAGTAGTTTGAGCTACTGTAGCTCGTCTGGTTAATCGCTTTTCCTTCCTTGGACCACTTTTGACAATAGCTGCAGTTTTGGAGATGCTCTGATCCAGTCGTCTAGCCATCAGAATTTGTCCCCTGTTAGAGTCACTCAAATCCTTATGCTGCCCATTTTTCCTGCTTCTAACACAGGCAAAATGTTCACTTGCTGCCTAATATGTCCCACCTACTGACAGGTGCCATGATAACAATCAGTGTTATTCACTTAATCAGTCATAATTTTATGGCGCATCGGTTTTGATTGCACTATCTATGTCTATGTTGTTCATTAAGATGATCATGGTGAGGTGTTAATTATTTTCTTGTTGTTTGTTCTACCTTGGGTATGAGACCACCAGCATCTCAACAATAGGACAGAAATATCATAAAACTCTCCAAAACCATTCTCCCCAGTCTTTCCAACAATCACCAACTCTGGTTTTGTCAAAATAAGCCCTTAATTCTTAGATGTTAGGTGTGAAAATATTTGTGAAAAGGGCTGCAATTGCTACAACGTAAGCCAACGTTAATCCTTGTGCCCATCAAAGTACCTCCATTAAGAGTTCTTGTTTTTGCCACACTGTGTCAGTGTCTAAAAACATAAAGGAAAAAATCCCTACAGAGATAGACATTTTGTTTAACCAGAGACAGCTGTATTTTACCTTTTATATCATTGTATCATCATAGTAGGGGAACAGAAACAAAATAAAACTTACCAGAACCGTCTTTATTAGTTAGTTTTGCAACAGGTTTGACTCACCAATGGAGGTCGAACCCCCCTTCACTTCCTAGTATCCCCACTCATATCTCAGCTACCCCACCTCCACATGCCTCCCTGTGATACCACAAGACCTCCACCTCCCACCAACAGACGACATCTCCCAGCTCAGGGAGAATATCTCTCAACCCAGATGACAGCAACTGGCTGTAAAATAAACAAATAGCATATTTCCACTAGACTGGTGGGAACATGGTCTCAACATCCAACTCAAAAACCATGACCAAATTTATGTTGGATTTCTGTGATAATCCCAGTGGTTGCTTTTTTAAATATGTAATAAACACTTGTATTTAATGATTTGTACACCCGCATGTGTTTCTACAGATCAACATGCTGCTGAACTTTAAGGATGAGAAGCAGGAGTGTCCCTGTCCTGAATACATTCGAGAACAGCTGCTTGACTTCCATGAGGATCTGATGAGACACTGTGGTAAACTACCAGTCAGCTTCACCTGCACAGTCAACCAAATGGATCAATAATATCTGTATTTCTGTTTATTCATTAATTGCAAACATACAGTATGCACTGTATACTGATTTTTCCATTGTGTCAGGTATAGAGTTGGATGAGGAGAGAGGCATAGACGGTGACAGTGACTTCACCATCCGAGGTCGACTCATGTCATTGGTTGAAAAAGTGAATTACCTGAAGAAGAAGATGGCCAACCTGCCAAATGAGAAAAAAGACAGGAAACCCAGTGAGTCCTCTGACACACAGAGAGAAAGCAGTGTACATCTGACAATTTGTTACCCTAAATACATATTTTGGTTCTGGATAAACACTCATACACGATTCAGATTCCTGATGGATGAATCTTTTTAATTTGAATGACTCTGTGACCTTTCCTAGCATTACCTATAAGACACATTTTACATGTTAAGCCTTTTATTGTTATCTTACCAGTGTGTTCTACATTAAACATGAACTGATAGTCGAGACACTTATTCTCAAAGGCTTCTCCTTGATCTACTATGGCTTGGATTCTACCTCATTTGTACATTGTGTTGGTCAAAAGCAACTGCCAAATTAATACATATAATTATAAAGTCAATGAATATCAGAAGAGTTCCCCAATGGGTCAGGTTAACAAAATATATTCATATTCATAGGGCCTTTATTGGCATGGGAATCAGATGTTAACATTTCCAAAGCAAGTGTGAAATAATAAAAAAATGTACATAAACAGAAGAAATTTGATTTTGCTGTTAAAAGTTTATATACAAATATACGATGGAGTAATATTACGAGAATAAAGCCGTAACATTACGAGAATAAAGTCGTAATATTAGAAGAATAAAGTCATAGTATTGTGAGAATAAAGTCGTAATATTACGAGAATAAAGTCATAATATTGCGAGAATAAAGTCGTAATATTACGAGAAAAAAGTAGTAATTTTATGAGAACTCTTAAAAGAAAGAGCAGTCTTCCACCTGCATTAAAGTGAGGAATGTTGAACATCTTTTGGAGTTATACTTTGGTATTGGTTTCACAAATAAGGAAATACTTAATCTTTTGGCACATCAGCATCAAATTATTATCAGTATCAGGACTTTGAAACAATTGTGCAAACGACTGTCTGTTTCGAAGAAAGAACCCATGGACTTGGAAGAAATTGCTTCTTTTGTACATTATTCTCGTATTATTACGACTTTATTCTCGTAATTTCCCAAATTGTATTTATTTATCTATTTTTCCTCTTAGTAACATTACAACTTTTTTCTTGTAATATTCCAACTTTATTCTAGTAACATTATGGCTCTTTTTCTCGTAATATTACAACTTTATTCTCATATTATTACGACTTTATTCTCGTATTATTACGACTTTATTCTGGTAATATTACGACTTTATTCTCGTAATTTCCCAAATTGTATTTATTTATCTATTTTTCCTCTTAGTATGGGCCTAATACTCTGTCGTACAAATAAGTCAAATATAACA
Source organism: Morone saxatilis (assembly GCF_004916995.1). Classification (NCBI taxonomy): domain Eukaryota; kingdom Metazoa; phylum Chordata; class Actinopteri; family Moronidae; genus Morone; species Morone saxatilis. Next base: position 17,782,563 of record NW_023339651.1, read on the forward strand.
TAAAATTGAATATAAAAAATTTAGACTTTTGTACAAAAAAATGAAGATACAGAAAAGTATAAATTATTATTATTTATTTTTTTATCAAGGTTTTTTTTATTAGAATTTTCAAATAGTAAACAACACCCAAGAGGGGCTTAACAGACAAAAAAAAACATACCAACAAACATAATAACACTAAAAGAACACATACAACAACATCCCAAACATGAAGTTTGGGAGTGCCATCCCTCCCTTTGCACGAGGTCTCTGTAATATATGTCTTTTGATCCGTGGTGGCTTTTTGTTCCAAATGAAGGCTGATATCTGATTATTTAGTTTTGAAAAAAAGGATTTTGTGAGAAACACTGGGAGACACTGGAAAACATATAAAAAAAGATATGAATCCGGGACTAAATCCAAACCTCTCCAGCGCGCTAAAAAGATAGCCTTCTCAGCATCAAGTGAGAGCACTAATTCTGGGGTACCAGGTGGAGAAGGGCTATAGAGGATATTGAAAAGGCATCTGATATTAAAAAAGGAGTAACGATTCCTAATAAAACCTGTCTGGTCTGGTGAAATGATGGATGGGAGAACCCCCTCCAAGCGACGTGCCAAAATTTTAGCCAGGATTTTAACATCTGTATTTAGTAAAGAAATTGGACGGTATGAGCTGCACTCAAGGGGGCTCTTATCTTTCTTAAGGAGTAAGGAGATAACTGTGTCACGCATAGTAGATGGTAGGGCCTTCAATAAGATTGACTCCTTGAAAACCAATAGTAGCAAAGGGGAGAGTTGTCTTGAAAACTTGGATACCCGGAACTGTATAGTGACGTATAAAAAGCTTGAAAACAGGAGTTAATGTTCTATCTGTACATTTTGCGCCCTGCTCATCATTGACTTCAGGGATGGTCTGATTAGCATTCCTCTGTCTCAACTGGTGAGCGAGAATCCGTCCAGCCTTTTCCCCGTGTTCATAAGACCCATATGGTGATTTGGAGATTAGATACTCAGCCTGTCTCGTTGATAAGAGATCAAACTCTGTCTGTATGCCTTTTCCTAGAGTCTGCCGAAGGTTGATGGCTATGTAACCTATCTAGCTCAAGAATCTCATCCACCAATTCTTTAAGTCGGGCAGTGGTTACTTTCCTCTGATTAGCACAATATGAGATGACCTGACCTCGTAAATACGCCTTCAATGACTCCCAAATAGTTAGAGAAGACATTCCAGGCGTTTGATTAATATCTAAAAACAACAAATTTCAGATGCAATAAAACTAGTAAAAGCGTCATCTGACAGAAGCAGAGGGTTGAGTCTCCAAGGGCTATAACTGAATTGTGCATCTGGGATGCACATTCTCATAGATAAGGGGCAGTGATCTGAAATAACTATGGGTCCATAATCACATCCGGTTATAAGGGGAAGTAGTCTTTTGTCAAAAAAAATATGTATGTGTTATAAACTGGGGAGAAAAAGGAGTAACTCCTGGAAGCAGGATTACGAAAATGCCACACATCCACTAATCCATATGATTCAAGAATAAGCTGGATAGAGCGTGCCGACCGAGACAGAGACAACAATCTGGGCGAATTACGATCTAACACAGTGGAGAGCCTACAGTTTGTCACCACCAAGGATAAGGTAGTGCAATGTCATGTTTGGTAAGCGGGAGAAAAGACTGATGAAGAACA
>NW_023339651.1:17784333-17787680 GCF_004916995.1 Morone saxatilis
TTTCAAGGTTCATTCAATATATTCTTTTTTGTAATAATTATTACTATTTATTTTTTTTAGAGAGAAAAACTAGCAGCTGCACAAGAACCAACACTATGGATCAGGATGACTATAAACAAAAATCACTTCAAAAATAACCCGCTGCATAAGAAATAGGGCCAGAAAAAATTCCCACTCATTAGCCCAAATAAAAAATAAATGAAACATGACTTTCAGGTAAATACTGTACAACCCAAGTTAAGTCCAAGACTGTGCCAAGGCCTTATAATCCTATAAACGAAAACAACAACTGCGTTTCCGTACATTACTGTATAAAAAATAAAATTTAAGGCCTGGAAGACTCCTCCCATCAGCCCAAATATATCAAAAATAAAATGGCAGTGTTGATCCTCCTTATTACAGCAAAAGTCTGTTAATATTGTCCAGGGACAATAATTTAGCCAGGGCCAAATTACTCACTCAACCCTCTGCTCTAGAAATGACATTCTTCTTGACATAGGTCATCACTTTGCTTGCATCTATGAACTCCTTTTCCTCGCCGTTAAGCTTGATGTGGAGATGAGCTGGAAACAGGATACGGTACCGGACTCCCTGCCGGTTACGCAGCAGCTTCCTGACCTCATTGAATGCCGCTCTGGCCTTGGCGACACTTGTAGTATAATCAGGAAAGATAGCAATTGTCTGCAATGTCAGTCTTTAGTGGAAGCAGGATATCTCTCTTCTTGATGTTTCAGCATCCATCACTTGGCTGATTGGCAGGGGCGGGGGCTTCGGGCCTGGGGAGACGGTAGAACTCATGGATGAGGCGGTGTCGGGCCTAGATTTGGTTGACTCGGCAAACTTATATTTACGCAGATTTGCCGTCATCTACACGCATACACATGTACACTTAACTTAGGGAATATGTTCGAAGTAGGTTTACCAGTATTTCGTCGTGAAAAGCGCTTATTAACTTAAAATAAAACAAAAGTTCGACGATAGCTCAAACCAAACCCGACATACTGCATTGCATGCTCGACAGCGCAATGGCGCATAAAATTTTAAATAAATGTAGTTAAAGAAATGTTTTTGAAGTTGAAGATTGTGACTACTGTTGGAGCAGTTGATAACTGCACATATTCTTCTACTGTAGGAAGACGCCACTGCAGTGATGGTGAATTTTTTATTTATGGTACTTACCCAGATTCATGTATAGGCTACAGGCTACTTTATATAGCTTAATTAAAATACTTAATAATTGAAGGACCATTTTGCAATGTTGCAACAGTGTGATCACCATATAGGTACACATTTTTTACAATCAAATTGAGAGATAATTATAATCGGGGACCAGTGCCCTTTTTTAAGGTTAGTCTCAACAGACCTTCAAAATGTTGTTGATGTACACCAAATTAAACACAGATTCATAACACTGTTAATTAACCGTCTATCGTGTGTCTGTATTTGATTTTTTCGGCCATTACCATAGTAACGACCTGTGTCAAGGTGAAATGACATTAAGGAATGTGGATAAAACAGTACCTAAGGAGGTGCTACAGATTGTTCTAATGCACTTCCCAGTTCATGTATATATTGGAGGGGGATTGGACTGTCTGACCCATGCTTTGGGGAAAGAAATGCAGTGTTTTTGTCATATCTGTCGTATCTTGACAGCGCACTTGTTGTTACTGACGTAATTTTTCCTCCAGCACAACACAACAGTTTTTACAGCAGACGCTCATGCATTTTTTAAGTCAACAACGTAGGAGAACATTTTGAGAAGAAATAAGATTTTCTGATAATGGACCCACAATTCCCCAACCACCCCCTAATTCTCTTTCTGTCTGGTTGTCTCTGTAGGTACGTTACAGCAGTTGATTTCAGATACAATGGTCCGCTGGGCTCAGGAGTCAGTTATTGAGGATCCCGAGCTGGTCAGAGCCATGTTTGTCCTGTTGCACCGCCAGTATGACGGCATTGGAGGACAGGTTGGTACATGTGTGTGTGTATCTTTTAATCGAGACACCATACCAATGTAGCTGGTTTATACTGATACATTAGAATATGACAGACATGAGCCTAAGACGCATGCCGCATAACAGCCATGGTCCAAGGCCTGAATCCAATATCTATCATAACAATTATCTGGTGTCGAAATACAGTTTACTTCACGTTAGAAGTGTAACAGTTGTTGAATTAATAAGATGTCATGCAAACCAAACCATACTTCTTTCCCTCTATACAACTTCTGTTAATACAAAAAGTTGACATTCATATTGTACTAACTATATAAGAAAGGAAAGGAAATAGAATATCTGTCTCAAACAAATAAGAGTAAATTATTAAAGAACAGAAATGATGTGTAACATGTGTAAGACTTTAAAGGAACAATACATTATTATTGAATGTTTCTTCTTTACTATGATTTTTTCTCTTTCACATTGTCTTTCTTAACATAGCAGTTTGGACACACTGCTTGCATGAGCAGTGAATGACAGCTGCCACGCTGAACTGCTAAAGCTTGCAAACCTGTGGTGTCCTCACAGAGAGCGATTCTGCAGAAATAGACATTGAAACTATATGTATATGTTACTGGTATAATGGTATGACTATGAACAGATCCTCTCACTGTCTGTTTTTGCTGGGAACCACATGCAGCTCACAGAAAACATAGGTGAGACCTTGTGTTGCTAGTGAAGTTAGTGACGTGACACTCAAGCGGGCAGTTTGGCACCTGTTAACATCACCAGCACCAAAACAAAAAGCAAGAAGCAGTGTGTCCAAACCAGCTGCTGCTCACTCAGCCTGTTATCAGCGTCACATTTAGGACCTTAGCAGTAAGTTCTAAAAGATACAAATCTGTCTCTATATGTGCAGGTGCGGGCTCTTCCAAAGACCTACACTATAAACTCAGTATCGATCGAGGACACCATCAACCTGTTGGCTGCTCTGGGTCAGATAAGATCTCTGCTGAGTGTCCGTATGGGACGAGAGGAGGAGAAACTAATGATCAGAGGGCTGAGGTGAGAGCATACTCGTATTCATATTCTTCTGAATGGTGATTCTGATTTCCTAAATAGTAAATGGACTGTACTTGTATAGCGCTTCTCCAGTCTTCCGACCACTCAAAGCACTTTTACACTGCATACCACATTCACCCATTCACACACATTCATACTATGATGGCAAAGGCCATCATAAACAGAAAGTAATTAATTAATTCATGTCATGTTGAACCGCCATGTTTCTACAGTAGCCCAGAATGGACAAAACAAAACACTAGCTGTAAAAAGGGCCTTTCACATTTTTGCACAGCCACTGTAGTCTTCACCGCTGTGTGTTTGTTCATTAGTGCATTGGTGTAGTTG
>NW_023339651.1:17787780-17791239 GCF_004916995.1 Morone saxatilis
AATTGGCGCTATACAAATAAAGTTAAATTGAATTTAATTAAATTGCAAATGTGTGTTCGATGGGCTTTGCCATCACTGAGTAAATGTGTGTGAGAGGGTCAGAAGACTAGAAAGGCACTATACAAGTACAGGTCCATTTACCATAAACTTTTAGCTATCTGACTGTAGTGAGAGACCACAAACTCCCACTGAAGGTACCCAGAAAGCAAAGACAATTGACAGTTTCACTCCATCAGCAAGATTTATTAGCATCAACACCGAGTTGTCTCGAGAATCAACTGACTTGAACAAAGAATTGTTGATTTTGATTGTTGAAAACGTAAAATAATGGATTTGGTACCCTCAAAAACCCTCAAAACCATTCCAGTATTGTCCAAATTAGTCAAGCAGTTGCTGAAATATTGTCGACATATGTGATTATGCTACTTAATGCTAATTATAATGCAAATTGTCCAATTTAACGTAAAGTTAACATCTGACAGTGTCTATATGCTGGGGAGGCATTCTCTACATTTCCTAACGTAAAACTTTGGTGTACTTAACATTTCCAGGTTTACAATAAGGCTCTAGAGCCAGGCAAATAGACTATAACCATGCCACGTGATCTGCTTCAGTACTTTGTTTAGTCAGTACTTCTACTGTCAACCCTAATTATGAAAAATGTCACTAAGCTTTTAGCTCATCTCTCTTCTTCTTCAGTGATATCATGAACAACAAGGTGTTCTACCAACATCCTAACCTGATGAGAGCTCTGGGGATGCACGAGACCGTCATGGAGGTCATGGTCAATGTACTCAGTGGAGGAGACTCCAAGGTATGAAGTATGCACTTAAGTATAGGCTTAAGTACTGACACTGGCTAAGGGATAAAGCCATTTAAATAACAGTAATAATAAACTTCATAGAAAATATAACATTTATAATGAATAGGTAATTGGTGCATGATTTTTGTGTAACAACTCTGTGCATGATGTATGTTTTGTAGGAAATCACCTTTCCTAAAATGGTGGCCAACTGTTGTAGATTTCTCTGCTACTTCTGTCGAATCAGCCGTCAGAACCAGAAAGCCATGTTTGACCATCTCAGCTACCTGCTTGAGAACAGCAGTGTTGGCCTCGGTGAGTGTGTGCATATGTGTGACCACCAACCCCACACGTCATTGCAAAGAGGACGTAATTTTTGTCATCTATAGAATGCGGTGCAGTATACGTGCCATAGATAATACTTTCTTCAGTACATTGTGGAATTTTGGAGGGCACTATATAGTGGTAAATAAGATTTTGGACTTGGTCAGCAGTGAACTATTTAGGGAATAGCGAGTGATTAAGATACAGCCATGGTCTTCATGCAGATGAATTTGCTCAGTTGTTCTCATGTGACATAGGTATAGAATTTGATCCAAGTACCAAAGTTTCATACTTTGTGGACCGTCACTGTATGGAAATGACATTGTTCACAAAGTACCAAAACTGAGCCATCTCCATGACATGACTAAACAAACTTCATTCACTGATGAAAACCATGAGGTGCAATTGAAAGTTCCTAAATAAATTCTAGTAAGTGGTGAGTTAAGATTATTTTGTCAAACTGTAAAATAAAACTGTTAAATGTATTTCTTACAACTAGATCTGCCCATTCTCCAAAAAATTACATATTTATTCATAGAGAATTACATTCTCTTTGTCTGATATTGATAAATACACAATAAAATATGAAATACATTCAAATATATACCGATCAGCCATGACATTACATTATTTTTTAATATTATACAAATGAAAAAAATCTTATACAGTGGGTGCTTGTAATCCACAACTTGTTGTTAGTCATGCAGTTCTGCAGGAAAAAACTAAGGACTTTGCTACAGCAGCATCCATGAAGCCACTGCAGGTACTGGATACAAGAGGGGGAATGCAGACAGTATATGATGAACTCAAGAAATACTTATATTCACTGTATGTTTGAAAATTATGATCTTCATCTCACTCCTTCTTGCTCACTGGTGTTGTTTCAATTTTGTGGGTTGTTTTTCCCTGCATGTGTGTACAAGACAAAGCTGTGTGTTTTCTGATGAGATTTTAGGTACTTTTTGAAATTAGTTTTACAGCTTCATCCCTTATTACTCACAGGCAACACTGGCTGTTTGAATAGTGCTGAATCCAGAAACAGATAAACCTCTGTTGTTTCATTGATAACAGACTCCCCATCTATATTAATTATATATTTTCCTTTGTTATACTCATATCTTCTCCTTAGCATCTCCTTCCATGCGAGGCTCTACTCCTCTGGATGTGGCTGCAGCATCAGTTATGGATAATAATGAACTGGCCCTGGCTTTAAGAGAGCCAGACCTGGAGAAGGTGAGCTTGACAAACACACACACACACACATGTTAAAATATGTCAGGGGGACTAAGACTGCACAGGCTTCATTCAAGAATGGTATGTTACTTGCTAAAACTAATGAAGTCTAATACAACAGTCAAAGACAATAGATACAGTGCGATAGATAAATATACCTTTTTAATTTTTAATCAGGTTCTGCTCACATATTCAGTGGTATATAAACAATTTTCTTGTTTCTGCAGGTGGTGCAGTACCTGGCCGGCTGTGGGCTGCAGAGCTGTGTGATGCTGGTGCGTAGAGGATACCCTGACATCGGCTGGAACCCTGTGGAGGGTGAACGCTATCTCGACTTCATGCGCTTTGCTGTCTTCTGCAATGGTGAATTAAAGAAAAATTATTTTCTTTTTTTTTCCCCCAGATAGTAACAGTCAAAGGTAGTAACGACTTGTAGGACAAATGTAGTACACGCTTTACCCTGTGAGATACCGGGGTTCCAACGGTGAAAATTTAAGTGGTTTGAATTCACAAATCCTTTTTCCTCATAGTCGACTTTATTGCTGGACAAATTATAATATTCTAACTATTATAAGTTATTTTTAAATAGCAATGTAATGTTAAATGTTTTGGACATTATGTTGTCATGAATACTTCTACTCTTCTGCGGTCAGGTGAAAGTGTGGAAGAGAATGCCAATGTTGTGGTGCGGCTCCTGATTCGCCGACCGGAATGTTTTGGCCCCGCTCTTCGGGGTGAGGGTGGTGATGGGTTGTTGGCAGCAATGGAGGAAGCCATTAAGATCTCTCAGGATCTCTCCAGAGATGGTCCCTCTCCTACGTCTGAGAGCAGCAAGACACTGTAAGACATCTTTGTCCCATTGCATTCATTTTCACTTATTCCTTTAGATAAGGACTAGGAAAACGGTGGCTCTGTAGTCACATGCGGCTCTAAGCCCCTCTCCAGTGGCTCCCTTATATGAGAATGAATAATGGTTATTTTAACATTTTCATTTATCACTGTTGGTAAATGGACCTGGACTTGTATAGCACCTTTCTAGTCTTCCAACCATTCAAAGTGCTTTTACACTAGGTGCCACATTTGCTCTTTCACACACATTC
>NW_023339651.1:17791384-17791505 GCF_004916995.1 Morone saxatilis
TTCCGATTAGTGGACGACCTGCTACGCCTCTGAGCCACATCAGCATAAAGTGATTCTTAGTCTCCAATTGTAAAAACGTGTTGCCATTACACACCATGTTTTAACATTTCATCAACTAAAA
>NW_023339651.1:17791530-17798312 GCF_004916995.1 Morone saxatilis
TGGGAAAGCAACCGATTGACAAATAGAGTGAGCGATGACACATCAAACATCCACCCTTAAATTTATTCGAGAAGGACAAGGCTTTTACCTCTTTCGAAAAATGTTGCTCTTAGAAGAAATTTGATATCACAAACTTTACCTCACCATCACACGTGCACACCAAGCGAGAGCATACGGCGAATTCACCTAATAAACTTTCTGCTCCTCCATGGAATGCGCGGTATTGCAAAATTGCTTTACAGCCTTGGCAGAGGATCAACTGAAAGTTCCTTAATTTGTTTTAATCCATTTAACAAACTCCACATAGAATGCCTACCGAGGGAGGTGTCTAACGAAACTGGCAGTTATCAGTTGCGTTAGAGAAAGAGTGCAATATGAGGGCTTAAAGTTACGCGGGAACTCCCCACCTAAGGCCACAGAAAGTGAAGAAGCCTTTTGAAAGCAACCCCATTATCAAAACTTACACATTTAATCTAAATGTAATTGCAGTTGGGTACCAGGAGTAAACAGATACAGATCCTCATAAAAACCTATCAAACAAAATGACTGTTAAGATACACCCTATGAAGATAAGACTGAGAAGCTTGTTTGACCCAAATTCATTGTTTTGTAAGTCACAAATATCGACTCCTGTCTATTATCGCAAGACTGCCACCCCAAGTCCTAAAATGTATGCCATTTTTTACAAGAATACACTAATTAAATAGTTAATACACGATCATAAAATGGTTTTTAAAAATGTGTATTATTATTTACTATAAATAGCAATAGCCACCCATTTTTCCCAAACTTTCTAAGAATACAGTTTTAAAGGAACATTACTGAGCGTTGCTTAGTACAGCAACCCTTAAAACTCACCTGTAGCCTATATTTCATCGAGCCACGACCCCAGCCTCCGCTTTCAATATAACGACCGACATCGCATTCTTACATCACGCGTCAGTATAAATAATAATCATGAAAACAATATAAACTAGTCTTTCAACAAGGAAAAAATCAATTTGTTATCGTAAAATCAGGATACAGCGGTCACAACAAAGTGCGCAAGTGTTCAGCTGTCAGAGGAAATGTGTTGTGATCCTTGTAATGTTCCTCATCTAGGCTCTCCAGCGCTGTGACGGAAATCAGCAGCCCCGCGGAGTCGCAGGCTCCTTTGATGGGTGACGCGCACAGGCAGCGGCAAAACCCAGAGCCGGACAATGATCACCGTCCCCGTCCGATATCCAGTTAAACTCTGACCGGCGCGGCTTACTAGGCAGTTTTGTTGAGCCCGGATTATGAAGCACGGAGGCCTGGAAATCGTTGCAGCCTCCGTCGTAGTAAAGCCCTCCCGGTCTACCTCTTCATTGTAATAACTGCGCCTAGCCTTGTGGGCTAACATCAACCTGCACTGGAAGTCATCTGTAACTTCCAATAAGTTCCTCACTTTTCAAATGATTTTGAATACTATTATTGTGCTATTTGGAAAAGGCCGTGTCAGCTCTTGACTGTGGGTGATCGGGTCGCTCTGTGTCTGCTAGTGTCTACTTTTGTGTCGACATTCATCAAACGGAAGAACTTTTATTTGAGAAGCCACCAGGGCAAGGAAGCACACTAGGCATGCAGAGGACGCGCGCCCACTGACGGAAAAACAAATATTGAGTGGTAAGATTCGTTTTTAAGTAAGAACCGAAAGAATGAGCAAAACGAGCTGCAACCTTTTGATATTTCGTTTTTTTTGAACCAAAGCGAAAAAACGGCTTGTTTCCCCTGGGTTTCTGCTTGTGTTCAAGCTTATTTCCCAGAATAACAGACAAAATACGATAAAACGTATCACCCTTGTCCCGGAACGTTATTGTTTTCTTTTGTGTGTTGCACTTGGAAGTTGCCGCATTTCGCAAGCCTGAAAAAAACCCTCAATCCATGGCAGTGATTGTACTTTTGAGTAATTTCCGTATCAACACCCACCTGGAACTAGATAATGCTGATTTAATTAAAGAACTTAATTTGAAAAAGCTGGCAAAGACGCCCCCCGGCCCATGTGGAAGAGCCGATTCCGTTCATCACAGACAGGCCACTGATCAACGCCCTTCCCCATTTGTTACAACTGTGGTAACCGTGGTAGAATGTGGAATGCAGCCTTTAGAAAACATTTTTAACAAATGTATGCATAACTACATCATCTCCTCGTGGGAGCCAGGAGCTTTCTCGGCACAACCCACTTCCTTGCTCCCCCTCTTTAATCCCCGCTGCCCTTCAGAATGTGTACTTTTTCCAAGACCACAACTGATGACACACTCCTTCTTCCCCCTCCTTTTTCTGCCTGCTGTACTTTTGTGTCCAGGTTGGCTCTAGTGGGCCCCACCCGCATGGCACTTGCGCCTGCCAACCGCGGTATCTGTGTACAGCCGTGTTGCCTCTTTCCTGACAAATGTGGCCACTGTTTGCGGGGACAAGAGCCTTTCGCGTCACTGATGACTCCTCCCTGCTCCCAACACGGTTTAACCGCTGTCCAAAAGGCTGCCTGCCCTTACAAAAAGCCCCCAGAGGGAACGCATAGAACGGAGTGTCTGCTGGCCTGTTTGTGGGCTAACAGACTGGATTAAGAGTTCAAACAACGACATGTGCTATGTTGAGATCATACAGACAATCTCAGCTATGTACAATTTTTTTCTCCAGTGGTGTTGATATTACGTATCCAAATAAAGTAATACAAATATGGTAACATAATTAGGCATATATAAGACATGGTTTGGTGGCATACTGAATAGGTTTTTCCCCTAAAAGAAAAAATCACATCACCTCTGAGCTGCATCCACAAACCTGCTCCGATACGAAACGTGTCCTGGACAGTATCTGTATTGCTCGTATCTGCAGAGATCCTGCCCTTCTGCCTGTTGTTGCAGCAATGTTCTGGGGTATGATCAAAATTGACCAATGGTCTTACCATTCACCATTTAAGCACCTGGTAAGCCTCCGAATCAAATCCTTACCCCCATTGCCTGTTTTTTTTTCCTGGCTTCCAACACATCAAGTATGAGGACAAATCGTTCACGTTGTCTGCCTAATATATCCAAACACTAGCAGGTGCCTGTTGAATTAATTTCACTGTGCCAGGTGGTCATAATTTTATGGCCGGATCGCGTGTATTGCATCAGTATTGCATTTTAGATGCTTTTGCATTGAACATCTTATTGGTAAATCGCGCTGGCTGTGTCACAGAACGGCTGGGTAGTCGAGGGCTGAGCCCATGTCGTCCACGTTCGCAGGAGTTGACGTGATTCTATAAAGGGATTGTTGCCCGCTGCAGCTATACACACTGACACACTGCTTTATCAAAGGATACCCCCCTGACGCTGTCCTGCTATGTTTTTTATCTGCTTCTGTGTGGCCTGTGGAAAATAGCCAAACATAATGTATGCGCATCTTATATCATACCGTTAAGCTGAGGGCCTTCTATGAATGGGCCAGCTCTGCTGAGGAGCTGGTTTTCACTGACCGTTCCCTTTGCATTAGATGAACACACCAAGATGCTCCTGAAGGTGAGAAACACATCAGTTATATCTTCAATCAATTCAAAAGGGTTGCTCCAAAAATGAATCTTGAAGGAACTTCTTTAGCACCTATAAGTGATAAGAATATACATTTTAAGTCTTTTACTGTGGTGTTAACTCCAGCTCGAGCCAACAAGGAGCCCAAGGCAATCATTCTGCCTTCCCCACCAATAAATTGTGATTGTGTGTAAGTATTCGAATAGAAGTTTTAATTTGATTGTCTATAATTCAATTACTTCTACAATACATTCAGAAAATATATTCATTTGAATTTAGTGTTCCAACCCAAACACAATGCATCTACATGTTGTACTCCCCCGCTATGGATCAGCATCTCCTGATTTCAGTTTTACCCAAAAAAATATGTTAATCATATATATATATATAATATATATACCCACTATATACGAAAAAAAAGAAAAACCATAGTATAGAAAAAAAGTGTATATATACTGTATATAATGATAACATATACTTTTTTATTTTATTTTATTTTTTCTTCAAGAAAATGTTTTTTAAATCCAGCAGAAGGTTTGACGCATGTCCTCCTGGTTTTTCCCAGCTGCTGACCAATCACTATGAGCGTTGTTGGAAATATTACTGCCTGGCTGGAGGCTGGGGCAGCTTTGGAGCTGCATCAGATGAGGAGCTTCATCTCTCCAGGAAACTGTTCTGGGGGATTTTTGATGCTTTGTCTCACAAGGTGAGCTTTGTTTGTTGTTTGTTTATGAGGAGTTGTACTTCTAATAAGTAAAAAGTAAAAAAGTAAACTGAACTATGTCTAAAGCTGGCAGTTAGCTTCTTTTATATATGCGGAAACTTTAAATCACATTGGTACAGCTGTCATCAAACTGGCCTCGATCTGTCTCAGAGGCTGTGTTCAGTCCTGGTCAGTGCCGTGTTCACTGGGAGGCTGTGGAGTCCAGCTGCAGCTACAGCAGCAGTAGCTGTAGGACTTGAGAGGGAAAACAGACAATATTTTCTCCATAAAATGTGATCCAATTTAACCAAAATCAATAATAAAGTTTTGTTTTTATACAGTAATCAGTGAAACACAGCCCCCAGAAACACTCTGCCATGCTGTTGCTATCTAGCTAACAAATAAATATTAGCTCCGTATCGCTAAAAGTTAAAGATTGATTGATAGGTGAATGTGATGATATTATTGGTTGAAACTGTTTTCTTCACGCTTTTTTAGGTTCGCATAAGATATTGTTTTACAGGAATAAAATAACAGGATAAAAAATACGAAGAAATTGTTGTGAATTCGATACTACAGACATTCAACCCAATGACAAATACCACGATATAATGCAAACAATGATAACAATATGTTGTTGGTTTGCAAACTGTCACTACAGTTTACAGCAGCTAAAATGCAGACAGGACAAGATGGTTTAACATCACAACATCAGCATATTTTGACAAACTAGATAATAAACTTAATGTCTGTGTGCAAGTCGTTACTTGACACGAAAATCCTGTCTGGAACAAGAAGTTAGCGTTGTGTGGCTTGGTCATCGACATATAAACGACAGATGACGTGACAGCTCCCCGCAATGAAGCCAAAGCATCTCCTTCCTACCTCTAATGGATAACTAAACCCTGCCCTCTCCATGTTAATAAATGTTTTCCAAAGATGGTTTCTGTCATTTTAGGTAGTTCTTATTACTCTGATGTGTGTTTTTTCTGATACGTTTGGCAGCTGAGTCCTGCTTGTGATTGAATCAGCTGTATGGGTAGAACCTCAATACTTTAGCGTCAAGCCAGATCACTACTGCTCAGACTCTGGCTCCAAATGATGTTGCCAGCATAAGATGGCAGCAGCCGTATCTGGGATATTTTGGCTTAGTTTTTGTATTCATTTTCAACAGACACAGAATGGAAAGTGAAAGGACTGTGAGGAGATGCTCACTGAAATTGAATAGTAGTGCATTGGATTAGAGTTGAGTTACCTAGAATTGCTTTCACGACCTTTAAACCTGCAGGGGAAACATAACAGTGCTGCGTAATGATGTGTGAAGCAATGTGCTCTGTCTGTGTTTTTATGATGTAGCGGTATGACCAGGAGCTGTTCAAGCTGGCATTACCATGTCTCAGTGCTGTGGCTGGAGCTCTTCCTCCAGACTACATGGAGTCCAACTACATGGCCATGATGGAGAAACAGTCGTCCATGGACTCAGAGGGAAACTTCACTCCACAGCCTGCAGACACTGCCAAGTAAACAACATATTTATTTTGTCAGTGTTAATTTCTGTTAACATTGACAACTTCACTCTACAGCCTGCAGACACTGCCATGTAAACAACATATTTAGTCAATAAGTCAAGTTATTTTTTATGCAGATCCTATTTTCGATTTTTAGATTTTACAGATTGTTTGCTTGGCTTGATTTGATTTGATTTGACCTCACATATTTGAATATGTTTTTGGTTTTTTTACCTTTGTGCTGGTATCCTTAAGCAAGATACTGAACCCCATGCTCGGTGTATGAATGTGTGTAAATAATTAGTTTCTGTTATGGGCTTTGCCATTAGTGTATGAATGAATGTTTGTAATTGTGGCATGAAGTGTAAAGCACTTGGAGTTGTCAGAAGATTAGCAAGGCGCTGTATAAGTGCAGTCCATTTACCTTTTACCATTTTCTTCTGTCTTATCAGTGTGACTGTCCCAGAGAAACTGGACTATTTCATAGTCAGATATGCAGAGCATAACCATGAGAAGTGGTGTATAGAAAAGGTAAGGAGGCGAGAAGTTACACATAATACCGCAGTATCATGTTTCAGTATTAATACTATGCAAGAAAATGTATTAATTTTGAATTGTTTTTTTTTTCAAATGTTTGACAGTTTTCCAATGGCTGGTCATTTGGGGAACAGATGTGTCAAATCTCCAAAAGCCACCCTTTATTGAAACCATACAAGGGACTCTCTGAGAAGGTAGTCTGCATGCAGCTGAGGATGGCTTCATGCAAAAATGTTTTGTTTGTTTTTCTTTTTTTCCACTGAAGATTCATTGACCATATTATAAACATATAAAACTAACACAACAACATGTAAACAGGATAACAAACATTAACAAAATAATACAACAACAGTAAAAAAGGGGAGTTTTTTTTAGTAATGCATCCATTCTCACGGTTTCATCAACAAAATCAATTTTTATTTCCAGAGTCTTAAAGGTGAACTTCGGCAGATTTTTACCCTAGTCTTGATCATTAGAGGTCCCCGAGTACTGTCAATAGGAAAA
>NW_023339651.1:17798412-17801015 GCF_004916995.1 Morone saxatilis
TTCTTCATTTTCCGATTTTGGAATCTCAATTGAATATGAAAAGAACGAATGATACACGGATTGTTCTGGCTATCTCTAAGTCTAGCCAACCATTAACTTAAAGCTGAATGGATCAAATTCTGATAGTGAAAGGTGTCATTTTGTGGGGGTTGTGATGCTAAAAAAAAAAAGTATCCACTGATTTACAGCCACATCTTTCACAATCTAGAGAAAAAAGTCAATTTAGGCCAGTGTGCCTCCCATGATTGACAACATTTCTGTAAGTCAAATTGGCTTTAAACTCACTGTTGCAACACCTTGCACTAGTAATTTGAATGACTGTTAATATGAGAATATTAATTAACGCAACTTAAAAAAAAAAAATGTTGTAGGAGAACAAAGAAGGAGCAGTTTCATACATACACACACAAACACACACACACACACACACACAGACACACATACTTACAGTGTCCAGAGAGGCAGCAGCTCTCAGGTCTGGTAAGAAGCCGACCTCCAGCAGGTGTAACAAAAAAGTTTGGTCTTCTATGCCGTAGACTCGGTCCAGGAACAGGACCATGGCTGCTTTATGGTCCGGACAGAAACCAGCTGACATGTCTGGCTCCACCACTAACCCATCTTTGCATGTGCAGGCAAACACACAAGTCACCGCCTTTGATTTATGTTTTCACAAATTCATCTTTGATTGTATACTGGACCTGTTTCAAATCAAGATTACTGTTTTATATGTGTCAGGTGGGGTGGGTGCTGGAGGGTTTACTTACCTTTAGCCAGATTGGGCATTGAGAATGAAATGCTGATGACTCCCACCAGGTCTTCAATAGGAATCAAAGACCTCAGAATGGCTCTGATACGGATCGCTTCACCTTTACCAGCATGGATCAACTGATGTAAAATGGGTTAAGTAAGTGTGAGTAATAATACGCATGTGTGTGTATATGCCTGTGTACAGTGTGTTTACTCACGTGCATCTCTGGGGCACAGCGGCCCAGCAGGTCAATGAGAGCAGCATAGAAAGTCATGATGGCATTCCCCATGTGGATGGTATCATCTTCCTCTTCCTTCAGCATGCCACTGCTATACACACACACAAATAATAACCAGGTTAAACAAGTATCTCTCCTCTCAAAAACATTCTAATTTTACATTTTATTTTTGTGTGGGTATTTTTATGTTTTATGTACATGAGGTAGGTGGATCTGACTTCTAGTAGAATAACTATATATACAGATAAAAAGACAGTTTAACTGTGTGGAGGTGGGTGTAGTTTGCACTGCTGCAGGAGAGAGAGGTGTGGGGAAGGCTTATGAGAGCAGCGCCAGGTGATTTGATTATCTCAGCTGGTACTCATGGAGTAATCACACTCACCTCTTTTAAGGCAGTAGTGTGCTGGATCTCGAAGCTGACACACATGGCAGAGGAGACACAACCGGAGCAGACCTTAATGGACTTTTGGAAGCAGACTAAGTAGTGTGTTAATTGTGTGTGCGGCTGAGAAAAGAATAAAGCTGTCTTCTTCACTAATCCCTGTTGTTGGTCTGTGTGCTGGGAGAATCCTCTGTAGTAGCGAGTCTTGCTACACTGGCACCCAATGTACCTCAGCAAACAGGATGTCAGACCTCTGCAGCAGCCTCCACCGCTGGTGGCATGGCTGGGAGAAATACTGGGGGAGGTTTCTGCAATGTACCGAGAGCAGGCTGCTGTGAACAGGCAACATCTGGAGGCCCTCCACGACCAGGCAGGGAAGCAGAACCAGCTTCTTGCAAGTGTGCTGGCCCGATGGGGGCACAGTCACCATCTCCTCCTCCTCCCTCCATCTACAATATCACCATGCACAAGATGACAGCGGCGGATGACCCCCAAACATTCCTTGAGATGTTCGAGGCAACGGCGAAGGCGTGTGGCTCGCCCAGACTGCCAGCTTCTGCTCGGGGGAAATTCCGAAACATCAAAAGAGCCATCCTGGACCAGTAGTGGGTGCGGTGTCACAGACGGGCAGCCTTAGAGGCCGCCATCACCCTAGCAGAGGATCATCTGGCTGGTCATAATAGAGACCAGGCTCAGGAGAGGCGGCTCTCGGCACCCCGCAGAAAACCCACACCCCCACCTACCCATCATCAGTACACATTCACCCGGCCTTGCCCTTTGCCTCGCTCTAACTTTCTTCTGTTTTCTCCCCATCCCAGGGTCCAGCCACTTAAGGTGCTGTTCTCGACTTACAGAGGGTTCCTCAGGCGTCGGGGCAGGAGTGTTGGAGGTGTGGGCAGCCTGGACACTTCCGCAGGGAATGCCCGCTCATGGAGGTCAGCAAAGTGGTCCGGGTTGCTGGCCCACCAACACCCTCCCCTGGTCCAGGAGGGACATACAGCAATCCGGTAAGGATTCAAGGGGGTATACATCAGGCAATGGTGGATTCAGTGGATTCAGGCTGTATGCAGTCTATAATTCACCAGAACCTGGTTCGACCTGGGGCTTTGGTAGAGGCATCATGGGTGGATATTAGGTGTGTGCATGGGGATGTTCACAGATACCTGGTTGTGGTGGTGGAAATTGGATATAAGGATAAAAAGCATACTGTTAAGGCTGCGGTTAGTTCCCGCCTG
>NW_023339651.1:17801227-17801385 GCF_004916995.1 Morone saxatilis
ATTCTAAATAAAAATCAGTTGGCCTCCACATAACATATTTAAGACTGGCCACAGATCAAATATACCTGTAAGCCAGCAGTGTTAATGGCGCAAGCAAACAAATTCTTTATTTTCTAAGACTTTTCTGGTTTTGGTTTTGGATTTGAAATCCATAGCTA
>NW_023339651.1:17801485-17805581 GCF_004916995.1 Morone saxatilis
CAGTTAGTTGGGATATATCAGGCAGCAAGTGAACATTTTGTCCTCAAAGTTGATGTGTTAGAAGCAGGAAAAATGGGCAGTGTGAGGATTTGAGCGACTTTGATGAGGGCCAAATAGTGATGGCTAGATGACGATTTAGAGCATCTCCAAACTGCATCTTTTGTGTGGTGTTCCCAGTATGCAGTGGTCAGTACCACCAGGGTGCACAGGTGATCATAATGTTATGGCTGATCACTGTATATATATCATGTGATTGCACAGGTGACAGCAGAATAAACAGAATAAAACATATACAACAGTATAGTTTAAAGGAAATATAGACTATAAAAGTGGCCTATGAATATACAGTACAGGTATATAATATAATATTAATAATGTGCATGTAAAAAAATCATATGTGATTGTATTTTTCTATTCTATTTTAATATAATGTGTATTTTCTTTTCTGTTGTGTTGTTTCTTAAGCTGCTGTAACAAGTGAATTTCCCCAGTCTTGTCTTATCTTATCTTAAGTAGTTTAACATTTGAAAAACAAGTAATTTTTTCACCTTAATACGCCCCAGTTCGAACTGGAAGACATTGGGGCTGGTAGCCTTGGCAAACACTGCTGGGAAAAGCTTTGTACTAGGCTCCACCTGTGGAGAGGAGAGAGTGCTTAGCTAGTTACTAATTTCTAGCTAAAAACACAAGTCAAATAAAAGTTTTTGCAGTTAAAAATCAAGTTTAAATGCTTTTCACATGTATTCATGGTTTTCCTTTTTGTTAAAAGGAGAAAAAAAATATATTTTTCTGAAATGCTCATTTAGGCTCTAAACCTCTGAGGGGACTAGTAATTTGAAGCTGAACAGCTGGGACACAGAGACTATGTAAACAAACTTGCTCTGGTGAATGTAAAGTAAAAGCCAAGAACAGACAGGGGCTCCTGTCAAATTGCCAAAGAAGTAGTTCCTACATCCTTTCCTAAACACTTTTCTTGACCTAGATGGAAAACGTCATGAGGTCAAGGAAAGATGTGAAGGATCATTCATAAGGACTTAGGAAAAGACAACCTAGGAGCGGGACTGAGATAACCCGACTGCACTTTACTATGCTATGTAATTAGGTGATGTGGATGTTGATTATGTTTGTCTGCTGTGGTGAAACTACAGATTCTGAAGATGGTGTATTTTAGATGTAGGTTATATACACGTGGACAACCCAGTAAATAATGTGACTTCATTGCCAAGGTTGGAAGTGAAATAAAAAAAGGAATATAGGCTGCCAGTCATAACATGTTAGGCCCACAAATCTACTACTGTAAATGTCAAAATCTTCTACTGCATATTGCATATATTGTTTATACTAAATGCTGATCATATTGTACATGGTAAATGGTAAATGGACTTCCTACCACTCAAAGCACTTTTACACTACATACCACATTCACCCATTCACACACATTCACACAGTGATGGCAAAGTCCATCAAACAGAAACATACTCATTAATTCACATTTACACACCGATGCACATCAGAATTTAGAGAATTCAAACAGTTTGTTTTTTTTAGCAGTGAGTTTGAGGAATAAAGAGCACAATTAGCTGCACGTCATCATCAATCAGCCACCCCAAGGTACTATGTGTAATAGCTATCTACCCTGCAAACTGACATTAAATGGTACTGATCCTGATGTTGGGAAAGCAAGCAATGATGCAAAAAAAAGTCTATTTTTTAAAATGTAAGGAGTAGAAAGTCGGATATTTGTCGTGTTCAGCAATACAACGTGCAGGGCAAGGCTGGAAAGCTAATGTGGGTTGTACAAAGTCTGCTGTCTGACTATTAATGAGTGTGATGTTACTGATTAATTAATTGATTATTTTATTGGCTACAGAATAGAAATTCTCTGATTGAGCCAGCAGCATTATATTTGAAAGCATTTGAAACCAAAGAATATAAAATATAGATTTCTCCCTTTTGATTTTTTAATTTTTCTCAAAGATATGATTTACGGAGCAGATGTCAGCATATATGTCGTCCTACCATCTGTACAATGACAAAAAGAGTCAGAAAGGGAGAAGACGACAGAAACAGGAAAATTACTATTCAGGAACCTGTAACACTATATCAAATATTTACCTGGTAGTATGTGCTGAGTTCTTTGCCGTTGGCTGTGAAGGTCAGCAGTCCATTTGTTGTGTCAACCAGACAGCCAATTTCTAAGCCGTTGTTGTTCCTCCCCTGACCAGGACTACTGCTCTCTCCAGCCCACACCATGTAACAGTTACTGCGCTTTATACTGGAGAACACAGACACACCATGTAACAGTTACTACACTACAAAAAGGAATCTCAAGAAAATAGCCTTGTTTCTGGTAAATTAGTCTTATTTGCTGTTTAATTTGTAAAAAGGAAAATAATCTTGTCAAGCACGCTCCTTAAAAATATTGAGATGTAACCAGTAACAAGTTAGAACAATGGTTTGCATAAAATCCTAGCAGAGGATAATATTATTTTAACAGTAAGACCACTTGCACAACTTCTCAGTTTAAGAGAAAGTGGTCTTGTCCCAGTGTTGTAAATGAAGCAGCTGTTTAGTTTTTTTTAATAAAAAACACTAAAAATAAGAATGTTTCTGGTGTCTTCAATTAAAACAAAGTCACTTATTTTTCTTTGCTAATTATTAATCTTAGATTAAGGTACAAGTGAGTTGTTATTTGGAGGAGCAGCAGCTCTCTATGGGATTTGCTGGAGAATGAGAGGGAAGTGAGTTGGAGCGCTTATTAAACTGAGACAGCGGGGGTTTCGTACTGTGCTTCTGTTAATACACCTGCTGAATATCCATCCAACAAGATGGATGAACTGCTGCTCCTCAACATAACAAATATGGATACTTTTACAGATCTGCCGCCCAGTGCTTCACTGAAACATCATTATCACATCACATCCCGTACACCACACTCCACCTGCTGGGACTCTTTCGAGCGGGCCGTGTAACGGAGCTCTCTGGGAAGACGAGGACAGGCGGAATCTGCTTTTACATTAACGACGGTTGGTGTACAGATGTCACAGTGTTCAGCAAATCATGTAGACCTTATGCATAAACTGCAAACCAGTTTATTTACCGCAGTAGTTATTCCCACCTCAGGCCAGTGTTAATGAGGCATTACTTCACCTGGCTGACCAGATAACAAATGTGGAGAAAAAAACATCCAGACTCCCTGCTTATTGTTCCTGTGAACTTTAACAGAGCAAACCTCAGACATGAACTTCTAAAATATAGACAGCATATTATGTGTCCCACCAGGGATACTAACAGACTGGAACCACTGCTAAACCACAATAAAGGAAGGCTTACTGCTCTGTTCCCGTCAGAGTGGACAGGCCTGCAGAACATTACCAACTACAGGAGACCATCCCCCCACAGTGTGGTGAACCATCAACTGGCTGACAACCTGAATGTGTTTTACTGATTGGTTTTACTGTAGATTTGAAAAGACCACATTCACACCCCTCCCTGCTCCAATATCATACAGCTACCTACAGTGTGCTCTCCCCACTGCTCTTCTCCCTCTAAACAAATGACTGCACCTCAAGAGACCAGTCTGTCATATTCCTGAAGTTCGCAGATGACACAACAATCATCGGCTCATCGTGACTCAAACATCTACTGTACCTGTAAACTATTTATGATCTATTTTCCAATTGTTAAATTCAGTTTCTTTTTTAAAAACATAAATGCAATCATTCAAATACATCTACCTATGCTGTTAATACTGCATATACTGTACATACTGTATAATATGTACAGTACATGCTGTATGTGTTGTAAATATTGTATATACTGTAGTGTGTGTCAAATTTTTGTCTAGTTTTAAGGCCGATTACAGGCTTTAAGTGGGGCAGAGTGCGAGTTCAGGGGGAAGGGGGGTCTCCTGCTAAACTCTGCATCGAGGAGCTCCTCCTTCCCCCTGAACTCACACTCCACCCCACCCTCCATGGACTGAACTGTTTTTCTTCCCATATTCCCCACCACTGACCCCCTCTCCAATCTTGCACTATATAATTTACTACCAATCTGTAAATATCTTAACTTAATTGCTGTATATATATATATATAT
>NW_023339651.1:17805681-17808405 GCF_004916995.1 Morone saxatilis
GCGCCGGAATTGTCCTTTAATTCCACTGCAGCAGTGTGGGAAACTGCAACGTAACAGATGGATTGTATCTGAGTGTGTGTTACACACTTAGTATCAGTCTGTCATATGTGTATATGTGTTAAGCACGCATCATGGTTGTAGTGCTGTTACCCTCTTTGGGGAGAAGAGGCTCTCATTAAGTGGGGATCTGGAGAAGGATTCTGCACACTCTATGGGCATGCTCAGTCTGTAGAAGGTAATGTCAGTATAACTGTTCTGTGAGCCAAATGACCTCTGGGTGACCCTTAGGCATGGACACGACTCCACTGTTCCATCTATCCTTGTCACCTGAAAAAGGAAGTAAATCAAAAACCATTACTTTCGTCTTTTAAGTTATTGTCCTTTTAATGCCATGCCAACAGTTGCACGTGCAGATGCACTGACTGGTAGGTCCTTCGAACTTGCTACATTTTTGTTTTAATCAGTTATATATTTTTTTAGAATTTCCACTCTGAATGATTTTTGATTGTATTCGAGTTTAAAGGGCTAAGCCAAAACTTTTCAAAACAAGGCTAACTCCTTCAAACTTCTCTGTTTTCCACTTTATCGCTGAAACATGGATCACCTATGACAGAAATAGTGTACTGTGATTGGAAAAAGAAGTGTGAGGTTTGGATCAAAGAGCAGCAGATCTTGAGACGATCCACCCAGCTAGATAGGCCAGACCAGCCCACCACAGTGGGTGTTGTCACCCTAGGAGGAGAGGAGGAAAGCCGGAGAAGAGCCACGCTGTCCTAGCTTAGACATAAGGCTGAGTAGTAATAGCCATAGTAGTTGTTACTTTTGCAATTATTACTGCTGTGCATCTTTGTCTCTGTCTTTCTCTTTTTATCCCCTCCCCTCCCCCTCAATGATGCTGGGTGCTGAAACGCAGTGTATAGTGTAAAGTGGATGGATACTTTTTATGTGAAAATGGAACTATATTTGTTACCTGCTGTTTACATTCCCCATGGGTGTATAGGATGTGTATGTACAACGATCAGCCACAACGTATGACCATATGACCGTATGATGGGCACCCATCAGGTCTGTGGCTACGCAGACCCACAAACTGCAATGCACTGTGTTCTGATACCTTGACCGCCACCCATTACCCTGTCCTCACTTCATTGCTTTTCTTTCCTTGGACCACTTTTGATAGGTACTGTCCACTGCAGACTGGGAACACCCCACAAGAGTTGCTCTGAACATCTAGCCATTACAATTTGTCCCTTGTCAAAGTCATTCAAAACCTTACGCTGCCCATTTTTTCTGCTTCTAACACATCAACCTTGAGGACAAAAGTTTCACTTGCTGCCTAATATATCCCACCCACTAACAGGTGCAACGATAAAAAGATAATCAGTGTTCACTTCATAATGTTATGGCTGATCTGTGTATATTTATAACTGTATATATATTATTTTATTAGGGCTCGAGCACTAACCGTGCAAAGGCCCAATAGAAACTGCACGGGTTATTATTATTATTTTACATACCAAATGAATTGCATTTTTGGAGGCTACAACATGCACAAAAATGAAAACATTTGGCGGTAGTGAAAATGTAAGTATTCTATTCGTTATGAGTGTCGCAAAATAGCTTAGCCACGCCCCCCAGAATGAGACCCCTAGACATGTACTACCGACATGTATAAAAATTGGTATGCACGTGTATCATTATCAGACAAGAAAAAAAGCCTCTTGGACCCATACCCTAAACCCAACAGGAAGTCGGCCATTTTGAATTTCGTGGTCATTTATATATTTTAACAAACTCTTCTTTGGTAATTTATTGGATCAACTTCAAATTTGATCAGTGAAAGACCATCACAATTAAAAGTTGTGCTATTTGTGACTGTACATTGAACAGCTTGCACGTGGCGTGGCTTCCAATTTTGACAAAAGGCCATTAAACAGGAAGTTCTCATAACTTTACTGTACTTTGTCCAATCGCAAACGAAACTTCGCGTTTGATCCTTCCTGAACCTACATGCCAATATTCAGATAGTACTACTTCTAGCAGGTTGATCGGATTCAGATCAGATCTGTCCAGAAGACCCTTGAGACATTGATGATGATGCTATGATATGCTATGATTCTTGTGAATGTATTGATCATGAAGATGGTCTTTTTCTGACAATTTGCACATGTTGTATTTTAACAAACTCCTTCTAGGTAATTGTTTGGATCGACTTTAAATTTGGTCAGTGCAATCTAATGACCTTAAAGATTAAAAGTTGCTGTTTGTGTCACTTTAAAACCTTGTGTTGTATAATGATAAATACATCTCCTGTACTGCATGTTACAATAATTAATGTTTTTGGAACAGTCAACAGTTTTGTGGGAAAAAGATATACCATTTAAAGCTCTACCAAAAATCTACAGTAAATGCAGATTCTACCAGGTACTAGCAGCTACTTAGTTGTGAGTGGAAGTATATGTCACTCCCCTTACCTCTATGTGTTGGTGGTTGGTTGGGACAGGTACAAACTGAGGTAGCCTCTTGCTGAGCCACATGGTGACATCCCGGTTCATGTTGACAGCGAATGGTTCGTATCCTTCCTGCAGGCCGCAGATGGTGAAGTACTTTAGAGTGCTAACGTCCTTACCAAAGTTCATCCTCCCCACCTGACACACACCTAGACTGCACACTGGAATAAAACCTGGAGACAGACAGAACAAATCAAAGACTAAGGTGATGCAA
>NW_023339651.1:17808429-17808587 GCF_004916995.1 Morone saxatilis
TCAATATTCACCTGGTCAATTGAGAAATTGAAGAGATATCTTCTGAAAATGTTATAAAGCACTGATTAACAATTATATGTTACACATCTGACTGAAGGCAGGACTAATGTCATTTCATCTTAGATAATGTTCAGACAACCACCCCCCCCCCCTTACAT
>NW_023339651.1:17808687-17816685 GCF_004916995.1 Morone saxatilis
TCAGGTAGTCAACAATCCAGGACAGTTGTGAACAATCTTGGCTGCACTGGCTTGCCTGGTCCAAACACTATGACAAACACTTGTATGATCAATTTGTTATTTGAAAATCAGAATTTTATATTTTAGAAAACAAAATAGTGGAAATGTGGAAAGACAATTTTTTTCCCCATACTAATCCAGACATGGAAATGACTAACAATGTAGGATAAGTGTGGCCTTGATAAAAAACACAAGTCTGCACGGGTGTCAAGTTGGAATACAGCTTGACTGAGGTTTGTGACTGTAGACTCACTGTTCACAATTCTGAACCTCTTTTATCTGCAGTTGGGACCTCACAGTGCTAATGGTTAAGATTATATGGATGCACTAGGACTATATGAACTTTTGTCTCATTCTCTTATTCAATTCATTATTATGCTTATCTGAATCCAAATGAATAAATCAGTAAAACCTTCAACTTGTGTCTGTAGGGGATGATCAGCCTGGTATTGGAGTGTATTGACCGTCTTCACATCTACAGCAGTGCAGCTCATTTTGCTGAGGCAGTAGGAAGGGAGGCAGGAGAGGCCTGGAGCTCCATCCTCAACTCCCTCTACCAACTACTGGGTATACACACACACACACACACACTTGCACATGTAAATTAAATGTTAAACCAGACTTTACAGAGGGCTTCACGGAAAGTCATCAAGTTAGATGAAATCAATTATTCAAAGAGATGAAAAATATTAAACACAGATGTGGAAATAAGGAGAAAGATTATCACATTATCATATAATAGCAGCACCTCTTAAGTTATGTCTCTGCTCTCCTGTCCCTTGTCCTGTCCTCCCAGCGGCACTAATCAGAGGAAACAGGAAGAACTGTGCTCAGTTTTCTGGTTCCTTGGACTGGCTGATTAGCAGACTAGAGAGACTGGAGGCCTCATCTGGTAGGTCAGCTTGCCTTTAACAAGACACTACAGCACATGAAAGAAACCTGACCTGAGCAGTATTTTTTGATGAGTTGATTAGTTTACAAGTGTTTAGCAATGGGATAATATACCATATTATTGCGCCATGATAATTATAAATTGGGATAAAACTGCAATATAAGTGAAGTCCATTTACCATTTACTTTCAAGTGCCTGGATGATTTGGGAATACTGTCCCTGGTTTTGAATGCTTACTGTATGTGTGTTTGTATCTTTAGGAATACTAGAGGTGCTTCACTGTGTGCTCGTGGAGAGTCCTGAGGCACTAAATATAATCAAAGAGGGACACATCAAATCCATTATATCTTTGCTGGACAAGCATGGACGCAACTACAAGGTATTCTTAAAAATATACAGTACTTGTATACATAAACTGAATATCTTTCACACGTGTGTACAAGCTTCCATTATCCACCTTGAAATCAGTTTCAAAGTCATGTGCAAATAAACCACATTTATTTGTGTGTATTCATACTGTAACACTAACATATGTGTGTACCGTTCTAGGTTCTGGATGTGTTGTGTTCGCTGTGTGTGTGTCATGGTGTTGCAGTTCGCTCCAACCAGCACCTGATCTGTGACAACCTGCTGCCAGGAAGAGACTTGTTACTGCAGACCTGCCTGATCAACCACGTAAGCAGGTATACACACAAAATCAATTGAATTTTTATTTATTTTTTAATATTGTACCAGGATGTCCCATTGAGATCAAAAATCCCTTTTGCAAGAAAGACCGTACAAAATGACAACATATGAAAATGCAACTTACGGTATACAACTTCAGAAAGAAACCATTCAAGTCTTGTTCAGAGGTTTGCTGTGGTGGTGTGAGTTTGTTAAAGCATACTGACATACTGGTGAACTGACAGACACAGAGCGGTGAGCTGACCCAGAGCAAATAAAATGAAGCAATTTTATACACTAGAGCAAGAGACAGTATATAAATGGTAGCGATTGATAACGCAGTCACCAGATGTTACATGATTAACATTATCACCAAAAGGCAGTAATCAGATGGCATGTGATTACCAATGGAAACAGAAAGGCAGGAAAGGGGGGGGGGGCAATTGCATGATGACCTAAAAGATAAATTAGCAGGGGGTAAGGAGACAACCAGAATATATATTTATACAAATACTAGCAGCAGTTGCACACCATGAAAGCTGTGTGGCAGGGAGCTTCCTGTGTTTCTTAATACTTTAATGTCAGGCTAGAAATTTTCTAGCACAACCAGCTTTTGATATTCTTGCTGACGCACATGCATCCTTGATACTGCTCGCATTACCAAGATAGACCAGAATAAAGGCTCCCGATGACAAGACTCCAAGGGGTTTGTGGAAAAAAATCTATGAAAAAAGCCACTCAAAAGGGCAATTCTCCAAGCGTACCTCAAGTGTGACATATATCCAAGGTGAATGACTAGTCCCACTGCTATTTTGCATGAGTCAGGTCATAATCAAGCCCAGATGGGTTGAAAGACAGTGGATTCTTTCTAGTGTGGGGAGGATGGCGCATGGAAAAAAAAGGGAAGGGACATTAGCAGGTGGAAGAGTCAAATCAATGGAGGGTAGTGCTCAGTAAGCCACTGATAACTTCAAGAGAGACATTACAACCCATGTACGCTTGAGCAGGTAAGACAGATGCCAAGCTCAACACTGAAATACAATTCCATGCAAGCATAATTCACCCTTCAAAGTCATCGGCTATCCAGGTGTTATGAGTGCAAGGGGATGGACAATTAGAAGCTGCTGCGTCAAGAAACTATCTTGTTGATTGGGGTTCCAACGGTAAAGTCAAGCATACAAGTATCAGGTTTAACAAAAAGACAACGCTGGAAAAAGGTCAGGGCTACAAGAGTGTGGTGTTTGAAAAGGGATAGTGATATTGGCACAGAGCAGATTAAGAAAAGTTACAGCGGGGGGTAAAGTCCCATGGGAGCATGTTCCATATACCAAGTGTACCACCATCCCATGAAAGAGAGGTGACTGACATCTGAAAATACACAGGGGCTGGAAAAGGCTGGACAATACAAACAATACTCGGGTCAGAAAGAAACAGGGTCACTTCTATGTGTTAGCTGGCAAGGTCTGCTAAGACAATTTGGACAAGAAGCAAGATTGAGATATGCAGGTAAGAAGGTTACAGTACATGATCCTGCAGAAGTAAATTATGTAACTTCGACCGCGCCACATTCCAGAAGGAGAACCTCTAGGGAAAGATGCAGGGATTTTATGATCCAGTCAAGTGTGAGCTCGCTATGTGTAAATCACCCATCGGGTTGGTGTGGGAGTCCCACTGTGGAACCTCGGAGTAGTGGCAATCTATGATTCATCGCCGATGGCAGGTTCGGTGGGAGCGCCCAAAGATACCCAGTTTGTATTGTGTATTTTACTCTAACTTGGGACCAAATTTACTAAATAAACATCATGGCTGGTATGGAAGCGACTTGAAAGCCTAGCAACATTCTGGAGAGCAGTACACTTAGTTAGGGACCGTTTACTGAGTTTAGGTAAATCAGGCAGAAGCCGGCTCATTTCTCCATTAAAGTGCATTGGTACTTTCCTGTTTATTTGATTGTGCAGCAATGGAACTCCCCTGTGGCCAGACAGTTTCAAGGAAACCCTACAGGATCCCTATCAAAAGGTGCAGTTATAGGAGCAGTTATAGTGCAAATTATTATATCAAGCACCACAAATTAACAAAGCCTAGTTTAGTTTAAAACCACTTAATAGACTATAAATCTTTCACATTAATTATGCAGTATACATTAACATGGGTTATAGAAAAGTGTGGATACTCTGATGTTGGAAGTAACTTTAAAAAAGGCAGAGAGTAAAATAGGTACTGCTAAAAATTTATAAAAAATGAAATAAAAACAAATAAGAAGAGAAAAAGAACATAGGCAGTGCTAAATCTTATTCAAAAGATCTCCACCTTAAAATGATAGACAAATCACACACAAAAAAATATAATACAATGAAAGAAAAGAGCAAGTATGATTCATATTAGACTTTAACTTGCATCTTCACTAGCCGACAGAGCACGCCCATTGTTTGCATTTGGAAATAGTGACATATTTTGTCGAAATTTGGTTAGGCGGAGCCATACTACCCAAGTTATGTACATTTTGTATTGCTTCTCATTATAACAATCTACCTCAGGATTAATAAAAGCACAGAGTGGAGAACACTATGGGAAACAGGTAAAATAATAACACAACACATAAAAAAATACAAAACATGCGATTGGGACGCAATACAAGTAGAGTTATTTTTTGCACGAGGTTGGAACAAAAAACACTTCAAAGTGATGTCATGAATTTAAAAGAGTGTGTGTCCTGACCAATAGGATAATGATTAACAAATAAAAAAAAACAGTGAGAAGATTTTAAGATACCTGACAAAATACACAGACAAAAATCAATAAAATCACAAAAAAGACAATAAAGAAATAGCGATCATGATGGATATAAAGAGAATAGGAAGAAAAAAAAGATAGATTAAAAAGGAAGACTATAACATATAATAAAACATACAGAACGGTGGGAAAATGGATCATTGCAAAGAATATCATAGCTGAAACTAGGACCTAGATATATATAGAAAAAATAATATGTGATTAAGATCGCTTCCATTCTAATTTAAATGTCAAAATAATTAGTATTTGGAATACTACAAAGATTGTAAAAAAATAAAATTATTTAATTATAAAATAATATAAAAAAAACGAATTTAAAATAGAGATGGATTAGATAATGAATACACAAAGTGTGATGTAGTATAAAAAAAATAGACAACAACGAGAGAGAATAGGCATCATAATAGATAAAAATATTAATAGAAACAGGAGGTAGCATCCAAAATGGGATTCCACGCAAAAACACGATTAGTATGTTGAAATTAAAGAATAAGGTGCATAGTTTATACCTAATAGGCACACAGATGAACTATATACTAGCAAAGAGGAAGAGAAAAATGTATTCACAGGCAAGAAACACCTCCTAACGTGATCTTTAAGATTACAGCCACCATTCAAAAAAAAACGAAATACAGTACAATTAACTCCTTTATTAAAGCATATATAAAATTCTAAGCATTAACAGAGAGGAATCAGGTAGAAGACATGAACAGGGCATCAATGTAACGTATGTGATAACGATTTTGTGTTCTGGTGTGTAGTGACAAGTGTGGGTGTACAAAAATTTTGTGACAATTTTTGACAATTCAGCGTTCTCGCTCTGATGTGCAAAGTGTTGTGAGGCAGAGTGTGTGTGGGCTGTCAGCATGAGAGCAAAAACGAAAAGTTGCTGTAAGAGCATGCAGCGTCAAAAACAAAAAAGGCTCTCTCATTACAAAACCTTGATTTGAACCACTCTATGAGTTCTTGCACTTCGCATTTACCATAATTATTCACTGTTGGAAACAACTACTTAAGTGGTACAGCAGCAGCATGCAACGCTTTTAGGAGAGAATGGCATTTGTATGCTTGCCGAATGATAATAAGCATGAGTGCTTTATTGTTGAGTGTGAAGAGAAAAACACTAAAATCTAATAAAGTAAGTCATTTGTCAGATCATGTTTTTGCCAATGGAAATTTACATATAAAATAAACTAAAAATAAAAAAAAATAGATGTACTGATAAAAAAACACCAATGAAATTTAAATAATAGCAAGTGATGAGTAAAAAAATAAAGGACAATTATAGTATAATGTTAAGAATAAACATATGTCAAGATATAACTAGTAGGGTAATGGCCTAACTGTCTTAGATGGTCCTCCAAATGATAAGTTCCTGTTTAAAACAGAAAGATGAATACATGGAATATACTGTTGGTGTACCATTAAAATAGGAATAAAGTTCAAATAGCTGACTTTCAAGAGAATAATTACATAACAAATAAATCATAAATTAAATTAAAATGACATTATGGGTCTCGTTTCTGCTTTCAGGGCTGCTAGTGTCAAAGAACAAAACGAAACCCAATAAACATGCAAGTTAAAGGAGAAAGTCATAAGCAACTATACAAAGCATATATTTATGTGTTGTTATTTTCAATGCATAATGAAAACTCGTATTTGTTGTAACAAAACTGTTTTACATCTTGGATTTATTTTTTTATAACCTTCCTGCTCTGTGCTTATGGCATTTATAGACACCTGGATTCATTTTGCAAAAACAGAAAGTTGGTAGCTATTGTTTTTTTTAATCAATAAATTCTGTTTTGTGTGCCACCCTTATTCCTTTTCCACATTTAAAGAAAAAATTTTTTTTTGTGTGTGTTAAAACACTAGATGGCAACACATGGGGGTTATATCAGTTATATAGAATATTTCTCATAAACAATAAAAATAAATTCGGTATAGTTTCTTTAGTACAACATTTTTTATGGTATACAGATTTTTTGTATTACAAATGAGATCAAAAATTTTTTGCTCAAGATCTTTTTATTGTCTGGGCTAAATCTATCACAATTGGTATTTTATTTTGTCATTTTCCTTTTAAAACAAGTTGAAAAAATATGTGATAGAATATTGGAGATGATCAGTTAAGCCATTTTATCATTTTCTCTGGTTTTTTTCTGGGTGGTGGACAGCCGCAGGGGGCAACAAACTTCAATGTGCACCTATGCCATTATGGGTTAATTCAAGAATTTCTTATACTCAAATGTTTATTTTCAAACTTTTCTTTGTGTCAGAAGTATGTTTTTTTTTTTACTTTCCTCTATATATGTGCTTTCTTTCTTAACTTTCTTAGTAGTTATGATTTGGACCAATTTTTCAATGCTTGTTACATTTTAAAGCACTGGTGCGTTCTTTTGGCTGTGTTAAATTTTTAAGCAAGTCGTGCGCAGTTTTTACTTTAAGATTTTTTTATCGGAAGTAAGCTGAAATGCAGTTTTTTTATGCTATTTTTTTTCAGCTCACTGGTTTTCTTTGCATCCTGAGAAATTTAAAAATTTGGGTCTTGTGGTGGTGTATCATACACTTGTGTACCTTCCAAGATGATTTGCCATGGCCCAGACTTTGTTCTTTTTCCATTTACTTACATATTAAGGAGCAATTTTTGCCCAATCGAGCAGTTGCCAGGCGAGTGTTAGAGTTCATGTGTACGTTTTGGTGTGATTAAAACGGAGACTAGGGGGAGAGAAAACCACAATCAAGTTAGAAAATAACAAAAGTGAGCGAAAGAGAATTGCATTCTGAGCTTTGGAATTTCTCTTCGCCCTCCACATTCTGCTTTGACATAACTGCTTCAGTTGAATTCGTTTTAAGATACATCAACAGCAGAACAACAATGGGTGGATTCAGCACCTTGTAGCTATCATTTCGACCTCTCACTTCAGCATGGTACTGGTTGTGCTGTGTGACACCCTCAAGGATGAGCTGACTGGGGCTGCAGGAGTAGTAAGTTTGGTCTAGCTTTTCGCATATGCTCTGGGTGTCCCGTAACAGATGCAGGAGGGATCAGGTTCCTACTCCCTGATCAGGTCACAGCTCTAGGGATGATGCTATGGAACCAGTACATTGCGAGTGACAAGCTGCGGACGTGTCAGTTTTCCCCTTCCTGTTGGTGGAAGGCGGCCATGAAGCTGAAGTCGGAGCCGTTCCCGCTATGTGGATCCAGCTAATGCTGCTTTGCAACACACACCTGAGGAATGATGGTAGTTCTAAAGTTAAGTTGGTCTGTAGTTTCAGTGGTTGAGGATGTCCATGGTCAGGTGAAGCCAAGAATGGTTATATGACAGAGTCATTCAGAAGTCTTACAGCTAAATGTCACTTTCACCATTTCACACAGCATTCTGGTATGTGCATGGCTGATGACTGCATGCAAAGGAGCCACGCTAAGTCAGAAAACAGAAACTAATTCATTCAACTTTCATCTCTCTCTTTTCCTCTACTCCGGTTCCCTCCGGCAACCACTCTCAAGGGGCCTGTCACGCACCAGGCCTCCTGTCCTCGGCCTATCTCCGGCTGGCCTGCTCCTTCCAGCGTATTTGTACATTGGCTAGATTGCACAGTGATTC
>NW_023339651.1:17816710-17816912 GCF_004916995.1 Morone saxatilis
TCAAGGGACCAAACCAGTAGGGGGCCAGCTCCTAGATAACAATTGAAAGTCTTTTATGCCTAAATGTAAATTTTCTCCATCAATGGCTATTCAAACACAGTAGCTTGTCTAGAAAAACAACCAAATGCCCCCATCACCTCATTCTTTATGATGCCCCTAAATACATCAATAGATATAAATATGTGTGCATATGTAGCTGCTG
>NW_023339651.1:17817012-17820317 GCF_004916995.1 Morone saxatilis
AATGGAAGTTAATGGAGTGATTCCTAATAATGTTGCCTAAAGGGAGCATATATAAAGTAAATAGCATTGGTCCAAGTACAGAACCTTGTGGAACTCCATGATTAACTGTAGTATTTATTGAAGATTCATCGTTAACATGTACAAACTGCGAACGATCTGATAAGTATGACTTTAATGTCCTAATTTTATAGCGTGCTTATTTATTGAAATATCAAAATAATTTAAATTACTTTTTTTGCCAGGACGGTCTCCAGATGCTACGTGCAAAGTTTCGTGCGAATCGGACAAAAGCGCATAGATGGAACACGAAAACGTAGTTTCTGGACATTTTTTTTTTTTTTTTAA
Organism: Morone saxatilis; assembly: GCF_004916995.1. NCBI lineage: Eukaryota > Metazoa > Chordata > Actinopteri > Moronidae > Morone > Morone saxatilis. Next base: position 17,817,358 of record NW_023339651.1, read on the forward strand.
ATTATAGGCGGAAGTGGGCGTGGCCTATATAGGGAGATTCAGCTCCATTCACCGAACGCGTGGATATAAGGTTTTTGAATGTGAGACAAACGATGCAAGAGTTATTAGCCTAACGGACTTTGCTTAAAAGTAACGCCTAGTGGCCGAACCGAAAGCAACGCGAAGAATATCCAATTTTTCACCAGGCCTGACAACTTTGTTAAATAAAACTGACTTTTTGTATACGTTCAGGGGGTCAAAAATGCAATTAAAGGGGCTAAAAATAATAATAATAATAACTTTAGCAAATACAATAGGGACCTTCCAGTTTAAACTGGCTCAGTCCCTAAAAAACTACAGATCAAGACAAAAATTTAGCAAGTTTGAAGGAACTGCCAGCCATGGCTGACTTCCTAACTGGATTAGCACATTAAATAAAAGCTTTACAAAGTACTTGTAAGAGGGCACCCTTTCAATAGATTTACCCTAAAATGCTAAGTGAGCTTTAGAGATGAGCATGAAATTTCTTTGCAATTTTAAACTCAGCAGAGCAGTTTGATGTAATGATGGAAGTTCAATCTGAAGATCTTACACCGTCTGTATTATGGAGGGAACATGCGTATAAAGGACACTGTCATCAATATAGAAGTGTATTGTTGCTTGAATGTCCTAGTCATTCATATAAACAGACATTCTGACACTGAAGGCAGAGGCTGCCATACAAGGTGCCAACTGCTAATCAGCACTTCCTATCCAAAGTGCTCTCGATAATACAAAGCTTACCTATACATACGCTAACATGGAAGGCCATGCTCAAGAAAGCCTTGACTGAACTGGGGGAGCTGGGAATCAAACCAGCGACCGTCCGATTACTAGACAACTCACTCTACCACCTGAGCCACAACTGCCCCATCATAGGCAGCTTTCCAAATTTTAGGTATTGAGTTGAAGAGAACACTCAAATTAAAAATATATGTAATGGGCTGACCAGTAATATCTGTCGCCACATTCAATGATCCAGATTGTCTGGTCTTGCAGACTTTTTGTGAAACTTGAGCAACTGAAATAAGTTTAAAATCAAACAAATCAAGATTTCCAGTAGTATTAGAACATGGGACCAATGAATTTAGATTTTAGTTATAAAATACAGACCCAACATGGATGAATTTTTGTTAAACTGACTGACCATTGCAGCAAATACTGGCTGGGTTTCAGAAATTGTCAGTCTAACCCACAAAAAGGTAATTTTCGGACAGATCATTGACAGCCTCTCCTCTGCTTCATCCTCCCAACAGTATGCGTCCCAACATCTTCCTGGGAGTCAGTGATGGCTCTGCTCAGTACAGGAAGTGGTACTACGAGCTGATTGTGGATCAGGCAGTGCCGTTCATCACAGCAGAGGCTACTCACCTCAGGGTGGGCTGGGCCAACACCAGTGGCTATGCACCCTACCCAAGTGGGGGGGAGGGGTGGGGAGGCAACGGGGTGGGTGATGACCTCTACTCCTATGGCTTTGATGGACTCCATCTCTGGTCAGGTGAGTTGTGTGTGTGTATATGTGTGTGTGTTTGTGTGTGTGTAAAGAGAAATGATGATAGTATAACTAGGTATAGCTGGTACTTCTATATGATAACCAGCTAAATAATAATTGTATATTTTTCTGCTTAACAACAAGTTAGGACAAGCTACTTTCTAAATAGTCTCTGAAACTGAAATAATGAGACAACATACCATGAAAAGCATTCACTGAATATGCTTTGCTCTAACAAACTGGATGAACTTGCCTTCAAATTAAACTCTGTCCTCACTGTGCAGGATGTATTGCGCGGACTGTTAACTCACCCAATCAACATCTTCTGAGAGCAGAGGATGTGGTGAGCTGCTGCCTGGACCTCAGTGTGCCCAGTATCTCCTTCAGGATCAACGGCCAGCCAGTTCAGGGCATGTTTGAAAACTTCAACTCTGATGGCCTCTTCTTCCCTGTGGCCAGCTTCTCTGCCGGAGTCAAGTCAGTGCTTCACTGAAATCCGTTCACACAAACAGGAAATTCAGTTATTAGGGCCCGAGCACTGACCAGTGCGAAAGCCCTATTGTAATTGTAAGAATTCTCCATTATTATTTTTTTTTTTGCCTCTTTGATCGCATGTTTGAATACTTTCCAGTGCTCGAAAAGTCAGGGAAATTTGCACGAAATTCAAACGTTCGAGAACTCGATGTATGCATTTTCCATGATTAAAAGTTGTGCTATTTACGACATTCCGTCAAACGGCGTGCCCGTGGCGTGGCGTCCAATTTCAAGGACTCGCCATGAAAATGGAAGTTGTCATAACTTCAGTGTATAAGATGCAAACGGAACTTCACACGTCTAATAAGAGTCCCGCCCTGAACACGTCTACATGACAATATTCAGATATACTCATAGGACCAAACTGTCCGCGTCAAACGTGGACATACATGAATTTGCTGTAACTTGAGTATACATTGTCCATTCGGCACCAAACCTCAAGTGTCTGATAAGAGTCACGCCCTGAACACATCTATGTGATAATATTCAGTAAAAGTGATAGGGCCACCTCCTCAATAGCGCCCCTACGAACTTACAAAAAACAGCCCCAGTGTCCTGTTTAGGGGACATGAATGAAAATTGGCAGGCATATATATCAAGTTAGGACGTACAAAAAAGCCTCTTGGACCCATAACCCAAACACAACAGGAAGTCAGCCTTTTTGAATTTTGGCGATTTGCACACGTTGTATTTGAATGAACTCCTCCTAGGGAATTTATCGGATCAAATTCATTCAAATTTAGTGGGCACAACCCTCAGGATTAAAAGTTGTGCTCCTCATGACTATTCATTGAGCAGCGTGGCGTTAAATTTTTACGTACCGCCAGAACACACAAATTTGCTATAACTTGAGTGTACATTGTCCATTCGGCTCCAAACTTCACTTGTCTGATAAGAGTCCTGCCCTGAACATGCC
>NW_023339651.1:17820417-17821863 GCF_004916995.1 Morone saxatilis
GTCTCTTCATCTCCATCCTCCACACGTCCCGTTGTTTGTTTTCTCCAGTGTTCCTCCGGATTTGTTCTGGTAGCTCGCTCCATCTCCCGCGATGCTGTGTTTAGCTCTCTTTGATTCGGCTCCTGGCTTAAGCGACGATCTGACTGTGGAGAGAATTTCCAATGTGCAGAATGATACCTTCGGTGTCAGTGAGAACATGTATCAACACGGATCAAACGGCAAACAAAGCCGCCCAGTTCCGCGCGCCGCACGACGAATTGCTGTGTTCACACAGACGTCGGCATTCCCCGTGAAATAAACGATCTCATCCTGTTGTTCAATTATGCAGCCAGAGCTCGTCAGTCCCCCCTTTCCTCTGCATTCAGCCTACCTATGTAGTCGCGTTGTGCTCCCCTGTCGGCTCAAACTGTCGGAAAGTATGTTCGCGTATTGATAACCACTGGAAGTCCGGTACTGCTCATTGTAGCCACGTTTCCATGAAACACATGATACTACACTCGCGGTATTCCCTTGGTCCTGGTGACTCCAGTTCGTCCACTTTATCTGCCAGCGACCTTACGTTCTCCAGTGATGACCTGCCAGTATGATAAGTTGATGATATTTTATGATTTTGGTGACTTGTGATAGGGCGTGTCCGTGCGGTGGGTCAAATTGTGATTGTATCCGCCAGAACACACAGATTGCTATAACTGCAGTGTACCTGCTCCATTCATTCGGCTCCAAACTTCACTTGTCTTGATAAGAGTCCCGCCCTGAACACATCTATGTGATAATATTCACTGATAGTGAGAGCGCCACCTAGTGGTGAAAGGAAATGTCATTTTTATACTTTTATTTATATCTTCCAGCAGATTGACCAGATCCAGCTGAAATTAAGTCAGAAGTTTCTTAGGACGATGATGATGATATCTTATGAATCTTAAGAATTTTCGAAGAACCATGTTGCCATGGCGACGCGGTGAAAATCAGCTTTTGTGTTAACATTTGAACACTTTTTGGGGGGCTAACCTATTGTCTTGGTCCCATACATGGGCACCCCCCAGAATCAGCCCCCAAAACACGTAAGACTGACATGTACGAAAATTGGCACGCATGTGTATCATGATCAGACAACCAAAAAAGCCTCTTGGACCCATAACCCAAACACAACATGAAGTCGGCCAATTTGACTTCCGTGGTCATTTTTGGCAATTTGCACACATTGTATTTGAACAAACTCCTCCTAGAGAATTTATCTGCTCACCTTTAAATTTAATCAGCGCAATCTAAAGACATTCCTGATTAAAAGTAGTGCAATTTACAACATTCCATCCGGCCCGTGGTGTGGCGTCCAATTTTGACGATTTGCTATGAAAAAGGAAGTTGTCATTTCTTCAGTGTACATGATCCGATGTCAACAAAACTTCACGTGTTTGATAAGAGTCGTGCCCTGAACACATCTACATG
>NW_023339651.1:17821885-17827287 GCF_004916995.1 Morone saxatilis
ATAGTGATAGCGCCACCTACTGGAAACAGCAAGTAATTGCTGCGTGGTGATTTTGATCTGATTTATGGGAAATTTTCATGTTGTGGTCCGCATGTGTTATGCCGGTACATGAGGTGGCCGCAGCACATCCCGAGTTGTGTGGAGTGCGAGGGCCCGTTCATCGCTGCTTGCAGCTTTAATTTTTTATTTATCATTGTTGTACGCCTAAAGTGATTCTAACTTTCTTCAATTCTTCAAATAATGGTTGTGGTAATGTATTAGAAATGCCCACAGATGTTAGAAAGGTCAGACCCCTTCTTATGGGAGCTCAGCTCCAACTGGCTCCCACATAACTCTAACCCTGGTTAGGTTTAGGAAAAGATCATGATTTGGGTTAAAATAAGTATGTTATGTTGCCATTACTGTGGCAAGAAGGCACGTGAAACATAAAACTTGAATGAAAAATTTCAGAGCAATACTGACATACCCCTTATTATGTATCATCTTACCTCTAGCTCAAAGTACCACTTCCCTGCATTAACACAGTAGGTTTTCTCTGCTCTGAAAATACGGAATCTCTCATCAGACATGTTGCTGAGGTCAGATTGAGCTGCTGGATGAGAGGGAGGCAGAGGGGAAGAATGGTTAAGGAAAGCATCTACTGAGCCAACTCATGGACAAACTATAATTTTCTTTATACTTTGTATAATCAAGGTAGTAATTTTTGCAGCCAAAAATTATTCTACCATGGTCCTGGTCAGGAGCTTCCAGGTTGTATCCATATCCTAGCAGAGTCCTGACAGCCTCCCTGAGACTATCCTTGTTGGACTTCTTGGTTCTCTCATCCAGAAGAATGTAGGGGACCAGACGAGGGTTTCTTCGATTCTTCACATCCTGAGAAGGGACAGAGAAAAGACGAATAAAAAGGAAATAACCAATAACTCTATAGAACTTTAGTGCTGTCTGAGAAAAGTAAAAAAGTAGTTCTTGCCCCTCCCTGATTACCATCACTTAGGTGCTCTTTAGCTGCTTGGATTACTATTATTATTGATATGGACAACCCCATCGCAGTTTGTCTTTTTTGGCATGGCACATAGTTCTTTTGGGTTTTTTTCCCACAATAATACAGTATATGTCACAGTCTCCTACCTGTTGGATGCCATAGGTCCAGCCCTGGCGGATGCGGTCTCTTGCCCAGACGTTGTGTGCATTCTCAGCCAGTTTGTCCACCATGGCTTCTTGGGTGGAGGTCAGTTTGATGTGACTGAGGTCCAACGGAGCAGGTTTATAGCCACTGGACAACTCATAGCTGCATAGATAGAGTTGAGTCAGAGTCGATAGCTATCCAGATGATTTTTGTTCAACATCATGTTAAGTATCATCCTGCATCCCATCCTTGTTGACTTGTGGCAATAATTGTGTTTTATAATACTGTATAAAACATAAATGAAAATATTACATATTACATATTTCATACAACTTACGTTGGTGACAGTTTCATGCTCTTGACTTTCTCTACAGCATGTTCATCTGCTAGGCCAACATGGCAACCTAAGGCCAGGAGAGTTCTGTAACACACACAATCAAATACATTATTTATTATTTTTTTAGTTTTCAGGTCTTTGATATTTAGCCAAACATTACCCCTACGTTTAACTGCCTAGCCACAGAAATAAACTTGTTCACACTGCAGGCAATGAGTCTGCACATGTGAGTCAGATCTGTTTTATTATGACAGGGGGAACAGAATAAGTCTGATCTGATCTCAATTCTGATTTGAGCCACTTTCATATGTGGTCGTAAATCAGATACAGGTCTTAGTGTTTGCAATGCTACCTCAGTGTGAACAGTCACATCAGAGTTCATGTGACTAACTTTAGATTGACATTCATCACAATTCTGTGCTGGCGGGAGACACTCAGCTGTGTTGGAGGTATTCAGTGGAGGGACAGTGAACATTGGGTGTTCCAGGAGGAGAGGAATAGAGCCAGGATAAGAGCCATGCTAGCCCAGCTTGGACTTAAGGCTGACCAGTCTGGAGGAAATGGGACTGGTGACTGGTTGGCCACACAACAGAAAATGAGAGACTGTTGTTCCCACATCCTTACACAGACCTACTCCATCAACATCCTGCATCTTCTACAAGCGGACTTCCAACAATGATGCTTGGTGCTCAAATGCAGTCAAAGTGGATGGAGACTGTTTCTTTTTATGTCAAGATGGAACCATTTTATCATCACTATCTTGTTTACATTCCCCAAAACGCAAATTCAAAAGATTCACTGCAGAATTATTTCCTAAGTGTATATGTGTATGTATATAAATTTTATACATTGGTTTATTTTATTTTATTTATTTTACATGTTGTTATTGTTGTATGTTATTCTATAAATTTAATTAGCCTCATTTTCTATGTGTGTTGCATGAAAGACTGCAAATGTTCATTTCACTGTACAACCTTGTGTTGTATAAAAATAAACAAATTTCCTTAATCCTTAAATCAGAATTAAGCGCTAAAGCTTGTAGTGCAAAGTTTGCTGATGTACATTATGAACACGTCATGTGTCATCAGAGCAGATAAACATTTTATCTAACTATCATATCTTATGTTGCTCACTGCACTGATGCATTACTTGAGAGTCTCTAGAGACATCTGTAAGTTGTAGCTTCGCTCTTGTTCAGGAAGCTTGGAGAACTCCACCAGACAGGGGTGTTGCCGCTTGTTATCATCTCGCACCTGAAACACACACATAAAAAAGCAAAGAACAGTAAGGGAGCCTGTTGCTTGGCATCCTTTGATCTCAGGGCACAGGGAACCAGGGGACAACTGGATGCATGTAGGCATAGAACTGGAGCTTCTAGTGCACTGCTCTCTAACAGGTTTCACTACTGTTTGGTAAGTGATGTGTGATATACAGCAAGAAGTGCCCAACTTCTGGTGCTGCAGCTGTGCCAAAGTCAAAATACAACACAGGGTGTGTCACCCTGAGCCAGAGTGCGCTCAGTAACTTAGTACGGTACTTAGTGCAGCTAACAGCTCAGCTCCACAGAGGTAGGTTAGGTTGAAGTCTGGCCTCCGCCTGCTAGGGAGATGTTGTTAAATACCTTAAGGTGATCAAATGAAAATGTGAAAATGTCACAGAAACACAGAATCTCACAGATGTAACTGCAATTCCAAAAGGTTTCTGTTGTCATAGACAGGTGTAATCTCAGTCACACATAGCGCCATTACAGTAACTATTGTAGGGTTCTGCTATGTTCTGTTTATAGCTCTTTTCAGACATGGAATACACACAATTTCTGGCTTCAACAAGTTGTGTAAGTGATGGAATGTTGTCTTTCAAACATGAGATGATGCTAATTTAACCTTAGATATATGGTAAATGGACTGTACTTTTATAGCACCTTTCTAGTCTTTCGCCCACTCATTGCGCTGTACACTACATGCCACACTCACCCCATTCACGCACATTCATACACTGATGGCAGTGGCTACCATGCAACGTGCCAACTGCTCACCAGAACGGAAACTAATCATTCACACAGTCATACACCGATGCACTGCATCAGGCTCGATTTGGTGTTCAGTATCTTGCTCAAGGACACTTCGACATGCAGCAAGAGGATCGAACTGCCAACCTTCCGATTAGTGAAGATTAGTGGATCCGCTCTACCTCTGAGCCACAGCCGCACGTTATGTAAAGAGGAGCATGTCTGAAAGGCTTATAATCAGTGTGTCATATACAGCATTGAGCTGTTACTCACTGCACCGTAGGTCCAGCCAAGTTCTATCTTGTTCATCACCCACAGTTCATGAATGTTTTCGGCAAGCTTCTCCCTGATCCTCTCCAAGTGAGGTGGCAGCATAATCTACACAGACAGACAAACATTGTATTTAAATCGCTTAGGACACTGCTCTTCTGTAGCTTCAGTCTGGCTGTGCCCTCTCTTTTTTAACTGACATAAAATGTCCTATATAAATGACCATTCCTCTAAGCTGGTAATAACCTGAAAGTAGTCTGTACCTGGCTGGTGTCCACAGGTGTCGGGGTGAATGCTGCCTGGCTCAGGGTGATGGTAGGTCCCAGTAGGTCTCTGGCTGCAGTCTGGTCCTGACTAGGCTCCAGCTTCAACTTCTCCCTGGGCAACACCGCCTCATAACAAGGGGCGTAGCCTGGAGGAGGGAGGAACTTAAACTCCCCATGACGCCCCCCGAGAAGGAAACGCACCCTGAAGTGTGACAGATGACAAACAGAGGTATCAAAGAAGAGGGTATGATTTCAACATGGAAAAATGTATTTATTTACTTTCCCACATACAATAATGTAGCAGTCTGCACAACCACCAAACCCAGTAAGTTAGATAGCTAGCATCAGACTTTTTTATCAGCCTGACTGGTCCGATTTCAGATTTCTGCACAAGATAACAAGGTAAAAGTTTATATAAATAAACATTTTAATAGCCACACATAATATAAACCTGGAAAAGTGCAGTTTTGCTGTAGTTGCATTTTCTCCGGTGTTTGAAGTTCAGAAAGTGTCAGTTAGAAGTATATTTCTCATACCCTTACTACCATTTATTTTGATGTATTATTACTGCCTTTTAACCAGTTGTACAATATGCATCGCAGAGTATGTTCATCTTAGGGATGCATGATATGGATATTCTTTCAGCTGATATGATAACCAATAATTTCACATTTCACAAGAAGTTCATAACCTGCATTTTTCCCACAGTTGATGGCAAGAAAGTCTGAGAAGCAGTGAGCAAAGATGGATTTAATATTACATACTTCTGTTCTAAACAAATCTAACAAATCTAATCACTGTTGTTAACAAAAACAACAGTTATGACTCTTTAAATGTTCATCAAAATACTTTGCAAACATACTTCTCTATCTCTCTAACAATTTTTTTGCATAATGTAAAAACAATTGATTTATTTATCCTGATAATTCTTAATAATAATAATTTCCCATTATCAGACAATATTTTATCGGGCCCGATAATCATTGTGCATCCCTAGTTAATCTAATTGTGTGACACTGAACCTCGATTCTACAAATGATGTCCAGTACATATCAATCAACGTGCAAAGTTATTCTACTGTAGGTAGAGGTTGTGGCTTATTATTAATACAAAGTGTAACTTTTACTACCAACATACGAGAAACATAGCCTTTTTTGGCCTCATAGTGTAAAAGGTGACTCTTGTATGTATTACATTTACCACCTTTTTGACACTTTTATGGTTATGTGTTTGATGTTCAGACAAAATATATTCAAGTTTCTTCTGACAAAAAGGAACAGACAAATAAAGCTGCAAGCAGCAATGAACGGGCCCTCACACTTGGTGCGTGTCGGGGTGTGCTGCGGCTGCGTCACATGCCGGCGTAACATGTTCGGACCACAACATGAAAATTTC
>NW_023339651.1:17827380-17827504 GCF_004916995.1 Morone saxatilis
GACTCTCATCAAACATGTGAAGTTTCATTGAGAGTGGACCATGTACACTGAAGTTATGACAACTTCCTTTTTTATGGCAAATCGTCGAAATTGGACGCCACGCCACAGGCCACAGTCGACGGAA
>NW_023339651.1:17827604-17830731 GCF_004916995.1 Morone saxatilis
GTTACTACAGTGACTGTGTTTAGCGAATAAAGCAGTCCAGTTGTAATTATCAGTACACAGTACCTTCTCTGCTCGTCTCCATGCTCCCCAGATGGAACAGTTAGACACTCATCCATGTGACCGTGAAGGAGCCGCAGGACGTCCCCTCCTATTAGGAAACCTGCAGACAAGAGAGCAGAAAGGGAAAAAAGGGGAAGTAGAAGCAATAGGAGAAAAGAGAAAAAATTAAAGCAGAACAGGCAGAGGAGGGGTGAGAAAGAGAGGCAGACAGAACAGAAGGCCACAGACAACACATGATTCATACGATAGAGAAGACACTACAGAGAGAAAGCCAGGTTTGCACAACAGCAAAATTAGTACACATGATAACGTTCCTATACTTGAATTTAAAAACATATCTGAGTATTCTGATTAACTGTACTGAGCAGACATGGGAGTAGGGCAGCAGGGGTTAAGTGCAGCAGGGCAGTTACAGTATTAAACATGACATGGATTCACGTTTCTGAAACCAATCTGTTCACAAAGACAAGCAGAGCTGACTGCCAACATGAAGAACAGCTGTGTCTTCAAATCATGTCAATCATGTCACAGATTTTGGGGAATTGTAGACCCTGACAGACATTGAGAGGCAGTGCCCTAATTCAATACTACATATCAACTGAATCAGTAGTGTGTTTACACTGGAAAAGTGACTAAATGAAGTATGAGTAATTAGTAAGTAAATAAAAGAAAAACTCAAGACAGACTAAAAAAATCTTGATTTATGGCTGTGCTGCTGATGTACACTATTGTCCCACAATGCATTTCACAAAGGAAATATCTGCAAAACATTAAAATAAATTGTGAATGGCAGTGAAACATCTACAGAATGAGTAGGTTATACCAGTACATATACATTTTGTTTACATGAAAACAGTGCTGGATCAACCATTGTGTAAATTTGTGCAAAAACAAGAAGCAAAAACAAGAAGCAACAACAAAAGAATGTTGTAGGGTCAAAGGACACTTTTAAACATGAACTAACACTTATATATATATATATATATATATATAATTATTATTCAAAATATTGAAACAGAAAGACAGGTGTACCTTGTGCTACTTCACTGCCAGAACAGATTGGAGCCACACTCCACAGTGTCTGCTGGAAGGCTGCATCTACATGGAGACTGCCATTACCATAGGACAGATGCTGCAGGAAGAAAGACATAGGATCCAAAAACAAAAACTGACACACCAGACTGAAATACACACAAACACTAAGATTTTCCTGAATGTGAGTTCTGTATTTTGCAATTCAGAAGGGCAGGTTTTGTGTGCCCATAGGGAAAACCATAGAGTGCACCCAATGCTTCAGACCATGCAATTGGTCAGTACAAGGTCTGCAGTGCTCACAGTGATCCATGATTTTGCATTCCATACAGGGAGCAATCAAAAGATGTACAATCAGAAATAAGAATATATTATATATAATAGATTGGCATAAAGAATACAGTCTTGTATATGCAAACAGGCACAATCAGGCATATGTTGGTCTACAGATTTGTAGATCCAGGGTTTAGAGAACTAATAACTAATAAGTCCAGGTTACCGATTACACAACTGGGAACTCGAGTTTGCAACTTGAACTCCAGTCATGCTTAAGTCACAAACACAGTGACTCTGACTCAATATTTGGTTTGTTATCAAACTTATGCATCAGGTCAATTTCAATTTTTGCAATGACTGAGACATGTACTTTGGATTTATACACTTTGGTATTTTAGGTACCAGAGCACATAAAAAGCATCAAAATAGAGGTTGTTTATCAAAAAAATCTTCCCTGACTCCTCCTACAGAGCCAATGTCTTCAAATCCTAGTAACGCCCCTGAAGAGAGGAATGAACAAGTGAAGGAAAATAATATGGGAAAGAAGAAAGAAACAAAGGACGAAAGTGATAATAAAATTTGAGGCCCCCTCTCCTCTCACATGTTCCCACACACAGACGCTACTGACCAGATATCTTTCAGAGGAGACGCTGACCAGGATGAGATCATCCCCAACCCTAACCTTCTCTCCCTCTGACCGTTGCTTTGATGCTGGATGGATGGTCCACCAGCACGCCTCGCCTACACGAACACACAGACAAAGGAAAAAAAACACATAAAAAACAAACAACAGCTTAGAAAATATATCAGAAACCTGTCCATAACTCACAGACTCATAAAGCAACCTGTAATACTATCTACTGTATAACCTAAGCCTGTGTAACACTTTGGTAGCCTAGATTTGTCTTGCAGCTGTTATGCTTGCACTGTAATTTGCATCATCTTTACAGAAACAGGTCAAGAACAAGAACAGGGCAGACAGTATACTTTGCAGTTGTTTATTGTTCTGACCTTGTTGTGAAGTGAAAAACCACTATGAAGAAGCAGCAGAGAGCTGTACTACAAAGCAAGGTACCCGGCTTATCCTGGTTACTTCAGTAGTAACTCTGTGACGTCAAGTGTAACTTCCAGGTTAACTTGTACTACAAAAAGTGGATACCTCTCCTCCGCCCACAGTCTTGTGGAGAAAAATGCTGGCACATTTGGTAAACATTAGAGCACAGATTGTTAGAGGTTCACTGTGGGTGTTAAGAGACTATCAAAATCCTCTAGTTTTCTGAGCCTTTGAAAAGGGCCAAAATGACTGGGTCAGAGCATCCTTAAAACAAAAACTGCAGCTCTTGTGGGGTGTTCCCAGTCTGCAGTGGTCAGTACCCATCAAAAGTGGTCCAAGGAAGAAAAAGCGGTGAACCAGCCATAAGGTCATGGCTCAGTGTTCTTTATGAAACAATTTAAACAATAATTTATCCATTGGTGCTCATATTAGCAAACCAATGTGTTCTTAACAAATATTATGTTTACCCCTTTTTTTTTTTTTTAACAATGATCTTACAGTGTCAGTATCATAAATATTCTCTATCAGCTTGTTCAAGGTCTTTATTGAAGCAATAAGATTTTTACACTAAGCTTCACAACAGTTTTCCAATAACTTATGGGGTACGTCACAGAGACTACGTGAATTTTTAAATATACAGTGTGATAAATGAATGTTTTAGGTGGGGAAGTTAATGTATACGTTTTGGTTAGGGGGATGTGTTTT
>NW_023339651.1:17830831-17834791 GCF_004916995.1 Morone saxatilis
AAAGGGGAGGGAGTGGAGGGGGGTATGCTTTAAGGGCATGTCTTTGTGTGGACGCCGATCTAAAGTGCAAGTGTGGAACATGTCCTTCCAAGGAAAAATGTCCTTTTAAGAGGCAGAAACCTTGGACAGACATCGGCTCAAGGTGGGCGGTCGTTTGCCTCGACCAGTTGGGGGGGGGAAGGAAAGCATATATAAAGTGAATAGAATTGGTCCAAGTACAGAACCTTGTAGAACTCCATGACTAACTTTAGTATTTATGGAGGATTCATCGTTAACGTGTACAAACTGAGAACAATCTGATAAGTATGACTTAAACCAGCTTAGTGCGGTTCCTTTAATGCCAATTTGATGCTCAAGTGTCTGGAAAAGAATATTATGGTCAGTGGTGTCAAATGCAACACTAAGATCTAATAATACAAGTACAGAGATGCCATCACAATTTGTCCCTTGTCAAAGTGGCTCAAATCCTTACGCTGCCCATTTTTCCTGCTTTTAACACATCAACTTTGAGGACAAAAGTGTTTACTTGCTGCCTAATATACCATCCACTGACAGGTGCCATGATAACGATATAATCAGTGCCTCAGTGTGCACTAGACTTGGCCTGTGTGTTTGTGTGTGTGTGTGTGTGTGTGTGTGTGTAGGTGTGTGTGTGTGTGTATTAAAAAGATGGGAAAGTGCAAAGTGCTCTCTCACACTCAGTGATTGCACTGATCTTCTCTATTCTCAATCCGAAGTCTTTTTTTGCATCTTTTTATAATGGATAGATGTCAGATCTGCCCAAATTCCAGTGCAGTGTATTACTTTTTTGAGATGTGACTGAACAAGTCTCAGAAGTAAATTACAGCAGCAACCATTTTCTTATGCTTACACAGTAAACAGCACAATACTACGAGGTACACTCTTCAAGGTATCTCCACTTTTATGTTCACTTGCACAGATGTGAAAGGCCACTGCACTGTTATTGGATTTAATTGCAGTGTGTGCAACAAATGAGAGAGGTGGACCCCTTGTCCAACCTAGCCTAACTGGGTTTCAACAGAGAGACTAAACAGACATTGAGCTTTTGCATTTTTTGCCCACTGTTGCTCTGAAAGGGCCTTTATAGTAATGGTCACAGGGTGACCTTTTATAGTAATGGTCACAGGGTGAGGAAGGATTCAGGATTCAACTTAATGCCATCGTTTGTTCCAAGAAGTCGGCAACTACCACTTCCTGCCAAATGACATAATGCGCATGTGAAGGATGGCAAACTATGACTATTACTATGACTCAGTAGTAGTCTCCCTGAAATTAACTTTTACTAAACAAGAGAGTTTCATCAGAAGAACTCTACCACACTTGTATCTGTGCATTCAGTATGAAGTCATAGCCAGGAGATAGTTAGCATTGCTTAGTGTTAAGACAAGAGGCAGGGGCGGTGGGGCACCCAGGCTAGCACCATGTGTCAAGGCTCAGCAGCAGCCTGTTCTCGAATCGGGTCGAAAAAAAAAGGTGATGAGATTAGACCAGCCTTTTGTATTCATTATTGTTTGGTTACAGATTAAAGAAACAAATGAATTAGTCTGCTGTAGAGGTATTAGTGGTTGTATTTTTTCAACTTTGGACAGAGCCAGGCTGGCTCCCTCTGCTTCAAGCCTTCATGCTAAGCTAGGTTAACTGGGGCCTGACTCCAACTCTATACATGAACCTGATATTAATCCTTTCATCTCACACTCAGAAAGAAAGCAAACAAGTGTACCCAACCAAACAAAATCTTATTATGAAGGTATACTTCAGGACAAGACCTTGAATATATTCACTAACCTCCTCATCCAACAATCTTATTTGTTGGATAGATGTGTGCATGTATGAATGTGTTGTCTGTAAAATGATATACAGCAACTTACTTTTTCCTCCTCTCTCGTTTCCACACAGCATGTAGATGTGGAAATATGGGTAGGTGTGCCTTCACTCGCTGTCTGTGTTTGTCATTTTTGTCACCATCCTTTCATTATTACAGTCACTGTCATGAGCATCAGCAGTATGAGCACTTAGCAGATTTGCCATACACGTCTTTTGTTGTTTTCTATTGAGTGTCAACCTGTTGGAGGCAATGGAGATTTTAGATATGACCTTATCAATGTGGAACCTCTGTATTGACAGATATGCTAGCTGATGTAGAGACAGGCACAACATTTACAGGTACTCAAGTCAATTGTATTTATACAGTCCAATATTACATTGCTTCAAGAGGCAAGACAATGTGCACCACCTACCCTAGCTCAGTGGTTCCAAATCTTTTTCCTTTATTGACCCCTTTTCAGTCATTGAGTAACATGGATATTTCATATTATATTCAATGCATAACAATAACAGTACAGAACAACTGATAAAATAAACAATTCCCAAATAGTAAACACAATAACTAATGGAGGTTTGTGTAAAATGAGCAATTTGGATGGATTTGAGCAGATTATTTACTGTGAATATTGGGGAAAGAGAGATGGGGTTTCCTGGTAATTTTAGTAACTTTTAATACAATTATGTATGTATTGTGTATGTTTTTATTTTGTAATTTGTCATTTTTTAACAATCATGCATACTTAATAGGCTTCTTTTAAAAAAAAAAAAAAAAGCTGACATGTATATTTTTTTATGTTTTCTTACACTATAAAATCAAGAAAGTCCCGCAAAAACCCCTGTGAAGCTTTGGCAACCCTCTCTGTTTTTGCACTTTGTGTCCATAAACCGTTACGAGAGACATAACATAACTATTCTGTCTACTGACCAAAAGATGTGACCCTCTCTGACGTGCTGCAGTCAGCTCATCATTTCTGGTTACCCATGCTTCTGTGATGCTGGTAGCGTATTTTTGCTGCTCTAGCTTAACCCAGTTAATTGTCTTATATTCTTCATTACATTGGATAATTACCCACTATAAATTTATACTAGGTCGGCTCAAGCACTCATAGCTTTCTCCTTTTTAGTGATTTTGTTGCTAATTCCACAGTTGTTTACACAGTACTCAGTTCTGCTAGCTAGTAGCTAAAGCACTTTAGCTTAGCAGTTAACAATGTTCTGCTCTCTGTTGCTTGGTGTGCCAAATGTTTAGCTTTTTCACTGCCTCTTTTAGTGAGAATGGTACATTATTTGGCATGCTGGATGCAAACTTTGAATTGGAAATGCAGCTCCACACCATGAAAGCTAAACTGTTATCCCTAGTAGCCAATGTAGCTCCTGATGATTTGGCGCTATTAAATTGCTTCCACATGAGCTTTTTTAGATTGCTCGATCCTGTGGTTCGTCAGTGAAGTGTATGAACAACACTGCAGACTGGAGTCTCTGTTAAGTGACAGACACACAGATTGTTTAGCATTTATACACAGTCTCCACTATGAAACATGGTCTGTAGTGTCACTGCATTATGATGAACTGGTTGTGGGTCGTCCATCGTTTCTCCCTCATCTCCTTTCAGTTCTCATGCAGTAGTTCTGTGTTGTTGACTGTATATAGTTGCCTTGGTGTTCAAGTTTGCTGTCTGCTGTAATGTATAATGTTCTCAGATTTTTTTCAATTACTCCACTGTTGTCCAAAAACGTATTAAAAACACATCAATGAGCCACACTGTTGTGCTGGGTGATATGTTCCTTCATTACTATGAACATACACATTAATGATGATTAATCCACCATTGAAAATTGTCCCCAACAAATGCACTATTGCCTCCTGTTTGAGTAATGTTTGCTAAAACCTACTGTGAGGATATTTCAGAGCCTTTTTTTTAAAAAATGGAACCATCTATTTGTGGGCTGTTTGTAAAGATTTAGCCACCATAGTTTATCTTACACGCTTGGAATGCAAGCTGTTTTTAGTTGGTTGTAATCTGCAAATTTGTAAATGGTAAATGTACTTGTATAGCGCCTTTCTAGTCTTCCGACCACTCAAAGCGCTTTTCACAAAATTCATGTCTGACCAGCT
>NW_023339651.1:17834891-17837713 GCF_004916995.1 Morone saxatilis
TTTTCCGATTCAAATCGGTTTTTGTTACACCCCTAGTAGGTAGATATTAATTTGCTGTATGTTAAATAAAGATTTACATGTCTTAGTTGTAATATTTAATTTTCATGAGCTTCAAAAGCTACATTGCCTAGAAATGATATAATAAATGATGATATAATGCAATGTATGCATTATACTAACATATCTTATGTATTCATTGTATCACCAATTACATAAGACATAAGGAGAAAGATAACTAGCTTCTGCTCTTCAAGCCAGTGTTCATCCTATAATTGCAGTTTATGCACATTCATTAATGTGTGTGAAACTCACTCACTCACTTTTCTCTGTGAAGCCTGCACAACTCTGTGTTCACTAGGAGTTGAGCAGAATGACTGCAGTGCAGGACCAACAGACACAGGAGAACTCTGCTATGAAGACAATGTCAGTCAAGAAATAAGACTCCAGTTCCTGTACATGGTAAAATCAAAGATTTTGCACTTATACACTGATCAACCATTGTTGTGTTCCTCAAATTTTTTTTGCTTTGTGGCATGGCGTGATATCCTGCTGAAAGAGGCCTCTTCTATCAGGGAATACCGTTTCCATGAAAGAGTGTACATGGTCTGCAACAATGCTTAGGTAGGTGATATTTGTCAAAGTAACATCCACATGAATGTCAGGACCCAAGGTTTCCCAGCAGAACATCGCTGAAAGCATCACACTGTTTCCACCAGCTTGCCTTCTTCCCATAGTGCATCCTGGTGCCATGTGTTCCCCATGTAAGTGCACCTGGCCATCCACAAGATGTAAAAGAATACGTGATTTAACAGACCAGGCCACCGTCTTCCTTTGCTCCATGGTACAGTTCTGATGCTCATATGCCCATTGTAGGCGCTTTCGGCAGTGGACAGGGGTCAGCGTGAGCGCCCTGACTGATCTGTGGCTACGCAGCCCAATACGCAACAAACTGCGATGCACTGTGTGTTCTCACACCTTTCCCATACAATTTACATCAGTTGAGTTTAATTTGATTAAGACATTCTCTACTCCCATCTGCCCTATATGCAAACCGCATGGTGTCCAGAGCCTCCCCCACCATTTCCAGTAGTTTCATTTTGACCAGCCTTTCAAATGAGCATGTCAGTGCCACTGGTCTTAAGTCATTTAGCTCTTTAGTGATCCATCAGTGATCAGTGAGCTGCGCCTAGAACACAAAATCATAGAATAACACAATACAGCATTACCTCCAGTACCACTCACAGCAACCTCCAACTTGAATGGTACTGCAAAGTCTGGAGCCAACAGCACAGGAGAGGTCCAAAGAATAAGAAGAAGAAAGAATATTTTTTTTAATTTTAATGTTCTTACTGTTCTACCTACCTCAGGGAGTCGGGCAAAGTAAGATTTTCATTGTGCGTACTAGCCTTGTGTTAATACTATACATATGATAATAAACCTCTTGAATCTTGAATCTAAAATGCAGCTGTTTGGGAGGCAGAGACCTGTGACTGGCTAGACAGTGTACCTGTGAATGGGGATCGGATGCACCAGAGCAACCACTCTAAACACAAATCCTCAATAGTGCAGCCAATCAGGTTTAATTAACTGCGGAATCCCAAATCATAATCCTGATTATTTCATTAGACAACCCTGGGTGATGGTAATTATCTATCTATTCACTCTCAGGGACGGATGTTAATATGACAATGATATATTGATATTTTAACTTTTACACCGATTACCTTTATAAAACTACTATAATGAAGTGATGGAGCAATGCCTTGCTTTTCTAAAATGGTAGTTTATAGGCTTAAAGGTATCGTTTTTCCTCCAACTTCACAGTTAAAGCTCCCTCTATCTTCCTGTCTACATCTTGTTTTGTTGACCTTTTTGTCTCTCTGTTTAGCCGTTTTTACTGTTTTTCTCTTTCAGTGACTTTCTGTCTTTTGTAACTCTGCTCTTTTCTCCCTCCCTCTTGTCAATGTCTCTCTCTCAGACTTCCCAGGGTGGCGGTCATCGCACCTTACTGTATGGACACGCTGTTTTACTGCGACACTCGTACAGTGGAATGGTCAGTGCACACACACAATAGCACACACCATAATAACAACTCGAACCGAAAACCATAGGCTTGCAATTATTATTAAAGGAACAATATGACAGTCAGATAAGGAGAGTGATATCATCTCATACACAAATCACACCTTTCAACAACTGCAAAACTGAAGCCCCATTCAGACAGGAATTATATATAAATATAAATATATATAATTAAATATATTTCTCATCTGTAACTAACTTATGCACAGCTTTTAATCATTTGCCATATTACAAGTGGTTTTGTAATGGACATCAACATTGTGAGAAAAGAAGAGAAAATCATGAAAATTCAATTATCATATTATTTGATTATTATTGATACTAGTAATATTAAATAATTAACTAAATAGTTCTGAATTCCTATTAAGCCTTTACAGTGGGGTGGTATTGTTATATACATGCAGTCTGCTATACATATGTGACATATTGTACACTGAACAAAATTATAAACGCAACGTTTTTGCCCTCATTCATCATGAGCTGAACTCAAAGATCTAAGACTTTCTCTATGTACACAAAAGGCCTATTTCTCTCAAATATTGTTCACAAAATCTGTCAAAATCTGTGTTAGTGAGCACTTCTCCTTTGCCGAGATAATCCATCCACCTCACAGGTGTGGCATATCAAGATGCTGATCAGGACAGGCATGGGTATTGCACAGGTGTGCCTTAGGCTGGCCACAATAAAAGGCCACTCGAAAATGTGCAGTTTCACTGTATTGGGGGGGTCCGGGGGGGTCC
>NW_023339651.1:17837738-17843051 GCF_004916995.1 Morone saxatilis
CTCTTGTGGAAAGGGGGGGTAAATGAAATTACTTTAATTGTTTGGGGGGGAACTTACAAAAAGACAGTGGTGAAGCTCTATTTTCACACTATGGTTAAAGTTAAAATAATAACAAAGACGGAAAACAGGAATTGCACCAAGATACAAAATAACCAAATTAGAATAAAGCTGTTTTTTCCCTTTCTCTTCAACTAATGTATTTTTTAATCAGGGAGACAGTGCAGACAGTGAAATTACAACAGCCAAAACTAGTAATGTACACTTGCATTGGTCACACACACAGGCCAAGTCTAGTGCACACAGAGGCACAGTGTGTCTTAAAGAAGCATTTCACCGCGTGGAAAATTAATTCTTTATTGAAAGTGGGTTATATATGTTAGTCGAAATGTAACATAAATTTTGAAATTTGGTGCCTATTTGACCGATGGAAAAGAGTGTCTTTGTAGTTCTCTCTCAGCCCCCTCTACAAAGATATGAGAGCTTCCTGCTTCCGAATGATGCAAAATGCGATTTTACCCCCGTGGAAGCAGGAAAGTGCAACACTGAAATCCGTATTTTCTTCCCGTCTCAGGGGGAAAAATGAGGGAATGGCTGCCCGCCATTCAAAAATATGACTGGGTTTCTACGATACAAAGCTTAAATGCAAATGGATGTCCACTCTAAGCTTCTTTGTGGCTTTGATAAGCTTACTATCCAGTCAGTCAGACAGTAATGGCACTACAACATTGTCCTTGCATCCTGAAGTGTTACCAATTAATTAATTTAATTAATTTAATTGGTTTTTCATGTGAAGTAGGTGATATACCAATGTAACCTACAACAACAATGAAGATTATTAGTCTGGAATATTTAATATAATAATATTTAATGCTACTACAAGCCAAAAAAGAGAGAAGCAAAGAAGAAAACTGCAACTAGTGAGACTACAAACACTCTTTTCTCGGTCAAATAGGCACCAAATTCAAAATTTATGTTACATTTCGACTACATATATAACCCACTT
Organism: Morone saxatilis; assembly: GCF_004916995.1. Classification (NCBI taxonomy): domain Eukaryota; kingdom Metazoa; phylum Chordata; class Actinopteri; family Moronidae; genus Morone; species Morone saxatilis. Next base: position 17,838,742 of record NW_023339651.1, read on the forward strand.
TCAATAAAGATTAATGTTTCCACGGGTGAAATGCTTCTTTAAGACACACTGTGCCTCTGTGTGCACTAGACTTGGCCTGTGTGTGTGACAATGCAAGTGTACATTACTAGTTTTGCTGTTGTAATTTCACTGTCTGCATGTCTCCTGATTAAAATACATTAGTTGAAGAGAAAGGGAAAAAAACAGCTTTATTCTATTTGGTTATTTTGTATCTTGGTGCAATTCTGTTTTCCGTCTTTGTTATTATTTTACTTTAACCATAGTGTGAATAGAGTCTTCACACTGTCTTTGTAAGTTCCCCCCCAAACAATTAAGTAATTTCATTTACCCCCTTCCACAGAGCCTACATAAAAACCTGTATTTTATTCGGAAATTGACTGTTGGTAAGATAAGCTGTGTGAAAACTGGAGTTAAAGATGTCAATACCAGGTAAACTGTACTGGTAAATGATATGACCTTTTGTGAGCAAATGCTGGCTTGTATTATCAAGAAAATATCCTGGAAATATCTTGGAAAATTATTTCTTAAAGAGTGGGAACCATGATAATTATTTATTATATTATAGTAAGAAGTGTACACAGTTAATAAGGGCTCCACACTCACACACAGTACATGCTATACAGCTTGCCCCGAACATCTGCTGCCTATTGAAGAGTTACAACTGTTGTTTTAGCTATTCAACTGCATTGCAGCATATGAAAATTTAATATCATACAGGAATAATATACCAATTCATCCGGTATACCGCCCAGCACTACGTTGAGTTAAATTTACAATACTGTGAGTTTGATTTGAATTTCCTCTTTTGGACTCAATTGGTTGGATTCAAGACTTTTTTGCTGTTGTTGACAGGAGAACAGATTGGTTGGTAGGTAGTCTCCTCTTCACAATGATTAAGTTGTAGTGCGACAGGCCATATGGCTTAAGGGCATAGGGCTGGATGTGAAAGTAATTGTTTGTAATTATCATTTATCTAGGAAGATAAGGTTGCCACCACTTACATTAACAACAGAAAATCTGTTAGTGACTCTGAGTCAATGAATGTCTTTTAACTCTTTCTTTGTGTGTGTGTAGGATGATGAAGTGGTCCTGCAGTGCTCAGCCACAATCCATAAGGAGCAACAAAAACTCTGTCTCGCTGCTGAAGGATTTGGAAACAGACTCTGCTTCCTTGAATCCATCTCCAACTCCAAGGTACTGATAGAAGCTCTTATATACTCTCTTATGCCACGTGAACAGAATGCCAGTCAGGTGTTAAGTTAATGAGTTTAAATACAAACAATGCAAATGCCTCCATAAGAGGCACATGGGTCACTGAATGTAAAGGGCAAACATATGATTCACATAATTTCTATGCTCATTTAGGTAGGCCCAAACCAACACCTTAATATGACATTTTTATTTTATGTTTTTTGTTTTATGGTTTTTCATTTATCATTTGTCATATATCTCTAGTTCTGTCTACCCATTCTGCCACTCAGGCTGAATTGACATAAAATAAAGTATTTCGTGGGATCTTGCCCACTTGTCGCTCCGCCTGGCATATGGTCCCAGCATCCCTAGCTGCCCACTCGACTCTCATTGTAAATTAATTACAAGGCTTGTCAATCGCTCCCCGTCACCCTTTGACCTTTTAAGCTGTACAAGTGATCTTTGTATTTTGCCACTAATTTTAGAGCTGTGGTTAGCACCTTGCAGTCTGCTCTTGTCCTTTTGGCAAAGGGCCAATAAATAAAAAATGTTGTCATACTTTCAATTAAGGAGGAATAAAACATATTCTCAGTTTAGTTTTTTGTAGGCAGTAGAGACTACAACTTCTTAATAACTGGTGCACAACAAAGTGGCCAGGTTAGCTCTTATCCTAGCTCTCTTTCCTCTACTCCTGGTTCAATCACATCACTTGACGTGACGTTTAGTTCAGCTGTTCTGGCTGGCTGATGGGGAGATGCCATGGCTATCAATCGCCTCAAGGTACGATGATCTTACTGAAATCCCTGCACTTCCTTTTCCAATGTCATTAACATTGGAAAACATTGGACATGATATTTCTGTCATATTTCGGTAATATGTGCTTTAATAATAAAGGCAAAAAACATCAAATTAAAACAAAAATGTCGCAAAATTGGAGACAACTATTGGTCGCTGTTGCCATGACAAATAAGCACACATCAGTCCTTATAGGAACATTCTAGAGATATTACATTATTATTGGGTTGGTTATGATTGCTGCTATCTGTTGATCTCAGATGTGGTGGTGATATGACTGGCAGAGATTGTGCCTTATCATAGGAAGACTAACCTGACTGTGCTAGATGTTTTGTTACACAGAACCATCTGGAGAGTCGTTATTTGCTCTACTTTCAATAAAGAACCTCTATGGGAGCCACAATTGCTGTTTAATGAATGTCTTCTCGCTGCGTTACATCTGTTTCCTAAATTAAGCATTTAGCTACAGTGTCCACTGTCCACAGCTTGTATTACACATCTCTGTAATATTTTTATAGTAACACTAGATTACATTGTTATCTTGTTTCTTTAATTGTTGTTATAAGGACTACTTAAAGATACACACATTGTGAAACGCTGCAAATAATCATAGAGTTAAAATGCAAGAGCATCTCATTATTCAGAACTAGTCTGTCCCAGTCAGAACCATAAAACATTTTAATTCAAGAGCTCATCACTAATCCTAATCGTTCACTAACTGGTTCTTCAGCTTCCTCCGTAAGGAATCAGCTTGACCAAATGTTGACTGGAGTTCGAACATTCACAAAAAGCTGGTCAATGTTTACAAAATAAAACTGTATTTAAGATTATTTTCACTTTTATATATAATGTGTCAAATAGTGTTAGTTAGTCAACATAAATAAATCATCTAATCTGTGTTCCTGTTATTTTAGAATGTGCCTCCAGATCTGTCCATCTGCACTTTTGTGTTGGAGCAGTCGTTGTCGGTACGAGCCCTTCAGGAGATGCTGGCCAACACCGAGGAGAAGGCTGAGGGGGTGAGTGTAGAGAGACACACACACATCAAAAGACACACATGACAGGGAAGGGGAGATGAATGAATGTACAGTAGGTTGATCTCAGATCAGGGCTTTCTTTAGGTGAGACTGACAGGCTGAGACACCAGCATGATGAGACACACAGAGGAGTCGTCCACTTACTGATCTGTTCATATTTGGCTAAATTTAACAAATTCTACTTAATGAAACAAAGGGGAGTAAAACAGACCTAAGTCAACAAACATTTCAACAACATTTCTCCACATAAATTAATGCAGGCTGCAGCCACAGCCATTCAACATAGGACACAGCTATGGACAACACAAAACCATTTACTTCTGAATCTACCAATTCATTAAAGCAGGGGCCAGTACAAATTTAGTCAGACCATCCCTCTATTAAGGCCAGACAGGACTCATTCAGATGTAGCCATTTTGTCACTCAATCAATTCGATAAAACAGTATGGGCTAGAAAATTGGTGTTTTATTTATTTATTTATGGTGTATTATTCTACATCCTGCGGTTGTAGCCAGATGGACCTAAAACCTCTTTCATTCATCAATTATATTTTTCTGTAACAGATCCAGAATACATAACTAGAGATTTGATCAGCGTACTTGAAAGTTTGTTTAGGAGACAACATCACCTGTGCAGAGTCCTTCTGTCCTGGGTCGTGCACATCCCATGCCAGTTTGTGTTTCCAGCCAGGATGCTGATACAAGATCTTAGCACTGGAATTTTGCTTTTCTAAGTTTCCTTAAGAAATGGATTCATTTCTGTTCTTTCTTAACCAGAGGTGGCTGAGCACACAGCCCTAAGGGGCTCCGGTGCTGAGCACAAGAGTGGAGGAGGTTTGACCACCACAAACAGACAATTTACATACAGGGATGATGGTGGCTGTCTAGAAGCAGGTGGGAAGACTCTTCTGTGACAGTAATATGTTAAAAATGTCCCTGCTACTTGCGCATTTCCTAGTAGCCTCATTGACTATGAGCGGGTTGTGAGTAAAATAAGGATTTTTCTAAGTTGCAAAAACTTCTAACATCACATTTCACTAAAGTAATACTAAAACCTGAATTCCTAAGTGGGGTTTGAGGAAGCGTGAGACCCATTTCCTGACATCGGGACTACATATTCCCCACAATTCCACATAGTTTTGTGCAAGCACTCACACTCACACAGGTAGGAGTTTTAAACCAGTCTTTGTCTGCGGGGGTTGGAGGTACTGGGTGCTGTGGCGTTGTGGAGTCTGATGGCTGATGGTACAAACGAGCCTCCAAACCGCTTTGAGGCTCGGGGCTGGG
>NW_023339651.1:17843151-17844483 GCF_004916995.1 Morone saxatilis
ATGGACAATCCATGACTAGCACAGAATTCGGGGAGGCCGTTCAATCGGCAATGGATTTGACATAGCAAATACCAACCAACGTCATCCAAACTACTGAACTAAATAAAGTAATTTGTCCATGCCCAGCAGAACATACAGAACAATACACAAACAATAATCAGAGAAAAATATAAAGATAAAAGCTAGATATATATGATAGATTATATATTATAGACAATAAAAAGACAATTTGTACAATATTATTTGTATTTAAATGAAAGAGTTGAACAGTTTTGCAGGAATGTGCAAAATGTTGACCCCCAATTGCATTCAAAAATTATAATAAAAAGATTTGTTGACATATTTGACATATCTGTCACACTTTGCTATGCACACTTCGGTGGTACAGTATTCTGTATGTGGATTATGTGTGCGTTGGCACATGCAGAACAGCAAATGTACACAAATGTTATGTTACTGAAATGTTATTTTTACTGCATTCTACCAGCAGAGGGTACTGCAGGCACTATAAAAAATAAATGTGACTGTATTAGAGCAGCGACAGGTCAAAGGAGAGTTGGTTAGAAACTTGTGCTCTGGAAAAGCCAGAAAAGACATTAAGCTGGTGAATGAATGGACTGCCCATTGCAAAAGGGATGAACAGAATATAAAAAGAAAAAAAAAATTTGACTTTGAATAGATATATAGAAGTTTCAAAACATAGACTGTGTTGGGTTACACTATACAGTCTTTTTTTTTTTTTTTTAAATATTCATCAGTGTGCAATGTGTGTGTGTGTGTGTTTACCATAGTGAGAGAATGGCTTTCCTTGCTCAAGAAAAACACTCATGCATGACACGCATGACTTCTATAGTCTACGCACACACACATGCACGCAAATAAAAACAACCTGAAAGAAAAAAGAAAAAAAGAATTCTAAATGTGCATGCAAAAAAGCATGTTAGAGTGAATGGTCAGTGCTCATCAGGACTACACTTGTGAGTTGAATACACACAGTCTTACACAACAGCTTATTCAACAGTAGCAGTCAGTGGAAACATTAAATATGACCTTCCTGGAACTGGCAGAAAAGAAAGAAAGAAAGAAAGAGGGTCTGGCTGTAATCCAAAGGTAGACAAGTATAGGATCAAGTAGGATCAGCAAAAGACACTACAACAATGATTCATCCTCTTCTGACACAAGCGAGAGGGAGAGAAGGGGATTTAAAGTGCGAGAACAAGATATTGGGAAAGTAAAAAACAGGTAACAGTCCAACAGTCCAAAAACTTTACTAACGCACACAAGAACATCAGTGAGAAGCCTGGCTACATATTCTTAATGCCTGCCACTGGG
>NW_023339651.1:17844549-17846046 GCF_004916995.1 Morone saxatilis
CCACAATCAACACTAAATTAAAGTTCCTTGTTGCTGCTATATCTTTGCAAGATCAATTGGAACACTAGTATCTAGGGCAAAATGAACTGGATTGTTGCACATGCGCAAACCCATAGTTAAAGAGTTCTGCACCCTCCGAGTGTCCTTCTAGTTAGTGAGAGTGAGATGAGAAGATTTTATATCTTTAAAGGATGAAGCTGGGGTTAATCTACAGTTTTCTTATTGTCCATAAATCCCCAGAAAAGATTCAAAGCAACACTGTGTTACACCGTTTCTCAATACAGACTTCCTCTACCTTTTTCTATTAACTGTATAAAAAGATTACTTCAACAAGAGGAAATTCAGCAGTGTATTTGCTGGAGAACACTTTGAGCCACTGATTAATTTACATTTGTACTCCTGTATTTTGGGAATAAAAAAGAGCTTTATCACTGAAAACAGCTGCTTGATGCTGCTAGAAACTATGATGAAAGCGGTGAGACTGAACCGAAAAAGTTAAGCTGCTGGTTGGCTGTAAAAACAAAACAATATGCTTGAAGATGTTAAAATGCTCCGCAGAGTTGAGGGGAACTACAGAGCTGGGTGATAAAATAATTTCTGTGGGTTTGTCAATACGAGCAACTACATAAATAATTACATACTGTCCTGTCATGCATTATTAATTTGAAAATAATTAGAGAAGCCTGATTTGATCTGACCACTCAGATCAAAGGGCATTTGACAATGAGGACATAAACATAATTCATAATTTTGTGATACATCACATTAATGCTGATAGACTTGCAGCTGCAGATTTAATGATGCATGCTATTCTGGCCTCAAGCACAGTGACACAACATATGGTCTGAGTAAACATTTCTTTTGAGTCTGCTTGCTCATATATTTAGTTTTTGAGTAACTGTGCATCCCTGTCTGTTTGCATCTTTGCTATTCATTTTTTTTGTCTCACAGCCAAAATAGTCTGCCTAAACGTCATTCTGTAAGTCTAACAGAATGACTTCAGATGATGTAGCTTCTGCTACACTGCAGCTGTACTATGTGCCAGAACAGCCTGCTGTGTATCAGTAGTGTAGAGTTGTGTGTGTGTGTGTGGTGTTTGTGTGAGTTTTATTTTTATTCCAAGTATCCAGTGTTATAGAGCATCAGGGATTTGGAAGACACACATACACACACACACACAGAGACACAGAAGAGGAGAGATGTGGGAGCGGAGAGGAGGTTTAAAAGCTTGGCACAGAGAGAGGATTAGGAAGAGAGAGAGAGAGAGTGGAGTGGAGGAGGGGAAAACATCAATGATGTAATCTGAGAAAAGAGGGAAATGGAAAACAGAGAAGGGTGCACTGATCAGATACTGCTGTTACTGCTTTACATTTTATATTAAATTATAGATGGCCTGTTTATTTACAATACTGTTTAATTGAAATATAATTATATTAATATAACTTGTTCATACATTATGAGGATAAATAGATAAACAAATGTCTTAAGGACCAATCA
>NW_023339651.1:17846065-17849738 GCF_004916995.1 Morone saxatilis
AAATTCTTGAAGAGGGAAATCATTTATCAGTTTCAATCAAATCTCTCTATGAAGCATTCCCCTATATAAACTCAGTATTTGACTAGCTAGCTAAACAATTAATTCCATCAGCTAACTGTAAACTGTTCAGGACGTGATCTTAAGTGTCCATATATGTATGCTGTATATTTATGCAAATAATTTGCTAATGATGGAGATTGTCCCTAAACAACATGTGTCAAAAAGTGTCAAAAGCACTGTGGTCTGCTACAATGGCCTCATGAGTACTCCTCTTGGTTCGTTTGTAAAAAGTCAGTGTGAACATAACAATGGATATTTTTTTTCCCTCGTCTGGACCTACAGGTGTGACAATGCCCTTGAAGTCCTGTCCCTGCTCTGCTCTCTTAACTATGCTAGGCTATGGGAGTGACCAGAGCATTTTGTGGAAATACTGTATTTAAACATTGTTTGGGTCCATTTTACAATCCATGCAGACAGTACACATCTACAAGATATACCCTGCTGCTGGACAATAGAAAAAGTTTGATATTATTTCCCCTGAGGTTTTTATACATAAGGGAAGACTATGTGACCGAATCACAGAGTAACGTACAGTTTGATGCGATCACAACATCTGGCTGTGCATCAACTAAAACAGTTAGACTGAGTGACTTAAAGCTGGCCAGGCTACCACTGACTACTTGGGATACACTGTAGGTTGTAGGCCTGTTCAGCCTATAAACTTGACGTGATCCCATTATTCTGGTCCTGGGTCTCACAGTAAAAAAAAAGTAAAACTAATTTGGTTTGGTAGGGTGTTAGGAACTTCTGCTGCTACTACTTTGTTCACTAAGCTGCCAAGCCCAAAAGTCTGGTCTTAGTCTGAAACACTGCATTTGAGTGTATGGAGGAAATTGCTTCCTGGCCTGCACCTCACTACTTGCAATCAATCTTTTACACCAGAAATGGTAAATATAAAGACATTTAACATTTGCTGAAAAGAAGGATTGCTTTCATATCAGTCTCCCTGAATTAGAGCCTGGCTGATTAATCAGTTTTTATTTTCAATTACAATTTTGCCTTCCAACAATTATAACAATAAGATAAAATGATTATTGGGCCTCATTCTGTTTCACGTTTCTCCCCTCCCTACCCAAACTCACTCTCAGTCAGTCAGCGGCATGTTTAGCTTGAGCTATGATGATGGAATGAGAGCCTTTGAGCCATGGGGTTGTGGGTATGTAACTGTAGCTGTGAAGCATTAAGAAAATAAATAAACTACTAAACTAAATAATTATTTTTCTTCTGTATACCAATTATACCAGCGTAACTATATTCAGCGGAGCACACTTTTTGGAAGGGGTTGGGGGGGGTTTGCTTACTACATTATGCTAACAGAAAAATAAATAACAAAGTGTGACAAAGTTAGTTTTTTCTGATGTTTCGACCGACATGTATGAAAATTGGCACACATGTGTATTGTGATCAGACAAGCAAAAAAGCCTCTTGATGCCATACTGGAGACTTCACATTTGGACACTGCAATCTAAATTCACGATTATAATTTGTGCTATTTGTGGCGTGGCGTCCAATTTCAACGACTCGCCGTGAAAAAGGAAGTTGTCATTAATTTAGTGTACATGATCCAATCTCAACAAAACTTCACACGTTTGATGAAAGTCTCGCCCTGAACACATCTACATGACAATATTCAGATATAGTCATAGCGCCCCCTACTGGCAACAGGAAATATGTATTATACTTTCATGCTCTGCTCCTAGCAGGTTGATCAGATCCAGCTTAAATTTGGTCAGAAAATGCGAAACATATTGTTGATGATATGTGATCAATGTGGTGAGTTGTTGTTGAAGGGCGTGTACACGGCGTGGCATCAAACGTGGACACATGAAATTGCTGTAACTTTAGTGTACATGGTCGAATCTGCACCAAACTGCAAGTGTCTGATAAGAGTCCCGTCCTGAACACATCTATGTGAGAATATTCATTAAAAGTGGTAGCGCCACCTGGTGGTAACGGGAAAAATAATTATTACACTTAATTACACATGCATTTCTCCCAGCAGATTGACCACATCCAGCTGAAATTTACGAATCTTGTTAATTTTTATTGAACATTTCTAGGCCTTGTATTTTAACAAACTCCTCCTGGGGAATTAATCAGAATAACTCCAAATTTGGTGAGCACATTCTAAACCCCCTTCAGGATTTAAAGTTGTACACATCATGTATATTCATTAAATTCTTTTTAGCGTTGTATTTGAACAAACTTCTAGGGAATTTATTGGATCAACTTCAAAATTCGTCATTACAGTCAAAAGACATTGCTGATTAATAGTTGTGCTATTTGTGACTCTACGTTGAAGGGTGTGTCTATGGCATGCCGTCAAAGATGGCCAGATTGAATCAAATCTCAAACTGTGACTCCATTTCCCACAATTTCAGGGCTTCTATTTTAACAAACTCCTGCTAGTGAATTGATCAGAACGACTTCAAAATCCAGAGAAGTCCAGGATGTTACGTTATTAAAATCTTTACATTCGGTCAAACAGTGTATTCCTGGCGGGCCTTCAAAAATCAGTGTTGACATGACAATGGAAACCCTAACCCTACTGCTAAACCTAACTTCAGTTCAGATTCTCCAATTGCACCCAAACTTCACAAGTTTGTTAAGAGCCCTGGCCTAAACGCATCTAATTGCCAATTTTCCTGTCACGGTCTGCACATGAAAACTAGAAATACATGGCAAAAATAGCATCTTTTAGGGACCCCTCTAAAATTTCTGAATTAGTGAAAAAATTCAGACGTATCACATAAATAGAACTGAATGAAAGAACACTGAAGTAAAATTGTGGTCTCAATATTTAGCAAAATAATGATGATTGTGAGTTTTGATATATTTAAGCAACTCTTCAACTAATCAACTATACTCCCCACTGACTGCAAGCCCTTATATTTATTAAATGCAGAATTTTAAACATATGTGTGTGTTGGATGTTGTGCTTTCAACCTGAGGTCATGCATATCAAAAGCAAAGACAATGTTGCTGCTGAGTTATGCATTTGTATGTGAATAATGTTTCATTATGTTCTCATTATTCACCATTTGTCACTTTGCAGGCTTGTGGCTGTAAAAGAAAACCTGTAGAGAGGCTGAGGAGATCAGTCTGCTTCTTCTTGCAGGGTACTTTGTTTCATTTGTTGTGTTGATTTCCTATTGTTCTTATTTTGGGTAAAGGTTTCTGGTATTGTTTTCCTGTGATTGGTAGCTTTAATGCATTATTGCTATACATTGCTTAGCATTAATATTTCTGTACCTGGTTGGTGAGCCTAAAAGAGGAACAGAAAAACTCTCCCCTCTGTAACATGGTCATTGGGTAGTGTGAGGTTAAGGGGAGGTCTCTGATTTCTGCCAATTATCTTTGTAACATGATAGGTAAGGGAATTAGAACATAAGCCTGTGGACTGACTGGTCAAACAGCACCCCAGGTATTGACAGTTTCAAGCGGATGGATGTCGCCAGGGGTTCCAGGGCCAGTGCAAAGAAACCCCGGGAAATCCTGTCTCCCTGCCTAGTCCCCCTCCAAAAGCACTGGAGCTAGCTCCATAGCATTACATAACACTTCGTCTAGACCACTGTCTTATCGGCACTGCGGGTGCCAATAAGCTTAGAAAGCT
>NW_023339651.1:17849838-17857466 GCF_004916995.1 Morone saxatilis
TGCGCTGCTTTGCCCTATTGCTGCTGTGTCAAAATGAATTTCTGCTTAGGGGGATAAATAAAGGAATTATCTTATCTTATCTTTACTAGATGGTAGTACCTGATATCTTCACTGTTTGACTGTAAGTCTGAAACATACAAGTCACAATAAAAATTTATAAACTCTGTATTGGAAGTCAGGAGAACTGGATTACCCCCAATCTCTAATCGTAATTTGTGGTTAAAGTTCCAAAGAGCTAGTAAGCAGACCTTTGAGTTTTGTCACACATACTATGAATTTTACAGCTTGATTTTTATTGGTTCTCAGGCAGCACACAGAGTCTCTCAAGTCTCTTCTTCACCCCTACGTAAAACCGTGGGCAGCCCTTTCCAGCAAACATGTTCAAAGAACCTGAGTGTATGCCAACTGCCCAGAATAAGACACAAGTAAATCAGGTTTATTTGGAAAGCTGTAGGAGGCTAATGCAACTTGACCTTATATGTTTTGGGCAAGTTTTAAAAAAAGCAAGCAAGTCCTCCTTTCCCCAAATCTGTACAATGGAGGGTACGAGTGCAAAGTTAGCATGATCCATTGAGTCAAAATGGCCACATTTATAGGAAGAACATCAGGTTGAAATATGCTGGAATTTTCCTTTAAATTCGTCAGGTGGGGAAAAGCATTACTCTAAAAGGATACTCATGTTGCTCTGTGTCTATGTCTGTCTACCCCTTAGTGGTCAAAAATGGAGACTGCAACTTTTGAAAGAAGAAATAACATTCATCCTTCTGCAAATAAAACATTTAATCAATAAGAAAGGAAATCCTACTTGCTATATTCACTACACTCAGCAGTTTGGCTGCTACAACCTTACTTGTGCTTCTGTTACACTTTGTTTGGCATTGACCATTTTCTGCAATGGTGACTTGTGGTCACTGTTTTAAAATTTTATCGAAATCAAAATATGGCTTGTGATGAAAAAAAGTTGTTTCCCATTTTATTTTTACATTACTCTTGTCTTGTTTTAACAAAAGTCAAATTATTTTGAGTTAAAAGTCATGTTACACTCATTTGATTTTCCACTGAATCAAAAGTCTGCTTCATGTTCTTACAGAATCCCATCCAGCTGGCCCCAGCAGGATTATAAGGATTCTGACTTTACCCATACAACTGCAGCCAACATTTCTCTGACAGCAATAATACATCAAGCAAACACACACGCACACACACACACAAAAAGAACTGGCCAGTGACATTCCTGGCATAATCCCAAATGTCTCTGTAATTACAACAACAGAGCAGCTGCTCGTCTCACACTAAGCTGGACAGGAAGAAGGATATAGATATTGACGAGAGGACAGAAAAAGAGTGATACTGGCAGAAGACACAGATTAACCAGTGCACATTTAAATGTGGAGGGGTTAAGCGGCGAGGTGCAGACAACTGTTATGTAAGCCATGTCTTTATGTGGGAGTGAAGACATATGGCTTATCTTAAGAACTAACAGAGGAATCCATTGCACAGAAACACAATGTGCAAACACTGCTATGATCAGCTGGATTTTAAACAACGATGAAACTTCATATCAGAAAAAAAATCAAGAATCTTGCGGAGTGGTGCAGAGACACCCTGCTGCACAAAATCAGCAAAACCAAGAAGCTGACACTCTCTTTAATCGATAGTGACAATTGAAGAGTTATAGGAAAGGGGAGGCGAGTGAGGGGATGACACGCAGTCGGAGTTGAACCCATGGTCCCTGAAGCAAGAACAGCCTTGGTACAAAGGGAGCCAGCTCTACCAGTCGAGTGACCAAGGATTGCCCTGATTGTTGATTTTAAGAAAAAGCAGGCAAAGACACACACCCCTGTTTACATTAGAGGAACTGAGGTGGAGCAGGTGAACAGTTTTAGGTTCCTGGGAATGGTAAATGGATTCTACTTATACAGTTGCAAAAGAAAGTATGTGAACCCTTTGAAATTACCTGGATTTCTGCATAAATTGGTCATAAAATGTGTTTTGATCTTCATCTAAGTCACAACAATAGACGAACACATTCTGCTTAAACTTATACCACACAAACAATTATATGTTTTCGTGTTTTTATTGAACACACCATGTAAACAGTGCAGGGTGGAAAAAGTATGTGAACCCCTAGGCTAATTACTTCTCCAAGAGCTAATTGGAGTCAGGAGCCAGCCAACCTTGAGTCCAATCAATGAGACGAGATTGGATGTGTTAGTTAGTGTGCCTGTAAAGCACACTACTATTATTAGTGTGCCTGACAAGCATACTACTATTATTCCTCATACTTAAACTTATTCTTCCTTATGTTTTTTGGCGCGCTACTCCTCCCGCAGTTTTGGTCGCACATACACAAAAAGGTACCAAGACGTGCCGGCTCGGTGAGGACATTTAGTTCCTATGACTTTCTAAGTGTTTCGGCCAAACGGTTTTGCGCATAAATCGGCAAAACCGCCCGGGCCAAAAAAAGTGAAATGGCGTGTGTATGGAAGCAATGTCAAACCGACTAACTGCCGTTTCATTTAGAGTGGAGCGAGAGGAAAAAATTTGTCGAAATAAATTTGTAAATGCTCTCAGGACACAATTTGTCCTCTAACAGGAATAAGTTTATTTATATCAGAAACGTAGGTAAATTTCGTTTGCGGGTCCGCAGTGATAACACTGCTGCAAGCTGTCAGCACAAATAGTTTTTGGCGGAAACGCACTGCTGCGCTCAAGCAACACCCTCTCACGGGGCCCCATCTACTCCCGATGTATAATTCCCTCCCTCAAGAGCCTCGTTGAACTCTCTTCTTTCTCAAACTCCGAGGTCCACATTGCACCTTAAATATTTTACCCTGCTATGAGCTGTTCCTTAATGTACATTATGCACTCATTCAGGAGCATAAACAATGTAACACACATTAACCCAGCCTGCCCTTAGCTAGCGATTAGCACTTAAGCTAGCGATTAGCCGGTGTAGCTAGCGAATAGCGCCTTAGCTAGGTGATTAGCGCTTAACTTGCAAATTGCACTTTTCCTTTAGCGATTAGGCGTTAGCTAACGATGTAGCGCGTAAGCTAGCGATTAGGCGGCGTAGCTAACGCATTAGCGCTTAGATTCAGCGCTAGCTGTTGTTTACTGTGTTTAATGTGTGCTATACTCTAGCTAGCTAGCTAAAGAGAATTATTAAGGTATTAAAATGCTAGCGCGTAGCTAGCTAAAGTGCGATGACATGTATTAATATATTGGCCAGAGCTCGTTCCTGCGCCAATGGTTGGAAGGGGCGTTCAGTTTTGACATTTTCTGTTCTCTCTCAGGGAGTTAGAGACAGAGAAATCACACAGCTGCCCGCTTAACTGCAATTGACTGCCTGTGGCCTGGACCTGGTTGCCAAGACAACCAAAAAGCTCTGACTGTGAAAGCAACACCACACACACACACACATAAGCTTATTCTAGAGGCATGACAAGGGATTAATATGCTACTAGGGTAGGAGCATGATGGACAAGCGTTAACTACGCTAGCGCTAGCTGCTAGCTAAGCAGAGGGACAAGGTATGAATATGCCAACACTTAAATTCTTATTTAGCCATCTATTTCAACATGTTACAGATGACACAAGAAATGCCAGATTTAAGTAATGTAATAAACATCAAGTTAGATATATTTGTGAGGAAGGAAGACACTCATGACTGTGTTGGTGCACTATTGCTTTTGCGGCCTGGGTGGTCAACGTTCATTGCTATTTAACAGGTACGGGTCTTCTGGACACTTTTTCTAAAACAGTCTACACTGCCCCTATGACTTCCAACATTTGAAAATATTTTTATTCCTTGAATTATATTTTACTCATTGAATATAACTATTGTATCAGTGTTATTTGATACCATTGACTTACTTATTATTATTATGATTCACATACGTATTGTTCCCATCATTGTGGTTATTAACGCGTATTTAGCTGTACTTAGCAATTTGAATTAAAGCCAGTGATGCTTCCTTCATAACTCCCCAGGACAACTATTATGCCAAGCTCCTTTTCTAAGAAATCACTCATATATTTAACAATTATTTGCGTTTACAAAAAAGCACATAAACTGTCAGAAACACACAAAAAAAAGTCATACATATCTCAAACAGTCTTCTTGTCAATTCGGCATCAATATAATACGTGGAATAAAAACACTTTTTGCCCCGACTTTTCGAACTGGTTTCGCAGGCCTCACTTATTTCAATGGATGAATAAACACACACATCTGTCACTATACTAAGCAATAGTAGAGGTTAATATACTGTAAACTGCTCGGCAGTGTCAATAAATAATGTATGGGCCAGAGTCACGGGCCAGAGCCAGGCACACTAAAGATTTCTTTAGGAATTTTCTAGTTTTCACTACTATATTCCATTTCTGACAATAGATCCTCCTACATGTTACATAAATTACATTACATTATGTAACAAAACTACAAGTGTTAATAGTTCAGAGAACTCTACATTAATTAGGTCTTGCTCATAACTAATTCACTAGTAGTTTGACACTTACTAACCCACATAGGTTCAATGTTTTAAAGTTCCCTCTTCACACTTAGTAAATCCATTATAGCAAACAACTAACAGACCCTACTCTTAAGTGATGGGTTACACCTTTAGAAAATTGAGCAAAATGGACCAGTGAATGTGGTCATGCAGAATAAGGAATTAGCAAGTGCTTTATGACTAATAAAAAGGCAATATGCTACCAATATGCACACTAATAAGCAACTAGTTCATAGTGAATCTGTGTACATATAATAAATCTGAAATAAACTTTTTCCTGTGTGATCATTTGGTATAAAAACTTAATATCCCAAATAAAAAGGAACAAGTGTGTGCTGTGTTTTGTGTGCTGAGCACACAGCAAGTCCCCACTCCCACCCCAAACACCTATTTTACAGTTAGATCCTTATTCCTGCTGTTCCATACTTTCCATTGAAGTTGAATTGCTTTATATAATTTCCCACTCAACCTGTTACATCATCCAAACCCAAAAATACTATTTTCAGTATGTGTTGAGAGGGGGATGTCATCATCAAAGCTGTCAGGTTAGATCATACATATATCTGTTTTTATGAGTACTAACTAATGCTCTCATTTTAGTTTCACTTTCTGCCTCTCTGCAGCACTCACGGCTTATCCAGCTAGTGGGAGTACACATAATGCTCACAGAGGCATGAGTGGCCCCTCACACCTGGAACCTCTGAAGCCATTTAGGTTTTACCAGAGGATTTTTATTACATTATTTTATTTCTGTCCATCATGATTTTTAAAATAAAATTCCACATATTAACACATACAGAATGATAAAATCTTTTTCTCACTTCCTCATCCACCACCAGTACATGTCCAATGCGCATTATGCAGATACACTAGACTACGATCACACACAACCCACACAACTCCCACTGCTGGAAACTTGAACCCTGGAGCTACAGCAGAGGAGAGGAGAATGGATTTCATACAGACACTAATGTTTCAGCAGCTGTTAATCATTCTCTATACTGTCAGCTACGCTTCAAGTTTCTACACCAACAACACAAGCAGGATCACATTTCATTAAATGTGCACACACAGTTATGTTGTACACATACAGGTGTCCCTTTCTTTGTGAATATCTTTCGTCACCAAGTTCACAACAAGCATAATGGATGCTGCTGAACTGCAGTATGAATGCATGAAGGGATCTTAGCAGCATTATTAATTTGACAGCCTAGCCTTAACCCTGTCCAGGATAAGCAGGATTGGGTAATGGGATGGGTAGTATTAGTGCTACTTCAGTAGCTTATATTGCAAGATTATTAGTGCATACAAATGTAAGTGAATGGAATGAATACTCCTTATATTCCCATTCATCCACATGCTCTTTGTTTTATACACTTTTACTGTGACACAGCAACTTCAGGGGCCACTAGTAGAGCTTAAACTCTTTTTTAATGAACATATTTTGACAGCGTGCAATTGCCCACATTAAAAACTTGTTGTCCCCATTAGTCACTCTGACACAGAAATATAGGGAAATAAGGTCCAGGTCAAAAAAATGTCAAGGTTACCCTTAAACTTAAATCTTATATAGTAGTATATGAATTTAGTCAGTGCCTGAATTGGAGCAAAAAAGGTGCCAGTAGCCTAATTCAGCACAACCCTAACCCTAATTCTTTTGCAGTCTTTTTACAAAGACATTTTCAGTGCTGTTTTCTTAGTGTTAATGCAGCTACATCTCTGCAAAAAGAAGCAGTTGTGTAGGAGGACCTCACCAGCATTGCTGTACGCAGGGTTTTAAAAATACAGAGGTCCAAAAACTGAACTTGCAGGTTTACATGCATCGAAATAATATTATTTTATTTAAACAATTATTTCACGACTTTTATTGTATACACCTTAAAAAATACTAGTGACCTCAGTGTTGAGTACGGCCATGCTTACCAGAGGTGGCGGTACTCAATAAGAACACCCATGTGGACAAAAATCAGAAGTGCCGTTACTCAGTACTGGTGAGTATCAGCCCATTTTAGGCACTGAATTTAGTACACATAGCCTGTAATCCTATATAGGGAGCAACACTGCAATCTGTGAGCACATAAAATCACAGTAATAAGTCGGTAATCCGACCTTTAAGGAGGAAGGATAAGGCAATAATGACTGAATGAATCCACACAGAATTATAGTCAGTCCACAGTCTGTGTGCCTTCAACGTGTTTCAGCTAGTTGAATACAGGAGTCAATCAATAAGACAATCAGGTTGAGTGGTCTGTTTTGTTGTTTTTTATCTTGCAAATTTGTTGTGGTGGCCATTGTTAATATTGTGTTTTCGTTTATTTTGTTCATTTCAAGTGTATATAAAATTACACTTGAAATAGTATACATTTTGCAGTTGAAATATTTATCATTATAATGCATTACTTTTTCTTTTTTTTTTACAGTGAACTACTATACTGTATTTTTAGAGAGTAAGACAAAAAAGAAAGAAAAAAAGGCCTAAACTAAGATAAAACAAATGGTAATCAATTGATAAAGGGCTTGATTAATTTATAAGAATGTGCGTGTATTGCAAGGGGTTGGGTCCAAAGAGTTTCCCAGGGAGAGATAGTGGGGCAAAGCACAGACACTGCAGCAGAGCAATCTTTTATGTTGAATTTCAACTGCTGTGTGTCTGTACAATACAGTCTAATCTATCTAGAATGGCAAATATCGAAAGTTGTTTATTGCGGCATAAAAAGTGCATAAAACTAAATAGTGTGAAGGGATAACTACATACGTAACGTAAATACATACTGATGTTATTTTCTGCTGCACATCAATATATGTGGCCATGTTTCAGTCTTACAGTCTTTGTCGTTTTTCTGACACTTTCTAAGACATCTGATCATTCTGCTGGGCTAGTGAGCAGTACAACAGCAGCACACAAGATGTTTTATATTTCCAGATTTAAGCTGTTTTATATTTCCAGATTTGAGACTGGCAAACTATGTATGTGTTCTCTATGTTCATAACGAGGTTTGTGTTTTGATTCTGTGTGTTGGAATATACATTTTTCACAGATGCAAATGCTTACATATTTCATATACTGTACATCTGCATTGTGTTTTAATTGTTATTTAGATAGATAGATAGATA
>NW_023339651.1:17857566-17860076 GCF_004916995.1 Morone saxatilis
GGTTGGTGTGCGGAGGCCTTTAAATGGAGCTCTGCAGTCAGTGTTCATCTTGATCAGGGGTGGGCAATTATTTTTTCCATGGGGCCACATGAGAAACAGAAAATATTGTGGAGGGCCGGGCCAAAAGGCTGAACTCAATACTGCATAATATTAATTGTATTTCTTTATAAAAATCTGTAAATAGCATTGTTTTGACAAGCTGGTAAGAGTAGGCTATATGTTATAATTAAGCAATGAAAAAGGTTAGGGGTTGCCTTACAAAAAATTTAATTTATTCAATCAAATTTCCCAAAGCAATGGTAAACAAAATGTAAACTTTTATGAAACCTTTTTTAAATATTTGTGACTTATATTAGGGAACATTTTCAGTCACATTCACTCCAAAACACATTTTGAGTTTCAAATACTGTTGGAAAGAGGTTATTAGCATTCTACAGACATCACAATATTGTCTTTGTGCTCCAAACATTAAGCAAGACACATCATATTGAACTAACTGAACTGAACATCACTGAACTGTGACTCTGAGAAAAAGGCTTCCAAAGAAAGTGTCCCAGTTCACTGCTAGTTGGTGCCTTTACATGCCTACATTTGTAGTCTAACCACCTCATTTGTGTTTTTAAGTTATTTTTTCTTGTTCAGTGAGAGAAATCTAGTCTCTGCTGGGCTTTAACGAGTGCATCGAAGTCAGGTTGAATGTCTGAGGTGGAGATGCGAAGCACAGCTGACAGACCTGGATTTTGTAAACTTCATCATTGAAAATGTTTGTTCACATATGTAGGTAGAGCCAAAGAGAACCAACATCTTCTGAGCATGTCTCCTCATGTTTGGAAAGTTCTCCTCCTTAAGAGAAGAGTAGAAATCCAGCAGAGATCCTGACTTAAAGTGCTCTGCCAGTACTGCATCAGACTGCAGGTCAATGAGTTCCAGCTGAACATCACTGGGTGCATTATCCACACTGCAGGTAAAGGGAGAGGAAATCATGTGCATTTCATCCTCGATTGTTCTGACAACATGGATGAGTACCTGCGGAGGTGATCAGCTGATGGTGTGACTTCTTTCAGGGTTTGCATGTGAGTGAGAGTGTTGCTCTCCAGTTGGCTTGAAAGAAACTGCATCTTTCTCATGAAAGCCTTCACCAGGCTGTGCATTTCATGAACAAAAAGGCCTATGCCTTGCAGTTTGGTGTTCAGTTCATTCATCAGTGCAGTCACATCAACAGCAAATGCAAAATCTGCCATCCAGTCCTCATCTGAGAGCTCTGTGATGTCTTTGCCTTTCTTCTCACAAAACTCTCAAATCTTTGCTTTCAGGTCCCAAACTCTTTTTAGCACGTTCCCCAGGCTGAGCCATCTGACAGCTGTGTGGTAGCCGATGTCACTTTGCACAGTCTCATGCTCCTCCAAAAGTGCGACAAACTGTCTGTGATTCAATGCCCGTGCCCTGATGAAGTTTACTGTTTTAGCAACATCAATAACATGGTTAATTTTTAGCACTGACTTGAACAACACATGTTGGTGTATGATAAAAATACCAAATTTCTGATCTGCGTCGATTTCTGTCACTTTATCTTGCATACGTTTCAAAAGTCCGACATTTTTCCCTGTAAGATTTGGACAACCATGCGTTGTGACACCTGCCAGTCTGTCCCATTTCAATCCCGGAGTGTCCATGCACGCATTTACCTCTGTAAACAGATCGCTCCCTGTCGTCGTCCCTTTCATCGACCGCATGGCTGCCATTTTTTCAGGGCATATTAGTGCTGCAGAGTCCACCAAGCACTCTTTGACAAACTCCCCCTCCGAGAATGGCTTACTTCTTTTAGCGATTTTGAGGGATATCACAAAGCTGGTCTTGGTTGCTTCATCCCTGGATGTGTGAAGCTTGGTAAAAAAGCCTTGCTGATTTTGCAGCTTAGCTAGCAAAGCTTCCGATGTTCGCGCCTTTTCAGCATCAGTCAAGTTTTTATATTTCCCCGCTTGTTTCGTCTGGTAATGCCGACTCCAGTTGTAGTCCTTAAAGACGGCGATCTGCTCCCCGCAAACTAAACACACGGCTTTACCTCTGACTTCAGTAAACAAATACTTAGCAGTCCAATTTTTGTTGAAAAGCCTGCATTCGGCATCTACCTTTCTTTTTTTAGCATGAGCGGACATTTTTGAGGGCTAAAGTCATCTTGTGACAACGATCCAATCACGCGCATGTGTTGCTATACGTATCGCGTCATTATGTACGTGAATAATAAACAACTTCAAAATAAAAGCAATGCAGCTTTAGTCCATGCATGAGGTAAAATGAGAAAACATGTTTATTTAATAATTTCCAATTAACCTTACACGGGCCGGTCAGAGTCAACCAAAGGGCCGTATGTGGCCTGGGGGCCGTACAATGCCCAGGTCTGATCTTGATGAGTCTTCCTTTGGATACCCAGACTGTCCTGATGCTGCAGCTGTCTCTGTCCTCTGATGGGTCCAGGAACACCTGAGCTTCATCAGGTCACCTGTAAAACA
>NW_023339651.1:17860176-17862682 GCF_004916995.1 Morone saxatilis
AAATACAACGCAAAAAAACGCAGAAAATTTGCAAAATGGCGGAACCGCCTTGGGAGGTCACTGTAATACATTTATGTCAACCTTCATCTCAAAACACAAAGAAAATATTTTTTTGATAATTGACTCATTGTTTCAGTCACTTTTGCCCTTGTGGTGCGACCTGGGAAGAAGAGGTTAAAAAGCCTTGTGCAACTATAGTAATAATCTGACAGTCTCTTTCCCTGTATTTTCAATCTTTATTCATGCCATCTGCACGGATGAATATCCAGCAAAACACTTCATATACAGCATGTGAGCAAACAGGAATTAAGAGTCTCAACTTAATGTCCTGTCACTCAGTGCTTAGTCCCCGTTGGATATTATGAAACAGGCAACAGAATTCACAAAAAGCCAACCAGCCTGCAATGTGACATAATCCATGTCTGAAAAAGGCTCAAGGCCACTGGAGGACAGTAATTTGCCTTTTACTTATATATAGTATGATCAACCTTAAAGCCAAAAAAAAGGGGTGCACTGCGCTCTGTCTGCCCCAATCACACACACTGACTGTATTCCAGATCTACTAAAACACACCCACACAGGGCAGAGTGTTTGGTTGATGGATAGTCAGGGAATTGTGTGGCTCAGAGAGAGGACATAACATTTATGAAACTGGGAGGGAAGTCATTAAACTTTCATACTGAGAAAAAGGGCTTATCAGTTTCTTTGTGTGTGCATGTGTGTGGTGCACTGACAGCTGATGGAAGACTATTGCATTCTTCCCCTAATGCAACACCCTCACCTCACGCTGCACCACATTAGACCTCCCTGAATATTGTTTTCTTTTCATTTAAAGGGAAATGCTGAGAACTGTTTTGTTTAAAAACCCTAATAAAACTTTTTCACTTACCTTGTGCTTTCTTTGATTCTGACCTGTCAAAAACAAAATGGTAAAGATCCAGTGTGAAGGATTTAGTGGCATCTAGGGGTTGCTGATTGTAGTCCATGCCTCAGACCCCCTCTCCAAGTGTGTTGGAGAAAGTACAGTGGCTGAAAAAGTTACAAAAATGCGAAAAGCCCTATTTAGAGCCAGTGTTAGGTTTGTTCATTCTATGCTACTGTAGAAATATGGCAGCTTAACATGGTGCCCTCCGTAGAAGAGCACCCGCTCCTGTAGACTAATTCTAAGGGAGCGAAAACACAACACAAATCTGTACTTTTCTGTACACTGAAGCAGAACTTCAAGCAGAGAACATTTGCCATAGACAATGATAATATCGTAATGTTAACAAAAGAGAATGTATCTGCTCTCTCAATTAATTCATATTTTTCCTCTGTCCTTGGGCAGCTGCCACATCTGAATTTCCCCTCTGATCACTAAAGGCTTATCAGTTTATTTACATTGAAGGTATCATATGATTTCTCTGCCAGTGTTCGTTTCAACACGAATGCTATAAACTAAATCACTGATTGCCTTTTATGATGATGATGATGATGATGATGTCTCTGCCATGATGCTGCACAGGTACAAGTGATGAATTAATGATACAGGAACTATATAATAGCTGTGTGTAAGGACAACTGCTCTGTTGCTTTTGGTAAACCTCACAGATGTTACATGAGTCTCTTTTTATTGAGTCTAAAAGCTGGTGGGGCAGTCCGATGTTTTGATGTGCAAAAGGTGATAAGGGCGTGTCCATGTCCATCTATGGCAAAGTGTAGAGTGGAAATCAGGATTGTGCTCATTTTCACATGATTGAGATTTCAAAAACAGAAACATGCAGACAGACTATAAATTTGTTTCTAGAGCTGGGACCATTGACACTATACACTGGAAATCAAAATTTAGGAACACTTGATTTTTTCAGAAATAATGTAATCTTCATTGCTCAACGTTTGAAGGATTTTTTGTTGTGGCTATACTATTCTACTAGAACAGTGTTTTACAAAATAACCAAGGCACACAAAAACCTTTATTTCGCAGAAAACACGATCAAAATTACAGAACAGCAATGACTGTAGAACGCTGAAAGATTAAAACATTTTCTGAAGGTTACAACAGTCAACAATTAGTAGGAAGTGTACAGACCGTTGCTTTGAATGACTTCAGCACATCACTAGTCTCTCACACTGCTCTGTGGTGATTCTGGTCCACTCTTCTTCCAGTGTCTTGCACAGTGACTGGAGTCACTGTAGTTTCTTGGCCATAACTTTGTCGCCAATAATTTTCCAGAGGTTTTTTTATTGGGTTTAGATCTAGACTCTGGGCTGGCCATTTCATTATTTCAATGTTTTCAGTATCAAGGAAGTGTTTTCCCCGTTTTGCTGTGTGAGGGCATTGTCCTGCATGAAAATTGCTGGCTGATTGGGTGATGAACGCAGGGAAGGAACCACATGTTGTGGAAGAAGGTTCTGATAGACATTTTGGGTTCAGTCTTTCCCCAGTTTGACGACGAACATAATGTTTCCCATCGGATCCAAATAAATTAAACTTGCTTTCATCACTAAAGTGAACTTTGGACCAGTT
>NW_023339651.1:17862707-17877136 GCF_004916995.1 Morone saxatilis
CCATGTCTCTCTGTCCACACAACATGCCCTCAGCAAGGTTAGTCTATCCTTTGATTTTCTTCCAGATGGAGAGTATTTGGTCATACGGGTGCGACTTTAAGTCCAGAATGCTCTTAAACGTCGAGCACATATGCGAGAGAGAGATTTCGGGGAGTCCAGCGCCAATTCTCCGGTACCTCTCCACCTATGTGTGAAATGACGTCACGATGCGCGAACGGGAAATGTCGCTCCGTCCCCCGCATTATTTTTTTAACCGCCTACTTGTGAACGATAACCGACGCGCGGAGCCGACTCGAGGCTTGTGTCGTCAGACAGTGCTGATAACTGCACAAGGGGGTTCCCTTTTTCCATCAACTTCACTTACATAAGTAGAAAATGTCCGACAAGAGCAACGTACTAGAGGTCACTGAGTACTGTGCGATAGGGGAAACAAGACACGGACCAGACATTGGCGTCTCTAGCAAAGCTGGTAGATCCTGCAGGCTAATTGGCCGAGCCCTCCCCAGTGATATAATTACACGTTCTTGGGGGACATATCCTAAAAGAGTGACCTTTTTTTCCTCCTCTTAGAACAGGACGCACAAAATGGTTAATTGAAAATGTCCATGCTGAACATGATCAGGCGGCCCTTCCGTGACAACAACGATGCGCTTTTCGCCGACTCGATAAGCGTTGCTGCAGTAAACTCGTTGGACCTAAAACGCGCAGATACTGTCACGCCTACCTGTTTTTCCACCGGCTCGCCTTCACCGGGAAAGCCAGAAAGATCGACCACGGAGATAAATGCCTTGCGCGACGAAAACCCCTCAAAAATGTCCATGTCTTCACACACTACTCTCCGATTTGAACACTTCCTGCAACAAATTCTTCTTCGTGCGTTTCCCTCCAACAAGTGAAATCCTCTGAGCCACAGCCGCCCCTCAATACCATAACATGTAACTGTAACAGATTCACAATTTTACAAGGAACCATTCAGTGGATTAGTTCATGTTTTTTGAAGTGGGGTTGTCTGAGGTATGTGAACCTGCGGACGTGCAATACCCCACAGTGTCAGAGGAGGGGGAACAAACAAGTTGAGCCCAACTTTCCCAAGGCTGGCTATGGATGCCAACGTATACCTCAGAGCAGGAAACTCTAGAGGCTGTCAGCGACTCAACTCGTTTGCCTCTGGGGATGTCCGCCACATCCCCTCTAAGGCGAGCTGGTCAATTCCATCAGTGATGCTGTGCTAAGTTAGGCATAGTAGCCATTACATACATTGTTTGAGTTTCTCTTTCACTCACTCTCTGTCTAGACTTTTATTCCGGAATAAATCCCCTAAATACATATTTACTTGGACTTACAGCCCAAAGCACATTTTTTGTTACAGGGTCGGATCTGTCATTTGTACAGCATTAGTTGTTGTTCCAATCACATGCTTTGGGTGTAACATTTCTCCCCATTGGAAACTATCCTGTTCGCTACCACTGCAAAATGCATAATTCTACGTGATAGGTGTGTTTAAAGTCAGTAAACAGTAAGCAGCTGACCAAATAAAAGTGCAGTGGCAGCCTCTCAGGGAATCACAGTCTATTCCTTTAAATGTGAATTCAAATATTAATGTAGTCATCAAAAATGTTCTAAATGTGCAAATGTTCATATAGAATTGTGATAAATTCTGGTGGTGGACTCTCATTTGCTCGAAATAAGACCACCCATGGCTTGGGGATGATGATTGGGGAAGGTTCTGATGGTCACTGTGAAGGATTTTTTGTGCTTTACGCATCCTTATATATGACATATGTTGTTTTCACCTTTTACATAATTCTTAAGGTAAATGTACTTAGTTAGCATGCAATTCACTATTACCTTGTTAAAGTGTTACATTGATCTCTGGCCATTAGACAAGGATAGAGGGAGCATGCAGAAGAAAATGAGTAGGCAAAAAATTCCCTTAACTATTATTTATTTTGCTAAATATAGTTTATTACCACTTCAAGGATACCAAGTAAGAATTATCATGTGTAATGAATAGGAAATGGTAAGAATGAAAACTAAAATTCAGATTTTAATTCCTCAAATTTTAAATAAATGTCAATTTTCATTATGTCCTGTTCCTTTTCAAAATGTTGTAGGATGTAGTAATGATGAACACAAGTACAAGAAATCCAATCACTACTGACAAGCCAATCAGCACATCCATTCGATTATTCTTCTGTGGATCTGCAAACAGAGAAAAATCAAGCAAACAACAGGATTAGACAGCAGATAACAGACGAAAAACAACATTCATAGTGCAGTGATCTTAGAAACAACAGTAACTTTTTACATACTAAAGATATGGCTTTACAGCGGTTAGATAATGTATTACAGACTGTAATGTAAGGGTTGAAATCAGAAGCAATAAATGTTACCTTTGTGAAGCTTAGCTTAGGTTTTATAGAGACTAGATAGATTAGATTAGATACACTTGGTCAAAGTGTTCATAATGGTTGAACTCTACTGCTACAATACTGTATGTAACTATAACAACGAGAGTGATATTTTTATGTCAAATCATCACAACAAAAACCTATTGGCTTTTCTGGAGCTTTCAACAGCATCTCACAGTCTAGATCATTAAATGACACTGTTGGTTGAGCTATCATGGAGATGGCTCAGTTGTCATCATTTGACCAATGTAAATAATAATAACATGATAACAGGTGGGGTATATGTGGGGAAATTTTGTCTGTCCTTGCAATTTATGGTAGCATCATGAGAAGCACACTGGCCCAGAAAGTATTTTTCCCATACACAATCGGTTGCTGTAAAATAGTCTATACATTTTTATACAGTTTCACAAATCCACCGAAATGACCCTAAAAAAACAACAACTTTTTATTAATCTACACTAAGTTGTTCACACTAGCCCTTTAAGAACAGGGGAAACATTTTTGAATTATTTTTTGCATTGTGTTTGTTGTTAATGAGTAGTACTCATTTCAGGGGAAATGCACCACAACACTACCCAATGTTTTAAAAGGACTAAAAGCATTCATGTTTTCTTCCAAGTGAGTTTTGTTTTATTTTCTCTATGCACGCTAAACATGGGGTATATTTTTTTGTTAGCAACTTATGTAATATTACTGTAATGCTTTTCTTTTGGCTTTTTGGTATTTTAATCTGTGTCAAGAAAAATTACCTTCTGCTGGTCTGGTGGCAACCCAAAGCAGGGTAAACCAAAGAGAGCAAGGACAAAGGAGGATGGGAAAAATGTATAAAATAAGGACAAACAAACAAATCAATATAAATCTAAAACCAATATAAAATAACCAAATAAAAAGAAAAAATTTAATTCAATTATAATGATAAACCCATCCCGGTTTATGTGCAGCCAGCCATCCTATTAGCTAGACTTAGCAGCAATTAGTTTAATTAATTGATTAATATAAAGGTAAATAAAATACTGAAGCAATGAAATATTTACATACATACATTACAAATATTTATATACATACATTTTGTCACATTTTATACATTGATTAATGCTTAATTTATTTTTTAATATTACTTTGCAATGCATTTCATGTCTTATTTATTTATTTATTTATTTAGTCATTTATTTCTGATTATGGTAGTTTCTCCATACAGTTTCACCTTGACGCCTCTTCAAAGTCTGTGTTCCCAGTTTCTGTTAGGGGAAAACTTTTACATTCTGAATTATCTGCACAAAATCCCTACTTTTCTTAACTAGATGTTCTGTGCATCCCAAAAAGGGCTCACAGCTATGTATTGGTAATGGGTTAAATCACATTTTAGCTGCAGTTCACCTATTAGATACTTACTCTTATTGTCTCCTCCTGTGTTTTCCCTGGGAACCAGCATGTGCTTGGTATTGTCCAGGTGTCCATCATTGATCTCTGGGTTTATCCCAAGGAGATGGCACATCAGTGGATATACGTCAACTAGGTCAAACGGATCTACAATCAGGTTTTTCTGGAAGTCCGGCCCCACCACCCTGAAGAAGGCTTTCATGTCCATGTCTTCGTTATCAAAGCCATGGTCTCCTTTGTTGAAGTTTACAGGTAAGAACTACAGTATGTGAACACAGAAATCAGACATTTCAGTAGTACATAAATGCATAAACTGGAAGAAAGAGGTGTGCATATTCATTCTCAATACTACCACAAAGTAGATCACTTTCAAATCCTGCACATACTGTAAAGGTTTTAAGAAGATTTTGGAACACACGTTTGAAAACTGCTGCAAAACTCAAATACATTCTTTGAACTCTGACCCCACTGGATATAGGCTACAGGTAGCGAATTGTACACTCCCTCACCCCATTGACAATGTATCCAGGGTCAGCGATCAAGATGATGGGCTGGAGTCGAGGATGGTTACTGTAGTGCAGTCTAACTGGCATTTCCTCCTTTTTATACACATGAAGATGAGGATGGCTTCCCTTCAGAGCCTGGTAGACCTTCTCCAGCATCCCCTCTTTAGGAAGCAGCATCCCAACAGGACCATAATCCAACAGTTGGAACTTTATATCCCTGAAGCTGAAGTCAGGAATCTTTGAGAGGACGATCTCCTCAACTAGTCCATCCCGAAGAACTGTAGTCATCCCGTGGTCGGCAGTGATGATAATATTAAGCCGGTCAGTAAGGCCATGGTCTTGGATCTTGTCCCGGATGTAGCCCACAGTGCGGTCCACTTGCCGGACCATCTCTCTACGTTCTGGGGAATCTGGGCCATATTTGTGCCCTGTCAAATCAGGTTCTCCAAAGTACAATGAGACGAAGTTCAGGTCCTGTTGGTGGAACCACTCTCCAATCACCTTGTCGATGTTCAGCCTCCAATCTGTCTCATTAGAGTGATCATAGAAACGTGGTTCCACTTGCCTAACCCTCACAATCTCTCCTTTGTATGTGGCTGCTGTGCCAGGGAAATGCAGAGAGCCTGCTTTTAGACCCTGGAAAAAATTTTTACACAAAGAAAGGAGTATTAAATACTGTAGATACAACAACCACAAATGCATCTTTGAGGTAGTTAACAGTTTTAAAAACAGATAGATCTAAAGAACCTGTCTCTGGGCTGTTATCCAGATGGGTAAACTGCCATTGTCCCCAGTAGGAATCAACAAACTGAGTCATGTAGTACTGCTTCTTCTCCTGGGTGGTAGTGTTGAACCACATGTTGTGGATTACTCCGTGATTCTCGATGTAACGTCCTGATGAAAAATAGGAAATATAGATAAAAAAATATTAAAGAAGATCAAGTCTAGAGAACAGATGTGAATTGGGTGACAACTAATTAAGCATGTGTATGTTCAGAACTACATTACTTTTAGCCATAGTGAAGTGGCTGAAGGAATGGGAAGGTTGGTCAGTTTGATCCAGACTCAAAAATCTTGACAAACATGGGCTGGACTACCATGGAGAGATATTCATGGTCTTAGGAGGATAGATCCTATAGACTTTGGTCTGATCCTTTGACGTCTTATGAAGCACCATGAGGAGGTAGAAGTCTTAAATAATTCAGTAGAATACGAAACTACCAGCTAGATTGGTACAAGATGTTGTATAGACAATCAAGATGATGTATCCAAAATACTTTGATCAGAGATACATCAGTTAAATCATTTAGCACCACCAGCAAGTAATAGGGAAAATGGCAAAATGATAGGTGAAATGTTTTGACTATTGGATATATCGACATGAAATTTGGTACATATATTCATGTTCCTGTCAGGATGCACTGTAATTTGGTGATCCCATGACCTTTCATCAAGAACCATCTAAGATCAAAATTTGACATTGTCCAATACATAGAAAATAACTACAAAATGAATGACCCTCTCATTAACCTCACCACTACTTGTTTCGTACTGAGACATTTTTTATAACATGATGGTGGAGATGGTAAACTTGGTATCATGTTGACATTAGCATTTAGCTCAAAGCACTGTTGTCAGCCTCAGAAAGCTACCAGTGTGGCTTTAGACTCTTTAGACTTTTAGAGGAGTGACTGTGGTTGGTCAGTGGAAGAATGTACTTTCCAATAGGCCCAAGGTCTAATGTTTCTGTATTTATCTTCATCTATACCTCAAGTTGTTCTTCATTTTGTAGTATTTTCAAAATGTCATTGAAGTGCTTAGGATGATCTATTGTCAGAAGTGGTATATAATATTCATACGTATGTTTTCATAAGTGTATAATCACCTGAATACAGGAATTGTTGTGTTTTTGTTACCTTAGAATGAGACGTTTTGAGTGGGTTGCCTTCCATAGAGTCCACCCAGAAAAGACAAACCAAACACTGACTCTAGATAGGTCCTTTAGCATTTTTAGCCGCAGTTTCTCCTACACACTTCACAGCCCGTTCTAATTCCCAGGCCGTCAAATACAGACGTGTTAGTTATTTAGTTGCAATCTGAAACTTTACTGCTAGTTGTCAGTAAATCCTACACACTGGTCCTTAAAAGTGGTCAAAGTGGCTTCATCTTTTGTAGCTGAAAAATTAAGTGCATAAACTGCACTTCCTGAAATGGCCATTGATGCTGGCTCCAAAAGAAAGTCAATCTCCAAAAACCTCCGTTTTAAAATTTCATTGCAGCAATAAATATGTTTAAAGCCTGGTACAAAAAAATTCTTGGTCTCTATAGCTATTTTCTGTTTTTCTATTAAACTGCAGGGGAGGTGTGAATTTTAAATAACTCACATGATTAAATTATACCAAGGCTTAAAATTCTTTATAATTAAGGGAGTTGCTGCTTTGATTGACAGGTGAGTGCTGTCACAGGCAGCTGGTTTCAGTGGCCATCCCCAGTGGCTTAGTGACCACACTGAGCTTCACAACGGCTCATCAGAAACCTATGGGTGACGTTACAGAGACTATGACCATTTTAGAGTAGTGGTGATTTTTATTTTGTTTTTGGACTGTCCCTCCTAAATATGACTTCCACAAATCTGTCTGGCACTGTAACGCATTTTCTGTTAATTTCAATGAAGTCTAAGTTGCACATAACCTTCCATTTATTCTTAACTTTATTCTAAACGAAGAATTCACTACTTACTTACTTCTATCATCTCTCCATGTCTAAAGTAGTTTAAACAGAGACGGCATCTATGTCCTCAAATATTTATGGAAACACAAAATGTTTTAACATTTAAAACTGACGAATTTCCTTTTTGCACTGTTCATCACCAGTGTATCCATAACCTTTTCTGTAAATACTGTCAACTAGGTTATAGTTAAAAGATGTTTTCAGAATACCTGTGAGCAGGGTAAAGTGTGCAGGGCTCGTGATGGTAAGGAATGCTGGTGTGACGTATTGTGCCTTCACCCCATCCTGGGCCATCCCATCCAGGTTAGGGGTGTCAACGTCTCGGTCATAGTCCCAGCGGAAACCGTCGAAGGAGATGAGCAGCAGCTTGTTTCTGGTGGACCCAGATCCTGTAGTGTCCCGTGGTGGGGCAGCAGCGCAGGGAGAGCTGCCAGTGAGGCAGAGGACAGCAAGGCAGAGCAGCAGCATTATAGAGGATTTAGAAAGTCTCCGAGTGCCTGATCACTGATTCACAGTTTTTCTGCTCTCTTAACCTTCTCTCATATGATCTGTTTACTCTTAGTAAGGAGTACCTCACATCACCTGATCTGAAGCAAATCTGACTAAGGCAGAGGCAGATGACCCCAGACTTTATCTGTTCTCAAACCCATAGAAGATGCATCATCTTATCTTATCAACTCATAAAGAAATTAAATCTACACTTACATAATTGCTCTGTCCTGGGTTGTAAGTTTATTACTATGATATACAGCTGAGTAACAATACAATGGATCAAGTGTACAAAACTGCAAATCTTTTAGGTCATGCTTTGTCAACTGGTGGGTAGCGAGCCAAAAGGGGGTTGCAGACTCATTCTGAATAGGTCTCAGAGTGTGTGCTCAGAAGAAAATATATATTGTAAAAGCTTAGCTATGTTATATCTGACTTCTGTTTGACAGACACATGAAGTACATACCTAGTTATTATTAAAGTAATGGGCTCTGACTGCAGGAATTTACCAAAAGTGTTTTCTGCATTTTATACTGGAAAAAATGTTTTTGTAACAGCACATATCAGATAACATATACACTGACAAAATACAATACCCATATGCAATAGGCCAATATCTGTAATCCTCCATCTAATCCCACTTGTCATAATAGTGACCAATAAAACTTTTATGTCACGTTACTTTTTAAAGGGTTTATGAGTACAGTTTTTATGTAAAATAGCTGTGGACAATCTTGATCAAGATGAGCCCTGAGAGGCATTGCAATAATTCCACAATTTTTTCTTTGGCTGTTCACATTATTTTTCAAATGGGGCCAATATTAGATTCCAGTGTGAACTGCAACTGTATTACACAAAAGAATAATAATGCAGTATGCTGTTGTATGGAAGTAAAAACATTTACAAGTTGATGTGCAGTGGAAGCCAGCGAATTCCTGAGATGATAACGAGTTTGGGGAGAAAGAAACCCAGTGACTGCTAATTCTGTATGGAGGTCTGTGTGTACCTTGTACAGATGTGTGACCCCAAATACTTATGAGGTTTAACACTTACTGCCCCTCCACTGACTACCTACATTGCAGCTGATTGACTCCCACAAGCCCAGAATTATGATGGATGTAGATCTAGAGTGAGATAAAAGTCATGAATTCTGATATGACTGGTCACACTTCAAGAGGTCACAAATCTGCAGATTCCATGTGATTTGTTCTTCTAATGAATTTTTTTTTATCTCGGTCACATATGAGCAAAAAAAAAAATAATTTTTTGTCTGCAATGTGAACATAGCCTTAAGTGACGGGGAAGGGTCATATCTTGACTATGAGGGAGGCACTAGTTATTTACCAGCAAGACTTCTTCCTTTTCCAGCTGAAATCCTGGCCCTAATGGACCAGAAAGTGATCTGATGGATGAATATCATATTTTCTTAAAAAATGAGACCCTGCTCACCTTACCTGCTACTAAACCACATGAGTCAATTCATCTTTATTTGTTTTACAAAATCCCATAATGAGCTTAACCTCTCATCCAGGACTTGTGACAAACAACAAGCCAGATTATCCACCAGGAAAACAAATTGGATATCCAACAGCAACAAGTCAGACTAACAATACTTTCAAAGGACCAGCAGGTGGTGACTCCTCTCCATGAACCAGCACTGAGGCTCAGGTTAAGTATTATTTTCTCAGTCTGTACCTTCCAAACTCCAACCACAAAGTCATCATTCACCACAACATCAACATTTACCACAGTCACTCATAGGTGGGAGAATATGAAATTCTAATGTAGATATGTGATCACATAATATATATATATGAATGAACGTACTTGAATTATTCTTAGACTTCCTTGAGAAAGAATACAATGACAGAAATGTTTACTATTTTAATTTGGCACTGATTTTGGTACTGAAAGCAAAGTTGATATGAGGACTGAATTTCAATTCAAGCAGGTTGTGTCTGTGTCAGTGTATAAGAAGGCTTAAGGTAAGGAGGTGGTAATCTTCAATATCGAAATGGTAATTCTGAATGTAAGACATTGAACAAATGCAGAGAACAAAGACAGAGAAAATCTGATATATAGTGTGGATTAAATACAATACCGTTCTCTTTAGGGCATTTAATTACAAATGATTAATTATATTTTTTCTATATACACTGTACATCATTGTGTGTACAAAACATCAGAAAGGTTTGTATAAACACAAAACTTGTATAGTAGAATTAATGCATTGATGGATTTAGTGTTTCATGGGATAAATACTGAATATCACTAGACTTTAATGAAAAAAAATATTCGAAAAGAAACCAGAGAGGACTATGATCATTATCATGCATTCTCATATCATGGCATCTGATAAAATTAGTTGAATAAAATCAATCAATACTGAGCAACAATATGTAATCAATCAAAAAAGCAGCATATCTACATCCGACAACACAAACAAACCAGATTTTTAGGACAATGATACTCAATCCAAGTTTGAAGCACTACATCCGATCTCACTACACGTCTAAGATGTAAATACCTGAGGGGTTTTTCATTAATCTATGGAAATGTATCCATGTAGTTACAATACACTTCTTCCACCACTGTCCATCATGCAACCTGAGAGACGGAGCATTCCATTTCTCCCCTGCCTCGGCCCTAAGGCGAGCCGGGTTCTGGGCTGATGTTTAATCTATGAGAAGAGCTCACAGGTAGCATTCATGCTACCGGAAACAATCCCATCCATATGCATAAAATGTGAGTGGATCAAGGTTTGCTGTGAGGTCCTGTCTACTGGGACTGACTTAGAATCTTAGAGGTCTCACCAGGTATTGGTAGAAATCAATAGAGATGAGTGATGGTCGGTGACTGACCTGGTTATCCAGCCATACAGAAACTCATACAGAAACACAGAGTATCCTTTAGCATCTGTATGATATGCACCAGGCTTCAATGTAAACCCATCTGCATCAGGTGGCAGAGTACAAAGGACATGCATAGGGGTCCCATCTTCGTCACCAGCCTCCATAGAGGTCCCGCCTTTGGCGTTGGTCTCAAGGGTAATCCTCCAGAGCACCTCCACTAGTCTGGTCATCCTCCTGCCCATCCCCCAGATCTGCTCCCCCTACATTTCTTTCTTTACATTTCTTCTGGTATTTTCAATGTAAACCCTTCAACAGTCTGTGACGTTGTGTAAAGAGCGAGAAAGTCTGCATATGGAGGTGGTGGGTTGTATGGATGAATCAAACAAACACAGGACTTTAACCCACAAGACTGGAGTTCATGAGTTGTGTTCGCGACTTGAGTCATGTGATTTATGTCATGTCATTTACGTCAGGCAACAGAGTAATTTTAACCCAAACCACGATCTTTTTCCCTAAATCGAAGTAGTTTTGGTGCCTAAATCTAACCGAACTGTGACCACCACAGTGTTGACCATGTGTCCTCTCTTTTGTCCTGTACATACTACTATTTGGTCAAATTCTCAATTGCTGTGGCCTTCAGCCTGTATGCTGACAACACCCAACTCTAGCTTTCCTTGAAGACCCTCACTGGTGATCTGCCTGACCAAATTCTTCAATATAATTCCACATCTTTCAAGTTCTCCATGACCTCCACTGGGTCACGGTCAAATTCCTCCTCACTATCTATAACACCCTCAATAACTATATATACAATATCTTATCTTACCTATCTTTAGACAGTGTTTATATGACATCAATCAGCCCTCCAGCATCACAGCCAGCGTCTCTGTAGCAAGACCAAGCACTCTGTTGCCCTCTGCTACATATCAACTGTAACAATCACTCAAAAAAAAAACAACTCAGATAGCAGCATGTGCAGGTCATGTGGGTGTGCGTCTTTGCATGCTCACAGAGTAGGCATTTGGAGTACGTTCCACATCTCCTGAGATTCTAACTACGAGTTGAGTGATAGGAAAAACCAGAGAGCTAACGAAGGGACATCCATCCGAGTTCCGACCATCTGTAACCCCTGCTAGCCTTTAGCAGTGTAATGTCTCGGTGTTTTACTGCTGACACATATGGTGCCAGCACTTCTCCTGCTTTGTAAGCCATGAGCAGTTTAATTACCTGCAATTAACATCCAGCTCGTTAGATGAGGAGGAGGAGGACGAGGAGGAGGAAGAGGAAGAGAGTGGGGAGAAAGGCTCTCCAGCTGCTGCTGGTTCTGCAGTTACACTCTTATGGCTTAAATATGCATGTGTTTATGTGTATTTAGTTTATAAATCTATCAATTACATCTTTTCAGGCTGCTTCATCATTACAGTCTCCATGCTTCCATATTTTCCCTCCCGGCACATGCATACAGGAGTCTGTTCAAGTTTGCATTGCAAAGCTGTGTGTTTGCATGTCTGTAAACATGAGATTGAGTTTGTTGAGTGAGGAGGGGGAGAGAGAGAAGGTGTTTGTGTATATACGTGCATGCGACCGCAGCACTGTCGCACTAGTCTCTGCTGTGGTGACAGTGATGTATGGGTAATTTAAAAAGTCATTCTTTTCCACAGAGCGGTCTGCAGTCAGGCCAGCCAACCGCAGCCCATTCCCCTACAGCACTGAGAAAACTCATCTACATCCACTCTAGCACACACACACACACACACACACACACACACAAAGAGGTAACATGGCGCACACACATTACAGTCTTAAAAAATAAATACAAATTCTTGCATTTTTTCCCACAAACCACTTTTGATTAACTTTAATTTGTTGTCAAAATTGTTATTGTTATTTGTATATATTGGTTTGTCTACCAACACACTGTTTTCATTAAATGTGTCATGTGACCTCAGTTCCTCCAACATGGACAGCAAGTGCCAGAGGTCAGCAGTGTTCTCCTGGAAACCACTTTGCTCGTTTGCTCTGCACTTCAGCCTCTGGCACTTCAGCCCATTACTGAGAAAGAGGAGGTGTGTGTGCGTTTTTGTGAGTGTAGATGGCGCCATGTGATTCTAAGGGACTGGCTACAAGCCTAGATACACAGACCAGACTGTCTCTCTGTCACACATACACATACACACAGAGATAACATTAACCCTAGTACTGTCTCAAACATATTCTCCTCACTGATATCTGGAATTTATACTGCTTCTATAATAACACGTGAAACCTTCACATGTGGCAGGTTCAATTTAAGTCAGAGCAATCATGGATTGTATGTGGTTGAAAGAAACACTGACAAGATTTGATCAAAGTGTATGTTAAACATTTGGAACCCCAAAGTTCCAAATAAAAGTATTGTTGATGTCAAAGGAGGAGGTTCACATTTTTTAAATTCTCAAGTCATCTTCAAGTTACTTACTTATTAGTCATTTTAGTACAAAATTCCCTTTGTTTTCCCAGACAGTGTTTCCAACGCCAGAAAAAGAACAAAAGATCAGTATCATGTTATTATAAAGTGAAAAGTTTATTTATATAGAATTTTTTTCAGATAGAACTGTGAAAACTCTCTTCCTGATTGTTTCCAGGGCCTCTCTGTTTCTCTCTGCCTCTCTTTGTGTCCTTGCGTCTCTTCCAGTAGCAGTGGAGTGGACGATCAGACAGCAGAGCTTCCCTCCTGTTGGGTCCGTGATGGATGAGGGCTGTGTGTGATCACTCCACAATGACACACACCTAATCCTCTCCTCTCTTCAACTTTCCCTCACTACTCCTCTCCTCCATTCCTGTCTACTTTCTCTTCTTGTCTCATCCTGTGTCCTTTCTTCCTTTCCTCTTGTTTCCCCAACTCCTCTTTATCCTAGCCTTATTTCTACCCTCTTTTTTGTCTCTCCTTGTCACTTATCCGAGTCCTCTCCGTTCTCCATTCCTCCTTTCCCTTTCCCTTTCACCCTTTCTTTCCCTCTTGTTTCTTGCCCTCTCATTTTCTTTATATTTCTTTTTTCTTGACATTTTTTCCTGTTGGCAGCCACTCCTCCACCTATTTCTTCCATCCACCCCTCCTGTCCTGTCCCTGTCCAGAGGAGTGATAGGGCGTAAATCTGGGGGTCAATGATTTGGGCTCTGTGGTGTCAGCATTACAACAGTGACTGATCCTGACAACGCCGTTCATGGGAAATGCAGGATGTTTATGCTAATCTCTCTCTGCATCCTAACAACATGTCTGGGAAATAGAGCTGTCACAAGGCCCGGGAGGACACACACACACACACACACACACACACACACACACACCCAACAATAAAAAAACACAACACACACATCTATCATATCTATCTACTCTATATTATCCTATCGTACCTCTACTCTACTCTATTATCTACTCTATTATCTACTCTATCCTATTATTAGTCTATCTATCTATCTATCTTTTCTTATTGTATCAAGTGTTATCCTGTCCTATGATGCAGTCCCATCAAGATGCTAGTTTTTGACGAATTGGTGCATAAACAAGTCAGCCCTGAGTCTGGATGTTTAAGAAGCTTGTTTTCTTTTTGCCATATGCAGAATAGTCAATGTTGCTGATCTGAGAAATATAGACAATGTGGACTCACAAGCGCTTAGTATACAGGTCCCTGGAGGGCCAGAAAGATATTGGAATGAATAGCCATGGATTGACTGTCAGATCCACAATCACAGAACGCGGCTGTTTTCAAGCACACTAAAGTTAGATTTCTGTGTGTGTTCAGTTGAAAACAAAATACCATTTTGGAGAGGAAATTGACATAGTGTTGTTGAATGTAAGGTTCATTTTGCAGGTAGAGATGTGAGTGGTTCTTGGGCCGCATTGTGTGTGTGTTTGTTGATTGGTGTGTTAAGAGTTCGAGAGTATTGATGGCATGCTTTCAGAAAAATGATGTGTAATATCAGGGAGTTGAGAAGAAACTGTAAGTATATTGTCCCGAGTATGGTGTGGAGTGGAGTGTTTTTTTTTAGGGTGCAAAAGTGACAAGTACGAGTTTAGT
>NW_023339651.1:17877161-17879026 GCF_004916995.1 Morone saxatilis
CAGTAGGAATCAACAAACTGAGTCTCGTAGTACTGCTTCTTCTCCTGAGTGGTAGTGTTGAACCATACGTTGTGGATTACTCCGTGATTCTCGACATAGCGTCCTTATGAAAGAAAAAGAAAAAACAGGTAAAGAAACTAGTACATATAAAGGCAACCTTATATAATGTAGAAGATGCATGGACTGCTTACTAAGCTGACTAAATTGCATGAATTTGAAGAATATAATATGTATAGGTATGTTTTCATTAGTGTTGTTCACTTAAATGTAGGGATTGTTGCATTATCGTTGACTTAGAATGAGACGTTTTTATCTACAGACACTGCAAGTTGACTTCCATGGAGTCCGCCATGTTGAAGTGCCATTTTTCTACAGTAGCCCAGAACGAACAAACCAAACCGGTAGATAGGGCGGTTCGCATTTTTCGCGGCCACTGTAGTTTCGCAGTCGTTTGGAAACGTAGTGTGAAGCTAGGGAGTTTCAATCTGCTACTATACCACTAGATGCCACTAAATCCTACACACTGGTCATTACCTGACAAAAAAATCCTGTCTGGAATGACTGGAATAACAAGTTAGTGTTGCATGGCTTGGTCCGATCCACTTGTGTACCGTGAGATATTTGCTAAATTTGTAAAACATGTGTTAGACAAGAATCACATTAGCTAGAATTGCTTACCCAACCATTACGATAACATTTTACATGTTATAATTGTTTGGCAGTGAACAGACTAGCAATACAGAGTGAGAATACAGAATGTATGCATGAAATAAGATATTATGCATATACCTAACTCACGATTTAAAAATGTGTGGCAGATAGGAACGAGAACTGACATAAAATGTACAGAGCTAAACTATTGTTTTTACCTGTCAGCATTGTGAAGTGAGAAGGGCTGGTAATAGTGAGGAAGGGTGGCGTAACATAGACTGCCTTTACCCCATCCTGGGCCATCTTATCCAGGTTAGGTGTTTCAACATCTCGGTCATAGTCCCAGCGGAAGCCATCGAAGGAGATGAGCAGTAGCTTGTTTTTGGTGGACGCGGTGAAAAGTGAGTGCAGCTCAGAAACAGAGTTCCAGGGTGGGGCAGCAGCACAGAGAGAGCTGGCAGTGAGGCAGATGACGGCAAGGCAGAGCAGCAGCATGACTGAGGATTTAGACCTTGTTGTGACTTAAAATCCACTCTCCACTTTATTTAGACTTTTTAGAGCTGTGTTGGCTGCATTTCCAATTTAATCATTTATTTCTTGCCACTACAACCTGCAATGTCCTAAAATCAGATCTTATTTTTCCTCTCCTCTAACTGCAGTTGTATGATGAACCTTTCCCTGTGGCAAGTATGAGACTGTATTGTGCAGTTTAAGAGGATACACCCCTAATTAATGATTGTTTGGGCTATTGGTCAGCCCTCATGTAGCCATAAACATAAGACAGGTTTTATATATTTATTAGTGTAATGTAGTAATGTGATAGGGAGTGTGTGTTTGTGTGTGTGTGTGTGTGTGTGTGTGTGTGTGAAATAGATATAGAGATTGCTGAGAATGATTTTCAACCCTTTGAGCCTGGTTGGTTGTATTATGACTTTTTAACATAAAACAGAGGTTACTTTAATAATACAATTAAACAATACATCTAAATCCTAAAGAGCCCCTCCATATATGTATTAAGACATATAAACAAATAGTCAGCTTGGAACAATAATGTATGTCTGATATGTTTTTCTGGAAAAAAAAAAAAAGTCAAGTATAATTTCCACATTAAAACCTTTAAAAAAGCATCTGCTTCTACCTCATAAAAAAATTCCAGAATCTGTGAATATGCAACTTTTCCTGCTGGACATAAGATGTCTCCTCCTTTACTGTAA
>NW_023339651.1:17879115-17882589 GCF_004916995.1 Morone saxatilis
GTCACAAATCATGCTGGTAGGTCCTGCCCCTTAAAATCTGATTTTCAATGAGTACAGAGAAACTTTCCACTGCACATATATCATTCAAACATCACACTGTAGCAACAAAAAGAAACACTGATTTTGGACTGGAGGGGACTTTACACATTTTTAGACATCTTTCCTTTGTGCAATAATCATCATCCATTACAAATTAGAGTTGAAATGATTCTCCACTATATACATATATCCTTCCCAAATGTGTTTGGTTTTGTTGATCTTATTATACATGTTTGTGTATTGAAATAATCTCAGTTACACACATTAGACCTTGGTAGCTGTCCAACATGATCACAGCCAAAGAGCAGAAGAACGTAAAGTACTTTACATTAAATACCTCCATTAATTTAGTGATGATGGTTCAGCATCTCTCTTGCCCCACTGCCCACATTTTCTCTTCTCCAGTCATAAGTCTCTCTGTTATTCATTTGAGTATTAACAAATGTTCATGTTACACAAAAATGATTTTCTAGATCTTTGGTCCATTTAATTTGTGTTCGTAGCTGAATTCACAATGACATATAGGCTTTAAAGACTGGCTCTAACAAAGGACAATATAACTATTATATTCAACCCATAAACCTATGTGAGTGTGACAGCTTCGAATACCAGCTGGAACTGTAATGCAGTATCAGCACGTATATAAATTCAAATAAGGTAAATGCGCGTACACTGTTATCCAGATCTATAATCAGCATGTCGGAGGTGCAGTTATCTATTTCTTTATGCGGGACAGAAATAAAGTACCTAATTTGACATTGTCCATAAAGGGAGTTTTATGGGAAAAAAACACTTGCTGATGGCAGAGCAATTACAAAATACACAACAATGAGGGTAGCATTAAAGTGGGATAGTATTCTGATGAAAAAGACATGAATAGTAAGATTACTCATCAGTAACATTTTTTGTTTTAGGGAAATTCCGTTATTAGTACAGGATATAATAATTATTACACATTATTACCTTCTTATTACTTAGCTGCAGCACCTGAAATGGGCCAGTACTCACCAGTACTGAGTACCACCGCTTCTGATTTTTGTCCACATGTGTAACCCTACTTCTTATTGTGTATACCACCTCCTGTTGAGTCTAAGTACCCACCCCTAAACAGCTGACATTCCGCAAAGACCCAACCTTTTCTGCCTCTGATTGGCTTGTGTTTGTTGCCTTTGTTAGGTAGTTTTATGTGTGAGATGGTTTGGGTTAGAAAAAA
Source organism: Morone saxatilis (assembly GCF_004916995.1). Classification (NCBI taxonomy): domain Eukaryota; kingdom Metazoa; phylum Chordata; class Actinopteri; family Moronidae; genus Morone; species Morone saxatilis. The sequence goes on from NW_023339651.1 coordinate 17,880,368, forward strand.
TGTTAGGGGGCACACGGTAGCTCACCTGGTTGAACACGCACCCCATATAGACTGAGTCCTGACCCCTTTACCTCCCTACCCCTTTCCTGTCTATATTTGGCTGACCTATCAAATAATGGCATAAAAAGACCAAAAAATATCTTAATATCAAGTTAGAATTAGAGCTAATCAGAGTAGAGCTTTGATTCTCTGTCTGACCCGCAAAAGCAAAGTTGACATAGAGCAAACTGAAAGGATAAAGCCATGTTTGGGTAAATTGGTGAATTTAAAAAAAATACATTTTTAACTTGCATTTGGATTGTGATTTTTATGAATATAAATAATATACATAGTGATCTTGGGATACATGTACCAAATCTTAAAATGTCTTAAAAAACACTTAGATCTATACCAAATATTAAGAATCTGTTTCTTGCCCTGTGTATAATTGAAAAACAAACAAAAAAACTAAACAAAACAAAACCATCCCCAACCAGATCATTATCTCCATGGACATGGCAATAATTACTCATAGTGACCTTTGATCAGGAAGTCCTTCTGTACTGTGATTTCATATTTATAATTAATGGAACAACTAGATTGGGGAAACGAATACATGGAAAAACACAAACATCAATCTGAATTCTCAAAAACTGGTTTGCTTCATCTTTTCTTCACCGGCAGCATGTTCTGGTTTGTAACTGAGGAAAGAGAAAAAAGACCACAGAGGTAGTGTGAGACAGATAACAGGATGTTGAAGGACTGGTCAGGATAAGGGTGGCTTTAGGGCAACAAACAAATTGATAAAGAAATGTTATGATTACAGCATTTTACCTCCTTTCTGTGCTGTTCCTTTTGTACAAAGTATAGGAGGTGGTCACTATGAACACCAATACCAGAAACCCAGTCACTGCTGATAAGCCCACAACTGCTTGGGACTGGATATTCATTTCTGGATCTGTAGACAGATGGAAAAATATTAGAAGGAAAGACACAAACAGAGAGGATGAAGCTCTTACTACAAATGCTAGTTGAGAAGACTGGATCACTTCATTTGTTACATCTTCCAAATTGTATGTTGAGAAATTTTTATTTACTGATAAGAAATTACATTAAATGTGAATGATAAAGTGATACAGCCTGTAAGATGAGGTGATCACAGTCGGCTAATGGCTATCAGTATGATTGAGATCTCTTATCTCGACAGTTACTGTACCCACTTTAACTTTCTGCAGTGTTGGCTATCTTGTTTTGTACAGTATATGGCCTCTCTATCTGCTGTCTCAATCACAGAGAGGTGATAATGGGGTTTTCTGTCAGGTCAAGTCAAAAGTCTGCCTTTATCTGTTCCTTATCAGTTTACATTACTTAAAGTCAATATGTGTACAGCTTTTATGTGATCCTATCAAACTATTTTGATGACTTAGTTATATCAGAACTTGAGAGTGTATTTCTTCATTGAAAGAAGAGCAAAGAATGGCACTGAATGCTTTTCTCAGTGTCTGCCCTTTTCCAAACAGTTTCCATCAACAACTTACCAGATGGTACTGTGTAACAAATCATCTGGGGCAGTCAGGTTAGATCCGCAGCCCTTTTCACAAATATTTTCTCATCTAACCTGGTGAATATATGTATATTATGGGTTTATTTTTTCATATGTTGGAAAGACTGTGGAAAGACTAAGATGGGTTTATTGAGTTTATTTAATTTCTGTCCCATTGTTTTCGTCTGAGATGCTGTTGCTCCAGTGGGACATCGAGTGGCTAATAAAATTTTATGTATAACCTTCAATACTGCATGAATCTAAGCATCAGTTAATCAGTACTGACTAGATAAAGATAAATCAACAAGTAATTGACATCTGGAATGTCACAGCAGAATATTTCTTACTGTTTCCTTGTGTGTTTTTCCTTGGGACCAGCATGTGTTTGGTATTGTCCAAGTGTCCATCGTTGATTTCTGGGTCTATTCCTAGTAGGTGGCACATCAGGGGATACACGTTAACTGTCTCAAAGGGTGTGGACACCATGTTTTTATTGAAATCAGGCCCCACAGCCCTGAAGAAAGGCTTCATGTCCATAACTTGATTGTCAAAGCCATGCTCTCCTTTGTGGAACTGCACTGGTAACAACTGCATATGGAGAGAAAACAAGCAAATAATGTTTAGTGGAAATTTCAGTGCTCCTATCAGTGGTGGAATGTCTCTGGTACATTTACTCACGTAAATGGTAATGGTAAATGGA
>NW_023339651.1:17882689-17889094 GCF_004916995.1 Morone saxatilis
AAAGGTTTGGGGGTAGCCCGCATGACTCCCCCTTGGTCCCCTGTTGGTGCCTCCTGAGCATCGGGTGCGTCGCTGCGGGAGCACTTGCAAGACAGATCTCAGTTCCTTCACTGCCCCTTGATGGTTGCATTGATCTCCAGCCTCTGCGGTGCCACTAAAGAGACAGTCTCTGGTTCGTGCCTAATTGATTCGACCTTATGGACCTCAAGCGCACATCAATCTTTTAATGGGAGTACTCCACGAAATATAGCAAGACCTCAAGCTTGTGACGTTAGCTTCCGTTCAGTGCTAGCTCCAGTAGTCTTGGTTTGCATCATGTGATGCTGTAGTTTTTTACTATCCTCCAACCCATTCTCCTGCTAAACATTACGTTTTAATTGAAAAGCATTAAAAGCCTTGAGATCTGGGGTAAAATTTTTTTACATGTTCACTATTATTGTAATTTAACTAATTAGAACACTTATGATTTATGTAATGATTTTAGTAATTTAGACATCATCTGCTCCAAGTCCCAGTATTGCTGAGTTGTTCGCGTTTACTTGCAGTAAGTGTAATGACATTATTTGTGTTTGATATGACATTTTATGTGCCGTTATGACTTTAAAGTGCATAGGGCTTATTTCATTTATGGCATCAGTATTACATCTATTTTCTATCATAATATTTATTTGTAGCTTCATCATGATTTAACAGGTTTCTGTATTACTTAGTAATGGCTTTGTCGTTATTGCCTCGCTTTCTCTCAACATCTCTTATTTTCGCATCTCCGCTTTCTCTCCCTTACTCTGTATCTCGCACACAGACACTCTGTGCTGTGGAGTTGTGTATTTTATAAACGGCGAGGAAAGACAAAGGTTGAATAAGAACACATTATGCATAGCGCTTGTCTATGTCTTACTTGATATGTTGTAGATGGAGAATGATGAGCAGCTACTTCTGCTCCTTCTGGTTCGCATATCATACATGCCTATTGAGAGGCTGAGAGAAATATCTAAGTTCTGAGACACGTCCTAGGAATGATGCTGCTTTCAATTAATGCGGTTATTGAGTGTGTGTTAGAAGAAGCTGATGTGGATGTGTGATTGCGGGTCTGTGACAATGCAAGCATTGATGCTTATTTACAAGCATTTGAGATTTACTAGAGTAGTTTAACATTGTTACTCGCCCAAGTAATGATCTAATGGTATTGATGCAAATCTGGATATTTGGCGTATTTCGTGTGGGTGCGGCTGTATGTACGCATCATCGGTTTATGTGGAACAAGAGGCTCTCTCCTCTACCTTGTGTTCAGTTATGTCTGTTTGTCGTGCCTGTCTGGTTGGGGGGGTCAGCTGAGACTTGTGCTAACTGTTAGAAGGTGTTGAGCCGGTGGATATGTCGGAGAAGATGTTATTGGCAACAGTGAATCGGCCTGTGTGGGTATGATGGGGGTGATATCTGATTGATGGATGCTGTTTAGTGTGTCATGGTTGGTGTGTGTGTAGATGTGGTGTTGAATGTGGTGGATGCATTGGTGACTGGTGCAAGTTGGTTCTCTGAGAGTGCTATCACAACAATGATAGGGCATTTGGTAACCCGCTAGATGAGACAGCCACAGCCATACAATCACGTCATGCAGTCCAGCCGCGCTCTCCAGTTTAGTTTTTAGTTTTAAAGACATTAGACATAAGCCAAGCACTGGACTCAATGTACAGCAGGAGTTATGTAATTTCTTTTCGTTTCTTTCTTCGTTTTGGAAGGTAGACTTTCTTTAGGGAATAGGGTGCTCCATCAGGGGCGGTCTGAGAAATGATCATAGGGTGTCCAGAAATAGTACTAGGCATGACTGGAATGTAGTCACAGAGTACGAGTTCACATAAGATAATAGTGGTACGTGAACTATGCTGGCTTAATTAGTAGATACCCTATTATGCATTCTTGTCCTATGCTCACTCACGTTTTGATCACTTCAGCATATTTTGCAGCTTGACTAACAAGATTTGTTCGTTGTTTGCGCTGGGTCTGGTTGGCTATTGAATCTGAACTATTTTCAAATTATAACCTGCATTATGAAAGGGTGTATGGGCGTCAAATAATATAATATGGCCAAAGTTTTCAATATTACGATTCGAGATAAAACTATAGAAAGTAAAATGAAGCTAGTAAGTTTTATTGTAAATTGTATTTGTAGATCAGACGACTTGTGGTGTTGATACACACTGAGGATATTACAAGAGTATTGTGATCCATGTTATAGGATAGATTAGATTGTTAGGGTGATGTGTGATTTAAGGTCAACAAATTGTGACCATCCGTGTGGATGGTGGCTTTATATTCTCTATATACCTTCTGTTCTGGATGTGCGGAAAAAATGCCATTGCTATGATTTGAAGGATTTCAATTTTTTTGCATAGTTTTTTTGTAATGGTTATTATAGATTCTCACACTTGTTTTGGCACTTCTGTGGTGCTACATTGGTAATGTTTGAGGCCTGGGTGGTGCAGGATGTAAGGGAAATCTATCCTGTCGAGATCTTATACCAGTGACTGTAAGTGTAGTAAATCTCGAAACGAAACCAGTAAATTAAACAGATGGCAATTATGTATTCATAGCTCGCACAGGTTTTGCCCTCCAGAAGAGAGGCGTGCGCTAGAGCAAGAGGTAACAGAGAGCGGTAGTCGGATGAACTAGAGCGAAGAGCTCGAGTAGGTTACATGAATTAGGATAGCTAGGGGTGATAGGTTAGCTGTCACAGAACTATTCTGTGCTTGTTCCTAGAAATAAGTATATGTAGACAAGACGATGCGAGAGGACCAGAATTAATGAAGAGTTGAATGATCTTGCCATGCTGAAAGAAAGCCATATACAGAAGGTGCTCCTTTCACCCTCAATACTCATTCTTCCTGTGTAGGGAAATTGCGCCGTTCCTTCAGACACGCTTTTTCTGTCCTTGTAGATTAAGATGAGAGATGAGATGATCCAAGGTAGAGAGGGAATAAAGAGAAAACGAGACTGATGCTCAGCTTTCATATCCAGAGAAAAAATGAAGCGACTCGATTTTCTGTCTGTTTCTCTCTCTGCCTGAAATATTTAGAACAGACAAGCAGAGGATTCAAAATCTAATCCCCCCCCCCCATCACAACCACCGCCACTGATGCCGCTGCCTCTTCCTCCCTCCTCTCTTCCTACCTCCTTTCCTTCATCCTCTCCCTTAGCAAGATCATCCCCTGTGACTGCCTTCTCCAGGTTCTTTCTTTTAGTTGATGTCCTTCATCACCACATCATCTTCATCACTTTTCACTAAGGGATCCTTCAAGAAGGTCACCTCCTTCTCCTGTGCTCAAGGTACAGTGCAGGCTTTGATACAGGGATGGAGGGTAAAGAGGTATAGAGATCAGAATTTGAGGGAGGGAGGGGGAAGGAAGACTCGTTCATAGCCTCAGGCAGTGGTCTGTCAAATGTGGTGCTCCAAAGCACCGTTTCAGCTTCCCCTCCCAGCGTTTGGCTTCACATCCATGCTGATCTGAAGAACTGGGTAGGGAGAGAAAGGTCTGGGGAAATGGAAAGGTCTGTGTGTGAGTGTGTGAGGGTATTCCTGTGTGCTATGTTTTTGAGAAATAGTTTTTAGGCTCAGGCTTAAGCAAGAAAAAGTTAATTCACATTTTGGAATGCAACAACATACTGCGAAACAGTTAAATCGTGATACAAATATGTGAAAATTCAAATCAATTAGATGAATAAATATTTTGATATTCTTTTCTAAACAGCAGAGGGCACTATCTACTTTTGATGTGACTTGTTTGACGTCCTACGTCACTCTCAGTCAGTTGCTGTAACGAGGTACAAATACATGGTGGTTGCAGGTTATTTACCTATTTACATTTGTGTTTCTGCAACAGACACGGTGCTGTTGAGTATGGTGAAGGGGCGCAGTGTTGGGGACCTCCTCCTAAAGCCCACTGTCATCTCCACATTTTTTAGGTTCCAGGTTGTTCCGACCATACCAGAGAGCCAGCTGCAGTCATTTATGCCTATCCAGGGTGTGATTGGTCTGCAGTGAGTTTCCCTTCTGTTTCCTGACTCAGGAGATGTGTAAGTCCTGGATGAAGGGCAGGTAGGCACCAATGGTGTTTTCTGCAGTCCTGACTGTCTGTTGCCGTCTGCTCTTGTCCTGTTTGGTGGCTAAACCAGACAGTGCTGGACTGACAGAGAACAGACTGGATTATTACTGTAGGGCAGTTTGAACTTCCTGGGCCTTTTTGATGATGAGCTTGATGTTGGATGCCAACTTTAGGTCCTACGGGATTTTGGATCCTAGAAACCTAGGGTATTTTTGCAGTACATGTTGGAGGCTGGCTCTGTTAAAGTCCCCAAGAACAATGAGCAGTGAGTCTGGATGTTTGTACTCCGTGGAAGTTATTTAGTCACCCAGGTGTTGTATTGCCTCACTTACACAGGCCTGAACACTGAAATGTTATCCTCTTTAAAGTTGATATGGGGAACTCATTAGCAGAGAGTTGCTTATTTACACATCCAGCAGAGCAACATTATCATTCATTAGGGGTTCTGTTTATGTTCACCTGAGCTGTTTTTGGTCTCATCCTGAGGGAAATATCAGGCTATTTAGCTCCACTATGTTCACCAGGTAGTCTCTAACTGTGTCTACAGAAGGATTTCACAGGTTGATCAATATGAGTGACCCCTCTCACAAGTGACCTTGTCATTTGATACATTGTTTTTATAAAAATATTGATTATTGCCACTTTAAAATAACTTTTAGAAATAGAAATAGAAACTCCTTACCCTCCCCTTCCAAGCGCGAAACACACGGAAAATGTGTGCTTATGCTTAAATACTAAAGCTACTTGATCAAGATGTTTTTTTTTAACTTAATTGAGTTAGTTTTACTGAAAATGTTCTATGTACTCAGTTTAACATTTTTTTTCAATTAAATGAACTTATGGTTTTACAGTGTAGGTAGGGTGTAAAAAATCCTACAGCATGCCTAAGATTGTATCAAATCCAGAAGAAATTTAAAGCAAACTATAGTCCCATTAGGATCGGGTTAGTTGCTCCATGTAGGGAAATTGCATGTTCCTTCAGCTACTCCTTAATTTGAATCAAGATTGACTATGTTATAGTTTTTTCTGATAACACTGGTAATAATTATTAGACCACTCTAGTGGCCTGATAATTTTTGTTGGGCCCAGAGACACTCTACTGTGTGTCAACTCATTTGCAAATGATTTGGGCACCAGATGAGTTACTTCTTGATTACCAATGGGTCCTGTACTTGCCTTTAATCTGTGAAAGAGAGGATATGGATGGCTTTAAAGAGGCTTTGCACAAAACAAACATACCTCCATACAATACAGGAGGCCAGGGCAGATATTACAGGCCTTCATGAGTGCAAGATTATCGAACCTATGATAATATATCATCAACCACCTACAAATATTTTCAGTGAAGAAAAGTTTGTCTTCTTTAGTGAGACCCATCTGGTAAGTAGCAGGTTTATCCTCATACTGTTTGTGTCTATATCATAATGGAATAGGTTAGAAGCCAAGGGAGAAGTAATACACCAATATCTAGAATGTAGGCTCTAGGAGGGTGATAAGTAAAACACAACTACTGCTTTATGAAACAGACAACATACATTTATTTACAGAATTCACCCACCTCTATTATTCTCTCCAAGTCACTATGGGAATTCACCTTTCATTGATTTACTTAGATACGCATACTAATAATTAAAAAATAGACCTTTACGTTTCAGTTAATACCCAGGTAGTTTATAGCTGAAAACGTGTATTACTTAGCCTACATTCATCACAAAATGAAGCATGAGGTTTGGATTAAACAGCAGTGCAGTTGAAATGATCCTCTCAGCCAGATCCAGACAAATTTGGACAAAATGGGCCGAACAACAGGAAATCAGAGACTGTTAATTTTTTACCAATTCAATTAAATTCTATTTTATTTTATTTGTATAGCACCAATTCATAACAAAAGTTAACTCAGGACATTTTTCAAATAGAGTAGATCTATATCCATATTCCTTTTTAAAATTATTTAGAGACCCAACAGTTCGCACCATGAGCAAGCACTTGGCTTGGAAAAAGGCCAGGAAAAATGTCTTTTCAAGAGGCAGAAACTTCGAGCAGACCCCGACTCTAGGTGGATGGCCGTCTGCCTCGACCAGTTGGGGTTAGAGAGAGAGGGGGTTAGGGAGGCTGGAGGGGCGAGGTGATGGGTGGTAAAGAGAGCGACGGAGACAAAGGTGCACAGCAACAACACTAGCAGCAACTATACTAGTAAAAATTACTATAGTCAAGAAGGGAAGTTAGTAAAATGCATTAATTGTAGGGATGCACGATATATTGGCATTAATATCGGTATCGGCCGATGTTCGGCATTTTTTAACAT
>NW_023339651.1:17889194-17894316 GCF_004916995.1 Morone saxatilis
GAGGTGAAACTGGCACCTCTCCAAAAAGTGAGTTTAAAGAATCAGCGCGCCATCACTTGTCACTGTGTTGGGAAAATACTCTGTTCTGTTTGCTATCTGCACACTCTTAGGCTCACACAGAGTTATAGATCATTTAAAAAAAAAAAGAAGCATAATTACCTGTAACAGCACATTTATCAGAAGTGTAAGGAAGCTCGTACAGATCATTATTAGAATTCTCCCATGTGTTATGTGTAACCTGCTACTGCTCATTAGCAGGAAATGGAAATAATATATTTATTGGTTTATTCATAGGAGCAGCTATCACAGAGGATCAAAGGTAAATGTAAACAGCTAGAACTAAAAAAGACTGAAACCAATGGCCATTAGTGGAGTTGCCTTAGCATGTAAATATAACCAATAACTTCTAATTATATCTGCTCCCAGTATGCAGAAATAATGACTGCTAATAGCCATGTCAGAGCTGCAGATATCTAGTAGCTTCTCATACACAGAGCTGTGTTGTAATATGCAAGCTATTTACATGACAGTGTGTGTGAAAGTGGGGATTTGGGTGTGTAAACGTGTGTTAGATTGATAGTCCTCAGTCGTAGAGTGTGGCAGCTGTGGAGGGCCTGTAAAGGTGTCTGTCCATGAATCAGGAGGGGAGCAGCCAGGCCAGCCCAGCCAGATTGATGAGGGGCCAACGCATGGTTAAGTCTCATTTCATTTACAAGCAGCAGCTAACCCACACACTGCAGTGTAAGTAGGGGCACACGGCTGACAGCTGTGTGTGCGCGTTTATGTGTGTCAGGGAGAGGCACAAAAAGGGTCAAATACCCCACTACTGGTCTGCTGGTTTAATAGAAAAGTAAAATCCCCTCGGCCATAGGTGCTTTACTGAATAATTTGGTTGGTTGACATGGATTGATTGCTGTCCATTGGCAGGCTTGATCAGCAGACCTTAAAAAGCTTCCTCAGAACACCGTTTCCCAGAAGGCAGTGGGAAATCTACCGCTGGGAAGAGCCTGAAGGATTTGACAGTATGCTCACATCCAGACAGAGTCGGGAGATCAACATGTATGTATGGTGTATCAATTTTTTTCTTTCTTTTCTTCTTTAATAAGCTGCCATGGCAGTCACCTTTCAAGGGAAAACCACCTGGCCACTTTCACAGGGTCCCATGGAGGCCACAGAATGAGACAAGGTCGTCATGGCTCCCAAAGCCTTTAGTCGTCTTAGCTGCCCAGCACCCAAGAGCCTCAGCTGCCCAGCGTCTCAGAGACTCAACTGAGCAACGCTACACAGTCTCAGACCTCAAACTTGTTGCTGCCCAGTGTTACTGAGCTACCACCTGCTCCTGTTTCCTTGTTGGTAGCCTGCTTGACTCCTGCTCCTGGTCCCCTGTTGGTGGCCCTCCCGACATCTGCTCCTGCTGAGCTGCAGCAGATCCCAGTTCCTTCACTGCTTCTTGGTTGCTACTGTCTCCAGCTCCTGTGCCACAGCAGTCTCTGGTTCCTGCGCCCTGACCTCAAGCCACATCACTGACCTCCACAGCGACCCAGCTTTCGACGTTAGCCTCCAGAGCAGCTCCATTAGTCTGGTTGTCTTCATGCCTATCCTCCAGACCCACTCCCCTACATTACCAGCATAAAGCCTTGTCAGCTGGGGCAAGTTTGGCACATTTCACTATTTGAATTAACTATTAGACTTATTTATGTATACACATCTGCTCCAAGTCCCAGAATTCTTTAGTGTCATTTCTACTTGTCTATTATACATTTTTTTGATAGCATGTAGGCGGTGACTAAAGGATGGGCTTATCATAGGCTATATGACATATTCACTATTTTGCTTCATCGGTGTTTAACAGGTTTCTGTCTTACTTAGTTACTGTGCTTTTCTCTTTCTCCAACTCTCTTTTTCTCTCTCCTTTTCTCTCTCTCTCTTTCTCTCACACACACACATACGCAGAGACACACATACAGCTGCTTGGTCTAGTCTTAGTATTGAGTGGAGATGTGAGCCTCACGGCTCCCCTGCAATCTACTGACATTGATCTGAGAGAAAGATCAAACTCTGGCCAGACACTCCCAGGAATACTGCTTTTCATTAACTGTATGAGTGTGTGTAGAAGAATGCTGATGTGGATGTGTATGTCTGTGACATGCACGATGGAATTTACAAGCATATGTAAATATTTTACAGTGTACCCCAAGTGAGTATGAGTGCAAATCTGGTTTTGGTAATATTTCTGTGGGGCGCGTATGCATTGGAGTGTGACAGAGCCTCTCTCTTCCCTTGTGTGAGGGTGTGTGTCAAAGTGTCAAAGTGTGTGCATGTGTATGTGTGTGTGTCTGTGTGTGTGTGTGTGTGACAGGATGGTCCTTTTTCCTTCTTGCAAATGCAACGGGGCAGTTCTTCGACGTTCCTCCACTTGGCCCTCTTAATCTCGTGTCAGATACAGGAACTCCCACATTGATACTGTCTCTTTGAGTGTGTGCGCCACATGTGTGTGTGCGCGAGTGTGTACGCTGGAGGCTCCTACAGTAGACGGGAAGAGCTTAACTCAAGCAGACAGCTCAGGCCTGCACTTTGACACACCCTGACTCATTACATACAGCCGGCACACAGTGGAATATTGTCATTAAAAAAGACAATTAGATAAGAAGTCAAGGGAGCATCACTTACACACACATGGACACACACGCCTGCAAACACACAGCCCAGGAAATATAGGTGAACACATTCGTCTTCATATCCCCAGGTATATGAAGCGGAGATATTAATAATCAGGATGTTACAGAGTAATTAAAATGATTCCAAATGATGAGTGTGTGTGTTTTGACTGTGTGTGTGTGTGTTTCTGTTAATTAAGCTGAATGATTTGATATGACACAAACCATAATGCTTTAATGGTGTCCTACAGTTGATGCAGCTGGAGGGGACGACAGTTGACAGGGCTATAGGGAGAGACAGGGCGACACACACGCACAAAAACAGATACAGCTGCTCATTGGCCCTGCCTTAGAGGAGCATCTCTTTTTTCGACATAATTATCTGTGTCATCACTTATGAGGCAATTAAACAAGCATCAGTTCCTATTTCCTCTCCCGTCGTCTCTCCTCTCTTCTTATTCCGCTTCCTCATCCTCTTCTCTCCTGCCATCTGTGCTCCCATCGCCTCTCCTCTACTCTTTTTATTTAATCTTCTCTTTGCTCCTCTCCTCTCCTCTCCTCTCCTCTCCTCTCCTCTCCTGTGTGACTCCAGACAAGGTTTCAATTTCAGCATGCTGATTGTCTCATTGCCGACTCTATGCATGTCTAACACTTACTGGCACTCTAGGGACCGGCAATACACACCATAGAATGCCTATTACACTCCCACACGTTTCTGGGGTGTGTGTTTTTGTGTTTGTGTGGTTGTGTGCATGTATGTGTTTGTGTGCAAGGGGTGATGAGGGTGTAAAATGCCTATTACGCTGAGAGTCTGGTCTCTCTTACACTGGAGAGAATTCTCTGGCGCCTAAAGAGCAGAAAATTGCAATGCTCCTCTTCCTCACTCCCCATTAACCTGCTTTTGAAACAAAGGCCTGACCAAGGTGTGTGTTTTTTTCGTGTGTGTGTGTGTATCCTTGCCCATTAGCCCCATGTGCCATCATGAGTAAAGCACCTTGTAGGCCCAACCAAGCAGAAACACTAGTGTCTTTTATATATTTCTGCATATACCTTACTGCACGTTCTCGTTGTTTTCAATTCATTTAACCGACGTGTACAGGCTACTTTTTCAAGTTTTCAACAACACCGTCTGTTCAGCCTCTTTTTGTCTCCCTATTCAGTCACCCAAATTTAGTAAAATGTATATTTTTATGCCCCTAAATGAACTTGTTGTCATTTTTTCTTTCTTTTCTTCCATCCTTCATAAAAAATAGTAAAGGGAGATGGCATCTTATGAAGAGCTTCGAGATGACTAAAGCAGCCGGCATATTTGTCTAATTTGCACAAAGACATCCACATCAAAGCACAAATCAAGACCCAGGCTCATTCAATGGATTTTTATCAGTCTATCCATTTCTTGTTCTTTTTTTTCCAGCATCTTTTTTTCCTTCCTCTGTCACATTCCTCTTTCTCTCTCTATTTTCAGAGCGTTATTAGAACATGATAAAAGCGAAAGGGATGTCATGACACGGGACCCCCTGTTAGCATTAGGAGGTGGGAGAGAAAACGAGCAAGAGAACGAGGGGTGGGGGGGAGAAAAGATGAAAGAGATTTGTCTGGAAATTATTGCTCACAAGGCATTGATTCTCTGCTTTAATCTCACACAGTGTGCTCAAATTTCCTATTAGGGAGATGAAGAAAAGGAGAGAGAGGGAGATGGGTCTTATTCACATAGGTGGGGAGGTGAAACTTGGCATGTCTCTCTGTGTTTCTTTGGGCAGACAAAACATACCATTTCCCTTATTCTGGAAAGAGAAGCAATGTCCAGAATATATTTTTTTTACATGTGCTGTATTGCTTTTAGGCCATTAGTCTGCTGTAAGTAAACACTGGAGGTTATTGCTACTGAACCACTGGACACACACACACACCTACGACAAGCCACTGACAGCTGCTATAGCTGCAAAGCTTCCTCCGGTTAGCGACGATTAGCCTTGGCTATAGGTAATCAATAGCTGCTATCAATTCCATACCTCCCACTGATGGATGAGGTAAAGGAAACAGAGAGGAGAGTGAGGAATAAAGGAGCAATAGAAGGAAAGAATTTGTTGTTGCTGCAAGGAATGGCAGAAATTCTACCTGACAATACTACCTACTAAAGTAATCTTCCTGCATTCTTTTCTTTGCGAGTGTGTGTGCATATAGGCTGCCTTAAATGTCCATCTGTGAATTGAATCATCGCGGTTTGAGATTAGTGGCTGCTTGGACCAAGTGAGCGTATTGCCTGGTTACCGCTGCTCCGGCTCCACACAACCCTCCTCCCATCACCGGATTGTTTGTCTTAATGCTGTGTGACATGGCCCATTGTTTTGTCCATCTGTGGTTAAGAGTCAATGGACAGAGGGTGTATGAGGGGATTGGGGAGAGAAAAGAATGGAGGTGAGGGAGAAGAAAATAAAGAAGAGCAGGGGTGAAGGGTGGGGTGT
>NW_023339651.1:17894416-17894642 GCF_004916995.1 Morone saxatilis
TATCGGCCATAACAGCAAAATTAATATTGGATATCGGTATCGACCAAAATTTTCATATCGGTTCATCCCTAATTAATTGGACATGAATTTGTGCAGAAAGAGAGGGAGAGGAAGCGAGGAGCTCAGTGCATCATGGGAAGTCCCCCAGCAGTCTAGGCCTATAACAGCATATTTAAGGGATGGTTCAGGACTCAACTGAGCCAGCCCTAACTATAAGCTTTATGAA
>NW_023339651.1:17894667-17901158 GCF_004916995.1 Morone saxatilis
TATAAGCTTTATCAAAGGAGGAACGTCTTAAGCCTACTCTTAAATGTGGAGAGGGTGTCTGCCTCCCGAACTCGACTGGAAGCTGGTTCCACAGGAGAGAGGCTTGGTAACTGAAGGCTCTGGCTCCTGTTCTACTTTTAGAGACTATAGGAACCACAAGTAGCCCAGCATTCAGAGAACGTAGTGTTCTAGAGGGGTAATATGGTACTATGGAGCTCTTCAACGATGATGAAGGGCCTGACCATGAAGAGTTTTATAGGTGAGGAGGAGGATTTTAAACTCTATTCTTAATTTTAAAGGGAGCCAGTGCAGAGAAGCTAATAGAAATAGTAATATGATCTCTTTTCCTAGTTCCTGTCATTAATCGTTCCGCAGCATTCTGAATTAATTCTAGCATCTTAATAGACTTATTGGGGCAGTCTGATAATAAGGAATTGCAGTAATCCAGCCTAAAAGTAACAAATGCATGGATTAGTTTTCCTGCATCTGTCTGTGACAGGATGTGTCGAATTTTTGTAAACGTGTGTGTTACGTAAGTGTAAAAAGGCAGTCCTAAAAGTATTATTTATGTTGGAGTTGAAGGACATATCCTGATCAAAGATAACTTCAAGATTACTGACGGTAGTGCTAGAGGCCAAGGTAATACCATCTAGAGTAACCATATCTTTAGAAAATGAGTTTCGGAGGTGTTCAGGCCAAGTACAAGAACTTCAGTTTTGTCTGAGTTTAACATCAGAAAATTGCAGGTCATCCAGGTTTTTATGTCCTTAAGAATTGCTTGTAATTTAGCTAATTGATTAATTTCATCAGGTTGATCAAGAGATATAACTGGGTCTGCATAACAGTAATAATTTTGCCTAAAGGAAGCATATATAAGGTGAACAGAATTGGTCCAAGCAAAGAATCTTGTGGAACACCATGACTAACTTTAATGTGCATGAAGGATTCATCGTTAATATGTAAACTGTAAACTGAGATCAATCTGATAAATAGGACTTAAACCAGCTTAGTGGAGTTCCTTTATTGCCAATAGAAGATCTAGGACCAATGGTTGCAATCCACCACTGAAGACTCATATAATATAATCAGGATAACCTCTTGGGGTGCTGACATGTAATTCTCCACACCCCTGATCTCTCTCTTAGGACATGGCCCTGGAAAGAATTAGACCTCCACCGTAGCACCTATAACTGACAGGCATTCCACGACCTGTGATATACAGCCATATTAAGAGCTTTAATTGATAAACACGGATGCCTGAAAAATGAAATAAACAATTAATAAAGCAAGGCTGAGTGTTGATTGATCAGGATCATGGGATAATGAAAATGGGGATAGAAATATTTATTTTTTGGTCCAATGGTGTTTGTAATTCATGAAAAGTGGGACTAGCGATGCTCCAGAGAGCAGATGAGAATTTGATCTTCCCTATAGAGGCAGCAGGATCATTAGTGCTGCTGCAAGAGTTCAGATGAAATAGGAATCATGCAATTATGTGTGTATGTATGCTGGCATTTGTTTGGATGTTTGTGTTGGAGCGTATGGGCGTGAGTTGATATCTAAATAAGAATATTTCATTGTGTTTGTGTCCCATGCCATATGTTATGTCTTTTCTGTGTGTTTTTTTTTCTTTGTGTGTTTCACAATATTTCCCACATTTTCATTTCCTCTATATTTATCTATATATCTATGCTCTTGTCACTGACAAGGGTTGTGACAGGCTCGACAATGGAACAAAACTCCAATCGGCCACAGGAGAGATTGGGACAGAGAGGCGAGAGTGAAGGTCAAGAGAGTGGGAAGTAAACAGGAAGGTAGAAAACATCAATCTGGAGTAGTGGGAGGAGGTTGGGTGTTTTTTTTGTTGTTGTTTTTTTTTTACACACTCCTAACCTGTAACATATGTGTGCACATTCCAGTTTAGGTACAGCTCTCAATTGGTAGTCTTTTCACTAATGCTCGATTACCAACCAGGAAAGGTGGGCAAAGCAGGCAGCAGCCCTGGGGCCCAAGATTTGGTGACTTCAGATTCACTATGTGGCAATTATTTGTGGTACTTTGATTGGTTGCAAATGTGTTTCTAAATATTATATGCACCACTAAAGTACAGTTTTAACAGATAAAATAGGAGCCTTAAGTCAACACTTACATCACCTTGTGGCCCTACGTTTCAGTGCATATTATGCTTTCATGTGCATGTACTGAATAGAGAAAAGTGTGTAGGATTTAGTGGCATCTAGGGGTGAAGTTGCAGACACCAAACTGAATACTGCTCACTTTCCAAGTATAAAGGAGAAACTACGACAGCTTTGAAACTTGCCAAAAACACAAAAAGCCCTAATCTAGTATCAGTGTCTGGCTTGTCCATTCTGTAGAAACATGGCGATTCAGTATGGCGGACAGAAGAGGACCCAATCCCACTGTAGATGAAAATCTAAGGTAACAAAATCAGAATTTTATGTAAAGCCCCAGGGAGGTCAGGACCGGCTGTGCAGCCTGCTAATGTATATTATTGCCCAAGCAGCTGGAACATGGGTGCAGCTGGTTAACCTTTGAGAACAATCTTAATACTATATATATCAATATTTTGTATTCAAAACGTTTATGTAGGAGGATGTGTAAATCTTACTATCAATACAGATGTGGGGTTAACACTTGGAGAGGTTTTTTTTTATTTGTTTTGTTTGAATATGTGAAACTTCTACAAACTTCCTAAACCATCACACACTTCCATCAAATGTCAGCCACAAGGGCTTCCATATTCAGCATTCGCCTGACAAAACAAGAAAGCAAATTCTTATTCTCAACCTGCCAGTCCCACTCTTCAGAACTCCAGCTAGCCTTAGCCCCTCTGCTCAAGGTTGTCCTGAGTCTTGCCTGACAGAAATACAACACTCAGTAACTATTTCAAATGATATCTGGTTCCCTCCAACACTTTTCTTCTTTCTTCTGTGTTGTCTTTTATTCCCCCCTCTCTCTTTTGTTCTTTGGGACCGTAAATTGTTTTTCGCTGGGGCCACGGCTTCTCCTTGAGCTTGTCATTGGTTTTCACATTACTGGCGACTTATGATAAAGTTTGGTCTGTGGAGAGGGGTCGGCCAGCCCAAGCCTACTATAGTTTGTCTGTCTCTGATTGTGTGTGTGTGTGCCTGTGAATGTGTGTGTCCTAGCAGGGTCTTGTCAGCTCGGTGGGACTGTATAGAGCACTTCATCTCCATTACATTTCCTAAAGTTTTGGGAGTTTTGTTGATAGTATGAAATTGATCTGCTTCCGTGTCTAAATGTCATTTGTTGTTAGTTGTCAAAATGCTGCAGTCCAAAGTGAATCAAGGTTTGACTTTGACATAAATGATGCCTTAGCATGAGAATTTATGTGTTGCAAACGCCAGAGCGTATGTGTGTTAATCTATCTATCTAGTGTATGGAGTGCATACTGTAATGGTTTAAACCAGCTTCTTAGTTGCCCCTTGGCTCTTCCTCTCGGGGGAATCCCCGATGCCATCTTAAGTGACGCTCTATTACTCTGAAAACTCAAATAGACTTAGGTGAGATGGACCCTGTGAGGGTTGAGAAAGTGAGTGAATAAAGACATACATTTCAGGGCCACATCTTACCTGGAATGCATTGTAATCTTTCATCCTTTCCCCTGCATAATGTAATCTACTGTACAGAGACGTTTACGTTTAAGTACAAACCATATGTAGAGCTTTCAGACTCAGTCCTCACCTCTCTCAGTGGTTGCAGTTGCTGTACTCTCTCTTTGCATCTACCTTTGCTGTTAAAGTTGCCACTTTTGATGTCAGATCATATTGAAAATTGCTGATGGGAAATGAAGAATGACATGTCTACAGTTTATTGAAATATACAGCAAGCCTCAGTAAAGTCCGACTCTCTCTGTGTTAACCCAAAATTTATAGCAACTAAAGGCAAGTAGGAAATGCACTGTTACCTGAATAAAATGACAGGTTTCTTAAAATATATTTTGCCGTTCTTAAAAATGGTAAGGCAGAAATGTTACATATTATTGTTTTAAGGCTGTTGGAAAGTAGCCTGGTATGTAATTTTTTTACTGTTGTCTAGGGTTGTGCATCTCTCCCATCTAAGTCGATCCAATACATACATGGGCTATGATATGATTCAGGGATGATGCATTTTAATATGGAGCAATTTGGTGCGATTCGATGCAATACGATGCAATACAATGCAATCTGATACAGTTCTTAACATTTGTTTAATGTGCATTTATTTTTCATTCTAAATTAAAATAAGCCAATTCTATAAAAGTGACATTGCTTACATTCAAATATATATATTTTATAAAATACTTGGGCCAAATGTTTCATTTCAGAATTACACGCCATTTTGTTTTTGACAAAAAAAGACTTTCTGCAGTGATTACCTTAGACCTTGCCCAGTTGTAGCTAAGTTGTGGCTGGAAAGTGTTTAATATCCATGTCTGTCATGTTCTTGATGTGCTAGCTGTATTAGCATCCACAGACTCCTCGTTGCCTGCATAGGTGTCAACATGCCGTTGCACCAGGTGAGCGTTAAGATTTGTCATGCTGCGGCTGTACCTTATTACTGTCTGACAGGTCTTACAAAGGGACAGACTTTTGTCCAACTTTCCTTCTTTCTTATAGAATCCTAATGTCTAACATACTTTAGATTTTAGATTTGATGGTGCACTGTAAATTGTGTTGGTGTTGTCAGACATGTTTGTTTATGTACCAATCTCACGAGCTACACTGTGCTAACGTTACTCTCACGAAACCCTCACGCTGACCTTTTTGGAGACGCTGTTAGCAGCAAAACTGATCAACAGATTGATAACTTTAGAATCTGACCATCAACCGGTTCATGGTGTTTTTGAATTTTGAAAGCCATAACCACATGGCCATAACCTTGAGCACATGGATGGATAAGGGCCTATTGACACTCAGTGACACTGAGCAACACATCTATCAAAGCTGTTGATAGATGTAAATATGCACCCATATTGTTGTCACAAGTGTGACTGTGAGGCCTTGGTGTTGGAAAAACTTAACATAAAAGACTTCCACTGCATTTTCTCTGGAATGCAGTGCCAGATCTTGTGAAAGAAACCAAAAAAATGTGTTACTGCATCCTCCTTGTTAGTTATGCAGATTTGACATGAGCTCAGTGCACTCAGCTTGTCAGAATTGGGTTCTAATTGTGTGCGAGCACCAGGTTTATTAGTTGTTATGGAAACAGCAGCCCAGGATTAGAGCAGTTTCTTCCTGTTTCAGTTTTTTTTGTTTTTCCCCTCTTCTTTTCTTTCAATTGGTGTGTATTCTCACTAATTTTCTAACACATTGTCCACCTTTTCCTAACCAGTCAGTGTGTCACACAGATGCACACACGCACAGACGCACACACACACACAGAGGTCATTTTGTGAGGTGGGAGTCCTCTCTTATCCAGCCAGCTCCTGGGTTATTGATAAACACTTATTGCGCAGCTGGCCATTGTGAATTGTGGGTAAGTCCTGGCGGAACCTTCTGTAGCAACATCATTTTTCTTGATGACAGCTCACACAGACGCTATCCTGTTCTCTGCTTTTCTTTTTCTTTCTCTTTAAAGCTTCCATCCTTCAAGGAGCAAGCCAAATTCTAGGAGGTGGCTGCACAGAGGAAATACAGCACAATGCAAAATTGTGCAGGTTTTTGTTTGTGTGTGTGCCATATTTGTGTTCTATTTCTTCTCAATTGTCTTGCCTTTCTATTAATCATAATTGGTGAAATCTGTGATTAGTTCTGAATAAAAGGGAGATGTATTGCTGTGTCTAATTTCTGCACCACATACCAGCGAGAGCAGGCTTCTCTCACTATGAACCACAAGCACTGCTGGAATCTCCATCTACCATCGTGAAAAGGGTCATATTTGATCACAGACTTAATTTTCTGACTCAGTGCTCCAGGTTCCAGTGGTATAGATGGGACTATGAGTAGTGGGGGCAACAGACAAGGATCATACAGAACGGTGGAACACTGGCAAAGATGCTATATACAGTTTGCCAATGACAACTTGAAAGTTTATAACTCCTTTCTGTGCTGAGATGCTATCTCTAAACATCCATATGCGCCTCTGTCTGCCCACAGAGAGGCTGAAAGGCTTCTGATTTGATGGCGCCAACAATATGTCTGGGAGGTTCAAGGGGTACAAACTACAGGAGATGTGTCCCAACTCCGTGTTTGCCCACTGCGTAAATCACTCCTTGGATCTAGTGTTGCAAGAAATGCCAAGAGAAGTGGGCTTGGTTGCTGATGTGCTGTACTTCGTGTGAGAGCTACACGTCCTTGCCCCATGCCCAACCTGATGGTGCTTCAGGTTTGTGGCTGCAGGTCCTGTATGATAGACAACACATCCTGGATGATGGTGACATCTGGCCCCTTACAGATCACCCAGCATGGCCATCTCCAGGCTTAGCCGCTCTAGCAGTGAGACTCGGTCTCAGAGAGCCCTTTACATTC
>NW_023339651.1:17901175-17901761 GCF_004916995.1 Morone saxatilis
CCTCTTTCCCCTGAGCCACCTTAATTACGGCCGGCTCTTGTCCGGCAGTGACTCAGATTCCATCCTGGTTAAAACAACTCTGAGCGGACCAGACCCAGGGCCTCAAACACCTCCCTTTTCGACACATTTTGATGTAATATGTGTAATATGAAGCCAGGCACACAATCTTGACATGAGCTTGCTATCAGAGAGCCTGTGTCCAAACAGCCTTTTAAATGCTGATGATTTCTGTGAGTGCTCTAATAAATGTGCTCAGGCTGCTCATATCCAGGTCTTGTACCTGTTGCAGTGGGCTCAGTCATTGGCAAAGGTGGATTCCATTGTCCCTAGCGCTGTGACTTTGGTGTCTTGCAGAGACTGTGCCACAAGTCTGTTTGGACTTGCTTGTAAGCTTATATATCATCACTTTACCATTAAAATCACTGAACTGTTCCTGTCTGCCTGGCAGTCTGTTGCCTTGTACCCACAATAGTTTTCATAATGTCCACACTGAAATGTCTGAACAATAGGGAAAATGCTAAATCTTTTACTCTTCCTACTCTCTGGGCTACAATAAAATTTCATGACAGCATGTGGCAAGAAGTGG
>NW_023339651.1:17901861-17905692 GCF_004916995.1 Morone saxatilis
GTATCGATAAAGACTCGGATCGATAAGGAGTATCGATAAAGGTATCGATATCAATAAATATTAACGATCCCCATCCCTATTTATGACTGGGTTTCATTGTGTGATCCTGAAGTTAAAACAGTAAAGCAGTTTAATTCTGCTGTTGATATTGACCAGCAGTCGGTCCCAGGCCTTCTTCGGACACTCCATGAATCACATTAGCCAGGAGCCCTCCTACAGGGAAGCACCGGCCCTGAGCAGGGCACCAGGGACACATTTAACGGTGACACACAGCTCATTAGATCACAGAGGTCAGACACTGTGCGCTCGTTACCGGCCACTTCGTCCCTGTAATGGACACTGGAGCATTTGCAGGGTTGGTGGGAGGGCTTTCTGGGACAAAGATTTGTGCTGCCCTGCAAAGTCTCGTCAATTTGCTGAGGCGTGTTCCAATGGGAGCTCTGGAGCTGTCTGAGATGTGATTGGACGATGACCTTGAAGGGGTTGTTGGCGTTTTAGGGAGGAAAGTGAGATTAATACAGAGCTGTTAATGTTTGTGCCTTCCATAGATCTCTTTCTCTGCCTCCCTTTCATTTTGCCGTGTTTTGCCCCCTCTCTTTTTTTTCCTCTCTCCGTTTTCCTGATTGATGGCAGAGCCTGGAAGTCCAGTCTGTTCAAAAACACTTTACCTCACCCCCTGCAAACTTCCAGCCAACCTGCTCACAGTTGAAAACCTGCAAACACATAGCAGACACGGCCTAGTTGGTAGTCTTCAAGTTGAGTGCTTCAGAATTTTCTCATGTTGAGCAAGTTAACTAACTCACCTAATGAACCTCACACAGTAGCTTTGGTTGGCTGAGGCTTGTGCAGTGATTTATGATTGGCCAGTGAGGGATCCGGCAGTGATCCATCATGGCTGAAGATGGGGTTCATTGAGATGAATGGATCTGCTCCGGATTCACTCATTATCTCAGCGCCAGGATTTATGCCTGACCCTTCATCTTCAATTACACCAGCACTTCCACAGCATCAACGTTTGCATGGGCCGTGATGAATAATCATCAGAGGAGGGATTTCTAATTGCTCTTCTCAGAGTTTATTGAAGATTGTTGATGAGATGAAGTTTTCATGGGGGCATGTTGACATCAAGTTGTTCTTTGGAGATTATGTTTTTATTATTATTCTTTATGAATATGCATGCACTGGTGCTTTTAGATTTATAGGCTGTTGTCAAGCTTAAATTTGAGGATGCATCCTAGTCAAAATATATTTATTAAACAGATAGGGCTAGTCTTTAGCTAGGTAAAGCTGGAAATTACCTAATAAATGGAACTGTTAAATACTAATACACAATTGGAAATGTACTATCCGTACTGCTACCTAAGATGCAAATTAAATATTTCTACAGTCATGCACCATCAAAACCAACTTTTAAATTAATTTTGAACATTTCCTGAAACCACTGTTCTCTTGTCAGCACTTTTGATTGTTGGCAGAAAAATTTAATTTAGGCCTAATTATTGCTGATTGTCGGTCAGTTTTTAACACTGCTGCCTTGCAATATGTCTAACAAAAACCTTGAAAATGTTCTAAAATCAGCGAAAAGCATGCATTCTTGTGGGCTTCTTTGCTAAATTACTGTACATTTAGTGGCAATGTTGTAGAATGTAGGTAGAAAGAAAGTGTGCATGGTTTATTCACCATATGTTTTCTAAGAAGAGTAACAATATATCAATTTCATGATGACAGCATCAGAATGGAAAATGCATTTTTTATTAATTCATTCATTCTGCAGTTAGCCTCTCTCTGCTGCTTTGAGGAGACCGTTTTGATTTCAAGGTATGGGAGTCTAGATGGCTTATTTTTTGTCATTTGATATATTCTCTCCTCCTTTTTTCTCTGCAGTTTCATTTTCCTTTTACCAATGCGCACCACATAGCTTCATATGAACATATTATTTGAGGGTTCAGGGTGTATTCACAAAACATCTAAAGGTCCAGAGAAGCTCCTACCAGGCTGATAATAACTAATAATAAGAGGAAAAGGACCCAAGGTAGACACTCCAGCCACAGGAGGATTCAACAAAGGCAGATGGAACAAACAGATGACTTGGCAAACAACAACTAAAGGAGTACTGAAGCAATATGAACTTAAGAGTTTAGCTGTTAATTTAATAACAGCCAGTCCAGGCCAGTATGAAGCAATTTAAAGTGTGATTACAGGGCTTGTAAGGTGACACACAGGTATATTTAAAACATGTGCCAGTGGCTAAAGAGTTACCCAGCAGTGGGAAAACTGACCTATTAAAGCTAATCTGACAGTGTCAGATGGTTTATTACACCGAACAACATGGAGTCATTGTTAGAAACTTTTTGGAAGCAGACACAGGAGTCATAGTTTCTCTTACACGCTTTGAACCGGAGGGTGAAGCGAGTGCATTGTAATCCTCAACTTTACCCCTAGATGCCACTAAATCCTACACACTGGTCCCTTAAGTTGCTATTACATGTCCTCTTAAAGTAAAAGTAATTTAGTTCCTACTTGCTGTTGTTTTACAAGGGACAGATGTGAGTGTGACAGACTCAAACTAACATTTGCAACAGTAGAGTGAGGAATTGGCTGTGAACCCCTAGAGAGTGAAGTTAGTGAAGTCTTTCTGTGTTGGTGTTGATTAAAGCAGATTATTCAAAGATTACAATAATTACCCATAGTCCAGAGGGACTGGAGAATGGTAGCAACCAAGAAAATAGTGTTACACTGCCATAACCCTGAAGAGTAGTTACATTTCTAGGGACGTACACATCAGCTAAAAAAATCTACAGCAAAGCTACAGTATTGCTACAGTCTTCATGCACATAAGCTACGTTTTAACATTCCCTACCCCTTACATTTATATCCTCCTTTAGCCTTAAAATGTTTTATTAATATGTCCTTTCTGCTTCTTCTCCAGAGTCCTCTTTTGTTTTTACTAGTGTTTTACTGTAGTGTGAAACACACAGAGGTTTACACCAGCTCTCTGATTCCTCCACATACTGAATAGGCCGCAGTATCATCAGGACATGGTCCCTCACTGCCTTCCCACCACAAACACTAGTGTACATTGTAGTGCCTGGCCAAGTTACAGGCGGTGCTGTTGGGAGTTGAACCAGTGTCTCTCTCTGTGGTGGAGAGTGAGTCTTATTACCTCAACACAACCTGCTGTCTGGCTGTCTTCATATTGATTTTTACTGTTTTATCCAAGGGCACAGCATGTGTAAAGTGCAAGACCTTGACAAGTCCTGGTTAGCTCCAGTTTACATGGAATCTGTAGGTCACTGCCTGTGCAATTCAGTCTGTTTATCTCTGTGTGTGTGCACAGTCCTTCGGTGTTTGCTTGTACATGTGTGCTCAGTAATCTTTAAATATATTTCCACAATGGTATTAGTACATCTGTGTTTGGGCGTGTGTGCATCTGTCTGGTCTGTTTGTGTGTGTGTGTGTGTGTCTTTATCTCCTGCCACTGCTGTCACTTCTGTAATCCTCAAGACAGCAGGCTAGCCGAGGAAGGAAAAAACAGAATGAGGGAAGCAGTGTGTCAGGCCAAGGAGTGAAAGGTGCTATTAATCATATAGACTGTCAGAGAATGAGCGACTCAGTGATGACCACACACACACAAGCACACGCACTCAAATGCTGTAGTTCAACTGCCCACTGTGCACCTTAGCTCACCACAGCCATAGGTCTATGGGAACTTGTCACATAAGGACAAAAAAAGCTGGTGACCTTTGCAGCTCACTTCACTTCTTCCTCAGTGCACTAACAATTAGTGATGGGAATTCCGGCTCTTTTTAGAGAACCGGTTCCTTTGGCTCG
>NW_023339651.1:17905792-17909363 GCF_004916995.1 Morone saxatilis
TCTTCTATGCAGAACTCCAAAGCTTTCCACTTTAACTCTTAATAATGATTTGGTTATAGTTTTTAATTTAATTATTAATCCGATTTCTAAATGAATAGTTTAGTGTTTTTAATGAGACTGATCAATAGATTATTTGCTATTGTTTCCCTTATTTAAGGGTGGTGCCCAGATGAACTTTAGAATTAATTAAAGTCATTTTCTAATATCTTTTGATAATTAATAAACTTTGATAACCAAAATTCATTGATTAAACCAATTCGGTTAAACTACTGTTTACAACAAATGGTACCACTGTGATTTATCATAGCACCTACACACCTTGCAGGCAACAACTGGTTTTAGTTAATTTTCACAAACTGTTAAAATCAGCTTATAGAAATTTCAACACTGTAAATTCAACCATCCATCCATCCATCCAGGTAACACAATGGTGAATGAGCCTATGGCCCACTGATGAATGCCCTTGCATTTGCAGCATTATGAAAAGGCTGTCTGTGAAGGGAAAATTGCTATTTTAAGTTAGTGCTAATGCAACATTTCCTATTGCTGCAACTTCATATTAAAAGCATTTAGCTGGGGAACATGAGTTGACTTTTATTATGAAGTAGTCACAGGAAATGCATTGTATGCTTGACATTTACCACTATTGCTCATCAAAAGTTTGTCTACAAAACAGGACAACGGTAATCTTTGGCATTTTTTTGACAGTGGATCAGTTTGAAATATTGCAGAGTAATGGAACAAGACAGAGCAGGCACAGTGAGCTGTTAGATGAAGAGCTGCAGGCGACAGGCTGCACACTAGGAGACTCATGCAGTGTGCAGTATAAAGTCAGATCTTGGTTGCTCACAGAATGATGGAAAAAAAGGCCAACTATTGCCTTTATTAAAACAACAATAGTTTTTTTGCTGACCCCAGAATAACTAGGTGTCACCTTTTCATTTACTCATTTGAAGTCTTCCATAAAGTTGGTCATCTTTACACAGGAAACAATAGATTATTCAGTAGTAAAAGTCCATGGAAATGAGTGGAAACCAATGATGGCAGTAAAATCTATGACATGCCTTGGAAAATGTTAAACGGTGAATTAATAAATACAGAATTTGCAATAAATGTATAATTACTGGTGCGATGAGGTTTTACAGAGTGACACATTGGATGATTAATGAACAGTAGAACCTATATCATTATACTTGAGATAAACAACACTGAGAAGCCCATATCTGATTTTAATAAACGGTCAGTATTGGCAGAACCATTTATTACACAGACATACACACACACACACGCACACACACCGTATTCTGATCTCTGTTGGAAAACACCCACTTCACCTTGTGCTGAGCCAACATGGATCCTATTCATTTCCTGTCTTTATTACATGACACTGGTGTGTGTGTGTGAGTGCCCACAGTGGTTAAAAGTCACTGGTGCTAATACACGGCCCTGGTTGCACTACTCCACCACCACCCTTCCTCTCTGTTAGTGAGTGTCAGTAACCTGTTAAGACTTTTAGTAGAGATGAAAACAACATGATCTGGGAAAATATTGAATAATCAATAGAAGGTAATTCTCTCTGATTACCCGGGTACGTGTGCAGAGCGCCAGAATGGGAGTCGGGCCTTGTAAACTCCCCCCCCCACCACCACCACCTCCACCCTTCCCTTTTGGTCTTGCTGCTTTCACAAGGCAAAAATCCATACCCAGCAAATACAATCTAATTTCTCCCTGCCCTGCCAGTTTAAATAGCCCGCATTGAATTAAGTTGGTAAAAGCAGAAATCGATCTTTCCGTTGGCCATCTCACTGCGGCGCCTCGCACCACTGGGCCCGTAATCACTGCTGATCCCTGGGAGAAATTAACCCACAGAGAGGGGACAGGAGTGTATAGTATATGTAGGTGTGAGTCAGAGAGACACATGCTTGCCCAGGGAAAAAGAGAAATTGCTCTATTGGTTTGCAATATGTTTTTATTAACAGTCACAATAGTCTTTGAGAGGCATTAAAGATATTAAAATCTTGATTTATAGAAAGCACACGCTATTCCCCCGCAGTAAATATGAGCAGATCAATTCCACTTATTCAGCTGGAATTCACTTCGTTCAACTGAAATTCAGTCGAGTCATCTTCGATTCTCGTTCACTCTCCTCATACACTGACACACACACACGCACACACACACACCTCATCTCTCTTTTGCCTCCCTCACCCTCTCAAACACTCATTAACTCTCTACTCTATCTTTTCTCACCAAACACTGTGTAGGAACACGGATCAATACAAGTTTGTGATGTGATTCCCCACTTTGAGTGCCTCGCTCTCTGCTGATTTTCCTCTTCTTCCCCCCCTCCTCCCGTCTCTTTCCTTAGCCTTCTTTCTCTTCTTTCAGACCAAAACAAGAGGCAGAACCTCTTGAGACCTTTCAGCTGTCTGCTCTGACCCAAAATAAACTGCTCACATTTGTCTTCACTTCAAGTAAAAAGACTCAAATGGAGTGATTATGCATGTGTGTAAGTGACACCATTATAGTGTAAATGCACTTTCAAACTAAAATGCTGGTGTTGTGTTTGGTGGAAAGAGAGGCTGTTGAGGGCAACTGGAATGGGATTATTTCTGTTTCTGTGAGCAAAGTCAGAGCAGACAAACAAAATAAATTCTTAACTAAGCTGTTCATACAGTAAAATGAATAGGTGTGAACGGGACAGGAACACATTCACCATACACTAGGTTTCGATCTATACTTGTTTTTTTAAAGGTGCAATTTTAGTTGAAAAAATAAAAAAATATAATCCTGCTTGATGCCTGTCCTGTCCCTGATGTGTCTTTGTTGTCCCCAGAGTCAGAGTCCTGGTCTGTAAATCATCTTGGTACTGCATTTCGTCATCAAGCTGGTTTCTGTCAGTTTCAGAGGGCTGTGTTCGGCCCTGGCTTGGCTGTATTCACTGGAATTAGCGGTTATCAGGAGAGGATGTAGTCCTGACTTGCTCCGTTCCTGACTGTAAGCTAACAAAGTCAGCCCAAACTCTATAGTCAAATGAGAGCCTTACACCAGAATTTCCATTATACCACTGCATAGATTTGCAGTGGTAGCAAACAGGATAGTTTCCAATGGGGAAAAATGTCACACCCAAAGCATTGGATTGGAACGACAACTATGTATGTGTGCTACTGAACTGTTCACATTCCAGTTCCTCACCTGATCTTCTGTATCTCCAGAGCATGTCTCTGTCTGCCACTGTGTTCAGCATGCCTCAGCCTATGCCTGTCTCTCTGTGTATTTTACCAGAAAAACAATGACTAACCTTGATGATCATTTTAACTTATATAAGTATATATAATAATATATAAGTAATATTCTGCTTGTATAAGTAGTTTTATTAATGACACATTTGTAGGCAAGGATAGGAACACCAGCTTCCAGGGTTGAGTCAGATAGAATGTGAGCTAGTTTGCAGTGGTCAGAGCATTCCTTTTCCTGTTTCACAGACTTTTCAGGAGAGGGGACTTACACAAACTTGCTACTAACAGTAGTGTTAAATAACACTATGAATCAGTGTTGGGCAAGTTACTTT
>NW_023339651.1:17909463-17911326 GCF_004916995.1 Morone saxatilis
ATATGAAAATGATACACAGGAAATAACAAAAGATGTAGTGGGTGGTGGGGGACTGAGAAGGGGAGGTGCACTCGCTATCCCCTTGGGCCATACCCAGCCCACACCGCCACAGCCCCCCTGTATTTTTTAAGCCCAAGCTAATTGGAATTACAGAGTAAACATACAGGACTCTCCTATAAGAAAAATATCCTTCTATAAATTATTTGGCTCGCCCGTGAGTGTAAACTAGACCTTTTACTGTAGGAGGAAAAGTGCTTAATGATTGAGTGATAAGCATAGAGAGAGAGAAAAGGAGGGGAGAGGGGGCCGAGGAGAAAATTGACAGGAAAAAAGGGTGGAATTAAAGAACAACTCAGATCACAGTAATTAAGTTTTATTGGATAGTCCTTAATGGCGTTATGCAAATATAATAGATGAACTCAAAGTTTCAAACCTCACAATACATTGGTACACACACATTCACACACTAACAAGACACCCACCCTCCTCACATGGCCCCCCCAAAACCCCCCCACAACACCACACGAGAGTATACAGACGCGTATATAGGAATTGTAAGAGAGAGGTAACGCTATCACCAAAGTTGTGGGTCATAATAAATAACCATTTACGTTTTTTGTTCTTAGACTCTTCGGCCCCTGCATAACAACTTACCCCCCTGAGAAGCCAGCAAATAGAGCAATGTGAGTTGAGTCACTCCGGTCTCCAGCCAACTGGTGTGCTGGAGTTCAATTCAATTAAATTTGAATTAATGTATATTAGTTTTGAACCAAATATCTTAACACGAAGTTATCTCCAGGACGCTTTTTCAAAATTAGAAGCTAGAGTCTAGAACCAAGAAACTGGGCGCCTTTTAAGCAATTTTACAGAGACCCCAAACCAAGTAACTCCATACACAATGACGCCTCAAAGACTCCCTCTTGGCATGAAACAGGGGGCTCAGGAAAAAAGCTGCTTTTAACAGGCCAGAAACCTAATTCCTATGGACAAAGTAAGACCCTTACGGACCTACTGGAGAATAGGAACATGGGTGGTCGGTCTGCGCTTGACAGCTTGCCCACGAGAGAGAAGAGACCGCAGACGATGAGATGATGAAGAGAAACGAGAAGAGAGAGAGAGAGAAGAGACAGACAAACAAGATGTAAGAAACCACCAGCAACAACAGCAGCAACAACTACATTAACAGTAATGATCGATGACGATCATGAAAAAGATGTGGATGGATGTTCCCTATGTCAAAAGGTAACATTACAAACAAGCTATCAGACTTGTTTAAATGATATGATTCTGATGACATGTGAAATTCAGATGGTGGAAAGGAAGTGAAAAGCAGAATGGATGAGATG
Source organism: Morone saxatilis (assembly GCF_004916995.1). Lineage (NCBI taxonomy): Eukaryota > Metazoa > Chordata > Actinopteri > Moronidae > Morone > Morone saxatilis. The sequence continues at coordinate 17,910,810 of NW_023339651.1, forward strand.
GAACAAAGTCTGTGCTACTAGTTTAAATGAGAGGTACAAACAAAAAATCGCAACAACGAGAGACTAGATTCAGGAGAGCAATTTTTCAACTGAACTGAAAGACTTTTTCTTTCTGACGGGGAACTGAAATCATTATAGGCCCTGTTCAAAACCACCAGACTCCTTTGATAAAAACAGTAATTTTATCTCACAGAACATGCCACTATCCTCCTTCCGGTTTTGATGCACCTGAAATGATCAGATATAATTGCAAGAAAGACATTACCTGGTAAGTCATTGCTCTGGAGATTGGTTCTTCAAGTAAGTTTAAATCAAGTGTTGTGACGTCACCCATTGGTTTGTAGAGTACTGTTTTGATTAGATTAGATTAGATTAGATTAGATTAGATTACTTTATTAATCACACAAGGGGGAAATTCACTTGTCACAGTAGCATTTGAGTAAAAAAACAAACAAAAATAAATTCAGATATAAAAGCTGTAGTGAGTGGTAAAAGCTATGGTATGGTGGTAATTTGA
>NW_023339651.1:17911380-17921995 GCF_004916995.1 Morone saxatilis
TGACAGCGGCAGGGATGAAAGACCTCAAGCCAGCGGAGGTGACATACTGCCAGTGAGCTGCTCTCATTGGCTGCACAGTTTCAAGTCTTCCATAGCAGGAAACAATTGCGGCTCGCCTGGTCACACACAATCTCGTTGACAGTTTGATCTGAGTTTGGTGCGTTGAGCTGAATGGACTCACTGAGAATGACCTGTCAATCATAAGGTAGCCCTAAAGCATACCCTGCTTTATTGTCTATTTTACTCTAAATTTGACCATCATTTACTTAATGAACATTATACTGTATGGAAGAAGACTGAATCAACTGTCAATGATTTAAATGGCGGTGTGCATGCATGATTTTAAGCTAATGTCTTATGGTAGACTTATGGTACAATCAATTAAAAAAGGTAAACAGCTGGCCCCCACAGCTGAAAAGGTTCAGGTTACATCCCGCTAAATGAAAAGACTATGCCACCTGCTGTAGTAAATTTGTACCAGAATTTTGTCGTAATAGCAGACCAGCCTGACCAGCTCTGGGAGACTGATGCACCACGGCCTTGGCGATTCCTGTCTGTGCTAGGAGTGGCGCTTGAAGCACGTCATATTACATACCTCAGAATGTTAAGAAAATCTTTTAAGTTAATGCTTGATTTACACCTGGAACCAGATCCTAACCTAAATGTATTTTCTTGTTGTTTGGACCATGGTCCACCGCATTTTTACACAAACATACTTGAAAACATATTGGCAGAGGTAATGATCCTAACCCTGTACCCATAGCCTAATCTTAAATAAGATGATTTGCCTTTGATTATACAAATCCAAATGCTAAACTGAAAGAGATAAAAATAACGGAAGGACTGCACAAAACATTCTAACTTTCAGGTTTTATACTGTAATCCAAATTCCTCACAAAGCCAGGAAAACAGGGACAAACACTGTCACACACCACAAGCAGAGTCCTCAGAGTGAATGTCTGCTCGTCTTGTATTCCACAGGCTGTTGTGTGCAGAGGTAACTCTGCTGTGACAGCAACATGAGCACTGATTGTTTGTTGTGTATGAAGTGGAGGCCCGGCCTGACGCGCAGCATCGGTCAGCCAAGCCTAGCGTGAAGAGGATGGCAGAGGAGGCAGATTGACTGTGGCAGCCGGGCTAACTTTGAGGGCTAGTCTACGTGACACTGTGGGGGATGGAGAGGACACTAAGAAATCATTATTTTGGCTTTTCCTCACCATCATCACAATCCTGCTCGGCTCACAGCTCACAGACATGAGGCAGGAAGCTGGGACCACCGCGCATGGCTATCTTAACACTTTGATTATCTTATTTCTTTTGCCGTCTTTTCACCATCTCACCCCACTCCCTTTCTTTTATATAACCTCTATCTCTAGGGGTGTCTGCACATTCTTAAAAAGTCAGAAATGATCTAAACATATGATTTCAAAAATACCCTGACAGAGTGCTATAGTATAATATTTACATTTCAAATGTTCTACTCTATCATTGATTTATTTAATAATAGTAATATATCCAGTTCATCAAAGCTTTGCATTGGGTGAAACAGCTGGTGTCTGGTTCTCTGCTGTGTCTGAAGCTTCACTAACCATAAAGGGAAAACTGGAAAAACAAATACAGGATCACCAAACTGGGGGGCAACCATGTCCAATGTTTGTCCAACTTTCATTTCAAATAAATTAAGGAATGATTAAATGAATAAATAAAAATCTTGTTACCATACACTGGGTTGCCACCCGCTCCTGTAGTCATATATGTGCATCAAAAATTGTCAGAAAGAAATTAGTCTTTGAACTGCCCATGTCACCTGAAATTCACATACATCTCCGTTTGTCAACACATTTTGCATAAAAACCACCTGTAGACACATATTTCCACATAACTACACCCTATATTTGTCACCAGAAATTTGTATCAATTCTGACCATAACACTAGAGAAACTCCCGATGTCACCTCAATTTCCATAAAAAATGCTAAATTTGCATAGAAACACTGCATGCCAGCACTTAGGAAAAAAAGGAAAACTGCCTCTTACCATATGTTAGCATAAGAATTCCCTTTGCCACCACAACTTTACATCAGATCGCACCATGTCACCACAGTTTTACAGAAAATTCCTCACAACACAATTTGCATAAGAAACTACACATGGCCACAAAGTATATTTGCATAATAACTAAAGTCCCAATATGTGCATAAAAGCCCCCCCTCATATAATTTGCATAACACCTATATGTCATAGATTAGTATGACTTCTCATTTGGTGGTATGAAAACTATGTCATATTGATTATCATTGCAAACTCCTATATTGCAGATTGCAACAAACTGAACACCACTCATTGTCTGTATTGGACAACTTGGGAATTAGGAAACTATAGTGGCTGCGAAAGTCACATAAAGTCTGATACTCCTGACCTAGAGCCAGTGTTTGGTTTGTGCTACTGTAGAAACATCCGGACTCCATCGGAAGGCGACCTGTGTTCTGTAGATAAAAATACATTCTCATCTAAGTAACAAAAACACAATGATCTTATTTCAGGTGATTATACACTAATGATTATTATTATACATTATTAATAACATGTAGAATAAAACACCACAGTGAGTGGCAATCAGAATGCACATGTTAAGCTGAGCTTGTTGCAGTTTAAATATTGATCCACACAATTTAACCATAGAAAATTTACCACATCTGTAAATTGTAATTTCTAAACATTAATACGTACATGATCTACAAACATCTAAAACTCAAATAGATAGTGAGAAAGACTAATAAAACTGTGATATGGATGAATTAAGCAGTTTGATTCTGGCTGCAGGGGCATGTCCAGAACTTTTTCATTGGGGTGGCACAAGAGGGGCACTGTCTTATGCTGGGGGTAGCCAGTGCCACCTCAGGTCCCCCCTCTAGACACACCCTACATATATTTGTACATTGGTTATGTTGTTGCCTACTCAAGTGTGTCAATAAATATCTCCATAGTATACATGCAACTAACTATCACTACTAGCCAGTATACAGATGGCCTATAGCTACTACTGAAGTCAGGGTTCCCACTCTTTTTAAGAAATCGTTTTGCAGGAGTTTTTCTTAACAATAGAGGGCAGCAGTTCTCTCTGTGCTCACCACAGCCAATTTTTCCACTGCAGACTTACTGTACTGTGTACTGCAGCGGAATGGAGCTACAGTTTTCCTCAAACATTAGTGACATTAGTTTAGCCAGAGCCCTTAAATAACCATTCAAATCAAGTAGAATTTATTTTATTTTACAGAAAATTCACCTATTAGCCTATTAAAAGAAATGTTTGTTACAAGTACAATTAACAATTATTAACCACAACAACAAATGTTAATTTGTTCATAACATGCTGTATTCATGTATATGTGACCATTTGCAGAATTTCTAATAAGATTTGATGCAGACTTAACTGATAATGGGGGCAGAACAAATACGCACCCAGGTTTACTTCATCTAAAATACAAATACAATACATCTAAAAACATTCCAGGACAACATTTATTCCAGGATATTTGGTCATTTTAATCAATTTCCAGGTGGAAAACTAGTCTCTAAATTTCCAGGTTTTCCAGATTTTTCACATGTGGGAACCTTTATAGAATATCAAATATAGGGGGGATGATTTGGATCTGATTGTCCATTCAACTGTTAAATAATTCTTATACTATATTTGGACAAGTTATGAATTTTTTTTTGTCAAATAACAGATTGTTCATATTCCATTGTCATAGTTTTCAATGAGTTTCTTCTACTTTATGTCTACTGTACTGCACAGTATTCTGCGCCATGACAATAAAGTTGAATTCAAATGAGCCAATGAGGGAAACTGCCAGGTGCAGTTGATAACCTGTGATTAGCAGTGTCAAACCATCAGATAGTGGTGTCATCATCTATCTGCAGGACTGAGAGTTTGAGACATGTGAATAAGAAACAAGAATCAACAACAGACCAGGCTATTAAAAGTAAGACCCTTAATAAGTTTTTTGCATTTTCTTTTCCTGATAAATAACTTTGGGTCGAAGATTAATTTTCTATCCAAGATGAATTCTATTTCCTTTTTAACACAGAATTTGAATTTGAATTTAACAGAATTTGCCAGTATCCCAGCAAATTTAGTATATGTGTCAGGTCTGCTTGGGCGCCACAACCCCTCCAACAGGATCCAGTTTATTTTCCATATTTAGCCATTATGACTGGGGTTTTGAAATCTGCTTTTGACTTTCCAGTCAAATTCACACCAATTTGGACTATTTGTTAGTTTATATGCAGAGAAGCAAGTTTTATACCATTCATTGTGCAAAGCTAAGTGCAACTTTAAATAGGGTTGAGCCCTTTCTGGTCTGTTCCATCATGTTACGTCTGTCATTCGTGATATGCACCAGTCTTGATGTTAGGAAGGTGTGTAATAATAATAATAAATAATCAATAATTTCCCTTAAATTTGTTCAAACTAAAGTAACAAGATTGTTTTGAAAATGAAAGGAGTAGAAAGTATAGATATTTGTGTAGAAATGCAGAGTAAAAGTAAAAAGTTGAAAGAATAATAAATACTTAAGTAAAGTACAGATACGTTGAAGAAAATATGCAAATACAGTAAATAAATATTTATACTTAATACTTAATACATGTAATTAGCAGTTAGCTTTAATTAAAGTGCTATAGGCCATTTTTTGTATATCAAGCATAAGAGGAGTGTGCAATACATGTATTTGATACTAAATATTGTTTTTCTTTTTAAAACTCGTCACTGCTCTGTGATGCAAAAATTAGTATCCAAGTGCAGGGTGATGTAATATGCTAGTGAACTTTTCCTTTTCAGTCATACCCAATTTATGCAATTCTAAGAATGTTTATGGATCCCTACACAAGGTGAAAATAACACATTTATACCCATAAAACCCATTTTCCTTCAAATATCTTGAGGTTTAAGGTCCTTTGAAAATAGCTATGCCAGTTTTAGCCCTCTTGACATGGTTGGAACATGGATGCTTCACACTAGCTAGAGCCCATAACACCTGAAAGTGTGTTAGATAATGCTGCTTTCTTCTTCTTTTAAAAAAAAATATTTTATTTTATTTTATTTTATTTTGTTTATGAGCTTTGTCTTTGATGTCAATGGCTGGCTCGACAAAACCTAAAACCCCAGGCAGAAAGAATGGGGATCACAACAGTGGTTATCAACTTAATTAACTTAACTTTTTTCACTAGGAATTGATTAATATGTTTTTTTCAGGGCCGATACTGATTATTAGTAATCAAGGAGGCCAACAACTGATATGTGGAACAGATTTGCATAAGGTTATTCTTCATCTTCTTTATTACAGCCACAGTATTACAACAGTTTTGGAAAGCCTTTACTTAGTTTAAATTATTGAAATGATGTATTTTAACAAGATAGGATTGCAGGGAACCTGTCACTCAAAACTATGTTACTTCATTACCAATGATTACTATAGCTGAATACTGTATGTACAAAAGCAATAAAATTAATTCAACTCTCACAGCTGTACACCATCAATGCATTCATTGTATTAATTCGACTAGTGGAAGAAGGGGTGAGATCTTCTACTTTTTTATCGGGGGATTTCCCATGATGCACTGAGCTCCTCTCTTCCTCTCTCTCTCTTTCTGCACTCATTCATGTCCCATTAATGCATGTTACTAACTTCACCGCACTTCCTTCCCCCGGAGTTCTTGTGCTTTCTCGTCCTTACAGGTTCTCCAGGACTGGTGGAGCCTGCTGCCATGGTCCTGCTTGACTCCCGCCCACTGCTAAATATTACTGAAATACTGCTTATTATGATATTGTTGTCTCACTTATTATTGCTAATCACGTGCCGGTGTCCACGCCGTTGTTGTCGTCGTCCCGTCATCATCTTCGTGTTCATCACATTCAAGACTCAGCTACTGTTAGTGTATCTGTGCTACTCGTATGTTCTGCGGCTCCTCTGTCTGTCCTGTCTTTCTGTCTCTGGATCCTGTCTGTCCTCTCTCTCTCTTCTCTCACCCAAAACCTGGTGTGAAGGCAAGACGCCACGCCACCTAGAGGCCGAAGGGTCTGTCCCCTAGGTTTTCAGTGCTTTCTCATGGTGGTACTGTTGGGTCTCTGTAAAATGTTATAAGGAGTTCGGTCTAGGGACCCGTTCTCAAAAAATACAGTTTTCACACCTCGAAAACGCTGTATCCGTCTGGATGTGAGGCTGATACGATAAAGTATTTATACAGATTCGACAAAAACATACTCGTGTGGACGGGCCCTTAGTGTTAAGGAGCTATTATCGCGATGGAGTTTGCTTGCTAGTACATATTAGTTAGTTAAATAAGTTTGTCATCAGGATATAAAAAATTAATATTTCACTTTTGTTTCTATCTGTAGCTCTTACGATGTGTTCCAGATGCATTCAAGGTTTAAAAGAGCTACACTGTCGTCATGTTTGCTCATCAATAAATACATTGTGACATTGAGTCACTGCAACAGCAAATAGCAAGTTCAACAGAAAAATGTGAAAATATATTAATTGGACCATTACTGTACAACTAAGTCTCACAAAAATGTACATTCAAAATCAGATCACAATCATATATATAACTTCTATATTTTTTGTGTGCAAAAACTACATTTTCCTTCTGAATCTATTAGATAAATCCTGTGGGAATAAGTTTTTTTTTAAAGCATTAATGATAAAGAGCAGCAGTAGCTTTATCATAGAGGATAGGGAAACTGTAATACTTTTAACATCTTCTGTCTTTGAAGGCTGTGGCTTTGACCCTTGCAACCCCTGCTTATAATGCTTAATTCAAGGAAGCTGAGATTTCTTCAGTGCTGAGGTAATGGTCTCTATGATAGAAGCTTTAACTTAATAGTAAAGTGTTTTTAAACAGGCTTGCATAGGGATTTTTTTTTTATGTTGGCAAAATAAGGTGAATTGCAAGAAAAATACTAAAAATAATCACTCAAACACAATTTTGTCACTGCAGACACTGAACCAGCAGGCACTGTGAAAAATGCTCCTCTCATAGATATTTATATCTGACCTAGTGTAGAAAGTATGTCTTAATAACCCTACATTTATGTTCTTTCATTAAATTTTTTCAGTGTTTATACTGATTGTGTCAGTCCTTCCTCTTATGAATTCTGTTACTTTTGTTAATGCACTGACCTCATTTTATTATATGACTGGCGGACGTTATCTTCGGACACATGTGTGTTAAGGTAGTTTATAAGCATGTACACATCTTTTAAAAAAATAATAATAATTAAGCTGTTCTTTACAAGAAAGGATAAGCTCATCCAAGAGATGGAGGAAACAAAAAGGAGAAAGAAAGAACAAGGAAGAAGACAGAGAATGACTAAGAGATAGAGACGGAAGGAATGAAAAGGACAGAATTAAAGGGAAAGAGAGAGACAGACAGAGAGAGAGGGAGAGGAGATGAAGGGGAAGCCAGAGCACTTCAAACAGCTCTCAGCTTGTTCCATGTGCAGTAATAATAAATGGGGCTTCATTATTTAGTTGTGTATGTCTGTAGTGCTGCTGCTGCCAGTTACACTGCAAACCCCCTGCCTACTTATCACTCCGTTATTCTCCTATTTACTAATCCAGGAGAGAGAGAGAACCTGTTTGAAGAGTGTGTGTGGGGGCATACACCACCCTGCCTGGTGCGTCTGAGGATGCGTGTGTGTTTGTATGTCTATTTTGCCAAGGGAGATGATTATCTATTTACAGATGCCACCCACAAAATCCCATGACCCTTTACTGTGGGGGCTGGATGAGAGAGAGGTAAAGAGACAGAAAATCAGAGAGAAAGAAAGTGAAAGACAGAGATGTTTAATATTATAATAGTTCCTCGTGCCAGCAGTCGTTAACAGCGCTGTGTTTGAAGCCCCTTGCCTCACCTTCATCATATCACCTTGCTCTGCAACCCTCCAACAGACGTGGAAAAGGGAGGGCAAAAAGGTTGTACTCCAGGTTGTGAGTTTCTGTCTTGGTGCTAGGATTAAAGTTGGCTCTGCTCAAAGGCCAATGCCAGGCCCCGTAGTAGGTATCGTACCAGCTACTGACCTCCAGGGAAGGGAGGCATAGCCGTAGCCAGCTGTGAGGTCACCAAGGTCCTGACCTCAGTTAAAATGTCCTTAAAAAAATGTGTTTAAGTTGAAAATGCCTGTTTCTGTCCTTTAAGTGTCTGCCTGGCAGCTGAACAGCTGTGTTGCATTATGTGAACATGTAATGAGTTGCACACGTCCAGTATAGTCCTGTCATTCCATCCACTCAAGGGGGGTGCAACCTAAATACATAACATTTACTACCAGATCAGTCAACGCTGTTTGTTCAACATCCAAGCTCACCAACGATTATGCTTTTAAAATACACACAGAATAGGTCAGGAGTTTCTGACAAAAATAATAACTGTGGTAAATAACTAACTATAATAAAGTTACACTGCACACAGCAGGTTGTGAATAAACAATTAGCCTACCTTGCAGCAGTCATGCTGTCTGTTACACCCCAAAAGTGATAGATGCGCAATTGGATTTTGGATTATTGCAGAAAATAATTTCTGTGGCAAACAAAGGGTTATGATTTTGTTCAGCAAGATAATCTTCACAAATGAACACCTGTTTTATGATTCTTGAAGTGGAAATGCAATCGCCAGAAGTAAAACGCTAATGTTATATAACGGCTATTAACGAACTACATAACAGTTGCACCACTAAACTCCCACAATACAACTTGTTATTAAAGTCTACATGTTGTAAAGTTCGATTTAGAATAGTTTGCAAGAACACAAGTATAAACACAACGCGGCTGTAAAGGTGGACTAGTGAATAGATAAGTCTGTGTTTTAATGTCACTGACAACCTCTGTGATCTCATTTAGCCACTTGTTAGCAACCGCCTTTTTAAGACGTTTCACATTCACAGGTGGGGAATTTACTGATGTGTTTTATGTTGTAGAACAAAACATGAAAATCTGATAAGCTTATTTTACTTACTATTTTATTTTACTTATTTTATTTTACTACTAACCATAAAAAAAAAATTGTTTTAGAGCTCTCAATTTTGCATGGCCATTAACTCGTGACATCATTCTATTCAAGGGTGACTGCCCCCTCACTCTGGGTGACATGCTCTTGTATGTAGCCTTGACCTTTGTTCACATGGAAATGGCCACTGTATTTTATTCAGTGCGTCCAATACAATGTCCTGCTGTTCAAAATACTCACCTAACTAACAAATCCTTTTATAAACTGTAATTATTCTAATGCAGAAATTTCCAGAAGATATTTAAGACTACAATAGGTAATGAATTTGTGTAATTTTTTTCCTTCCACAAGCCATATTTTTAAGGAAGTTGTGTTTCTCCAGGATGACAACGTAATGTTATTGGAGTTGTTGTGTTAGGCTGCTGGAATTGGCAGTGTTCTCTGTATGTTAATAAAATCTAACTTCTGTAGTCTGTTCCCATGAGAAGTTGGGGCAGTAAAGTGTATCAGGTTACCACATGTTTGTGTGGTTGGGTACGAGGGATTATGTGGTAAACTTTTCCTGGCCTTGATAGTGTCGTTGGTTAAATGGTAAATGGACCTGCACTTGTACTTGTATACACTATCGGGGGATTTCCCATGATGCACTGAGCTCCTCTCTTCCTCTCTCTCTCTTTCTGCACTCATTCATGTCCCATTAATGCATGTTACTAACTTCACTTCTTCCCCGGAGTTCTTGTGCTTTATCATCGTTGGATGTTTCATCCGACTGGTGGAGCCTCCTGCGCATGGCTCCTGCTTGACTAGGCACTTGGGCTTATACTGATATTAATTGTTGTTATTATTATTAGTTATTATTATTATTATTATTATTATCTATTATTCGCTACCAGTTACTGTTTGTAGGTCGTTATGTTGGCTGCTGTCATCGTCATCATCATCTTTTCACTTCATGTTTTATGATATGTGTTGTTGCGTCTGTCTGTCTGTCTGTCCTCCCTCGTCCCTCTCTCTCTCTCTCCTCTTCCGGCTCTCTCTCTCGTATCTCTGCTCGCTCTCTCGAAACTCTCTCTCTCTCTCATCTCTTCCTCACCCCAAACTGCGTCAAAGGCAGGTGACCCAACCCACCTAGAAGCGAAGGGTCTGTCCTAGGTTTGCTGCCTTTTAACCAGGCAAGTTTTTCCTTGCCCCCCAATCGCAAAAGTGGCTTGCCTCCATGGTGGTACGTTGGGTCTCCTGTAAATTGGGTTAAAAGAGTTTTCGGGCTTAAGACCGCTTCTATTTTGAAAATTGGGAAAAGTGTCCTGAGATAACTTCTGTTATGAATGGGGGCTATACATATTGAATGACTTGTATGCAAGCAATGCACAGCCAGGAAGACAATTTGGGGTTTCAGTAAAATATTGGCTGCCAAAGGGATAGCTTCGACAATGTGGGCGGAAGGAGGGCCAGGGATCAAACCCAACAACCTTCCAATTAGTGGACGAGCCAAGCTCTGCCTCCTGAGCTACAAGCGCGCGCCTACAGCTGGTTACCATTTTTGCATAGGTTGCACAAGTATTGAGCATAGGTGTTAGAGTTCAGGCAGGCTAGCGAAGTGCAGGCCTCAG
>NW_023339651.1:17922095-17935963 GCF_004916995.1 Morone saxatilis
AATATCACAAAACAAAATATTGCGGTATAATATTTTTTCTTATACTACTACTGCACAGATAACTAGTAATGGATCAGTATGTTGGCATTAAATGAGGACTCATTCTCATCTTCCATGTGCTTACATTTTTTTATTATTATATAAGATAAAGAACATATGTAAGTTGTATCTTTTTCAATGGTCACATGCAGTTTAAACATGAACATTAAGACCCGTCTCTCCCCTCCTGTGCAGATAATGATTGGCTTGGTTGTTTCTTCAACCAGAAACCAGCTGTTGATGGTGGCAAATCTGAACAGTGAGCAGGCCATCACCGGGCTGGATCAGGCCATTCGCAAAGAGAAGTGGGGTGAGAGTTTAGTGGTTCAATGTTATGTATTATTTTTAGAAAAGACAAAGATTACTTGAAATGCCAGCACAGTGTGAATGTCACAGGTAAATCACACACACACACATTCCAGCCAATTCTTGGCGCAACAGCCACCTCATCATTGCCTCCTTTTCCCTGTGGAGCAGTGCAGCCAAGCATCTCTACATTGTAACCAGTGTAACTGCATAATGCTAGTCTAATAGCTAATTTCACCTTTAATTAAACGTGCTAGACAGCAGCAGAGGCTGAGTCTGGCCTGAAAAACAAGGGATAAAGTGATACAGGACAAAAACCCTGGAGAAAACTCTACATGAACAGGTCACTGCAAAGTCCACATGAAACAGAAATCAAAGGGGGTTTGCTTCCGCATATTTAAGTGTTTCCTGTAAAACAGACAGTTTAAATTGGTGTTCAATACGACCAGGGATGTGATCTTTCATTTCATCTCAACTTTGATGTCCAGCAGGAAACAAAGTAGGAAATAAGAATTGCTAGAATCATTTTATGGCAATGTACTTTTACTGTCCATTATCTGAATATCATGGCAGTATGATGTGGAGGTATAGATTTTGGTAAACTCAAAGTGTGTGTGTGTGTTTTCTAATTACAGAGGATGGGACAAGAAAACAAATTGCAAAAGGAGAGGATGAGGAGAGTAGGGGATTAAGTATAGATGAGGTGATGGAGATGAGAGAGAAGGATGAAGGAGAACAGAAGAGGAGTGAGGCAGGGAGGCTTGTTTCCTTGGAGGTTCAGTACCTGTCATGGTGTGCTGAGTTAAGTCTCACTAAAAGACACACACACCAACACACACACTCAGCAGCAGAGGTCTTTGCCTCATCTCTGAGCCCGTTCCTCATCTTTCTCTCTCTTTCTCCCATAAGCCCCTGCTTGCTTTGTGATGTTTCGGGGACATGTGTGTGTCTCCCTTTGTCTCATTACAACACACACACTCCGCTCAGTGTTGGCATTACTACTGATTGATGCGTCCACATGAACGTGCATTTACACTGGCATGTATAGTGCAATGTGTATGTTTGTATTTCCACGCACTTGCTGGCTCGCACCACGCAGCAGCTTTCCCCTATTGTAGCTCATCTGCTCAACCCACACCAAACGGATCCCTTCACACACACACACACACACAAACATACACACACATATAGCTCGCCTTCCTTCTCCGCTCTCTAATGCCCCCTCCTCCTCTCTCTCTCCTTCTCTCTCTCTCTCTCTCTCTCTCCATCTCAGTCTCTGGCTCAGAGCAGTTCGTTCGGCAGAGCGGTATAACAGAGTAGAGTGTGCGTTTGCTGTGCCGTGTGTGTGTGTGTGTGTGTGTCCAGAGCAGCGTTCGCAGTGAGAAAACGGAGAGAGAGAGAGACAGATAGAAAGGAAAAGAAAGAGAGAGACATCCAGAGGCAGGACTGAGCGGACTGAGAGAAAGCAACACTCCTCACCACCGTGAGTACTGTACTGTATATACATGCTTTTCTCCATTCAGTCACCAATGATGGAGCTGCTTCCTAACTAACTGCTGGCGTGTGTGTTATACAGCAGTCAGGTGGACACTGTACACAGTAGACAGCAGGAGTACAGTAGAAATGCACAGGAAGATGCACAGCATCACTTTGAAATTGTTGGCTAGGGGTCACATTGTGTTCCTCAGTGTGAAGCTGCAGACTGTGCCATGTGAATGAGTGTGTGTGTGTTTAAGTGATCATAAATCTATCCTGAAAGTGTAGATGCGTAGAGGTGAGCATCATACTGACTCACACATAGAAATACTAGAGAAATAAGAGTTGTTTGTTTAGTGCTTACAAAACCTGCGCCTAAACTCAAAGATATGCTTGCGATGCAAATGTCTTTTTCATGTATTTGTGTTTCTTCCGCAGGCACTTCTTTCAGTTTTGTGTGTGAAACGTATTGCATTTTGATTGGAACTACGTTACTTAGATCCTGCATAAGATCTTTTTTCCCACCAGACGTATATGGACCTTTCACAATGAATAAGTTGCAGATCAACATACACACTGCTGACAGGACAATTCCACAGTGCAGTGTGATTTACTTTTTTTGTCCTTTTGCTTGTCCTGAGGGGATGTTCCTTCATTTCATTTTTATCTCTTACATGCAAGTGTATTAGTAACATTTTTGCACACATATGTCTAATCTGTATTCTGAACTGAAACAACGCAGGGCTTTTTTGAGTGGTGTTTCCCAGCGCTGGTCCACAAACGTATCTTCACTCCCCATGCTCGAACCAGAGGGAAGGCTGGAGTCAGTTCCTGTAACAGTCTCTCCACAGTGAGATGAGATTGGTTCATTTTAGTGTTTCCACTTCTCTTAGGGAGTGTTAAAAGGGAGGACTGTAGAGTATACCAGGGGCATTTTGTAAAGTGCAGTGTTGATGCTGAGGACAGCAGAGAGAAGAGGTTAGGAGGGGTGACGAGGAGAGAACTAAAAAGAGGGATTATGATAACTTCTGAAAAAGAAGGATTATGATAACTGCTGCTGTCCCCTTTTTTTTTCCTCTTCCTCACTCTCAGTAATTATTTCTGGAAAGCCACTTTCTTTCTGTGGCTTTTGTCAGCTCGTTTTTTCTTCGTCAAACGCTATAAAGTCAAAATGAACCGTACTTAAATGCTACCGCAGAATTGTGAAAATTGTTTTAGAACGGCATGTCCCAACATCTCCTGGGTGAATGTTTATTCACATAAAATAATAAGCACGTTTCAGAGGCAAAGAAGTGCGCACCTTTATCAAATACAGAGCAAGAAGGAAGCAAATGCACAAATTACTTTCATGAGTATCTACACTGATACAAGTGCATTTGTTCCACATACGTGAGTGTGTGTGTGAGTGTGTCAAGGAGGGTGTTTTCCTGGAGGATCAAGGAATGTTAGCTGGGGGCCGCCAGGCTCTGGAGTGAAGTGTCGAGGGTAGGATATCTGTGGCTTTTGTCGGGATTTACTCGCACAATAAGGATTTAGTGGGTGACACTTGGGCAGGGTGTGTCTACATCAAAGAAGCTTCTCAGTGTGGAGCAGCAGCAGCGCGTCAGGAAATGCTGCTGCTGCTGCTCCTGCTGCTGTGGAGGCAGAGCTGGGAGAAAGTTGACTTTATTGTTTTGTTTTGTTTCTTTGAAAGGGAAGACAAAAGTCGAGGCAGTGTGTATGATGAGTGTGTCGGAGCACTGCTGTGTCCATGCAAGTGTGTGTTTTCTGCTGTGTATGTGCAGATGTAAAGTTCTTTATTGTGAGGGTGCAAACACTGGTATGTAGATCCTCCACACGAGGAACAACACAACATGGGTGGGCGCAGACATTCTCTAGCATTTACAACCTTGTCACAATTTACAGAAAATGTCAAGAGTAGAAGAGAAAAAATGCTAAATGAAAAATGTGGCTGTCTGCTCAGAACGAAAACTAATAGGACAAACCTCCACAGTCTAATTGCCGACTGTTTCATCATCATCACCCGATAATTTCTACAATAACAATTCATTCTGAATGACATATTCCATTTACATCTTTCTTTTTTCTCATAAACATCCATTTTCATTAGAGAACATTACACTTTACCCTTCAACTGCTTCTGTAATTTATCATACACACACACTTTCCCGACTGTCACAGTCAGACGCCATTCAAAAAGTTTTCCCTCCGAAAGCAGTTCCCCTCATGCATACAAAACCCACAGCATTTGGAGCTTTCTTAAAAACCTCCTCTGCATCTTTTTGGTGGGATTGGTACAGTATTTCACACGCGGCCTAATCTCTTTAAGCAGAGTTGTTATCCTAGCCCACGATGAATTGTATCACTACTGTAGCTTGTTGCACCTACAAGCTGTTTTTGAGTGAGCATCTTTGTTGGTTAAAAAGTATATGTACTACAGTGTTGTGTGTGTGTTTGTTGGTGTTTGCTGGTATTGTCTGGTGTGCTGTACTGACAGCACAGATAAGTCTTTTTTTCCTCAGGCCTAATCCCTCCTCTACACAAGAATAAGAGATGGATGGAGAAAAAGATGAGAGAGAAAGAGAGACATTGGTGTTGAACACAGTGACAAGTCCCTGAGAAAATGTGTGTGTGTGTGCGTCGGTGAAGACAACGCATCGACGAAGGCTTTTAGGAGGGAGTGAGAGCGGGATTTGCATGTGAACAAGGGCTTTAACGGAGCCGTGAACCGTTAATACGTATTCAGAGAGGTTTTGTAGCGAGCAGCCGGAGTTGTTCAGAAACAGGTGTTCTGCAAATCTCAGCAAACACTCTCTCTCCCAAAATATTTTCCTCAGCAGCTCTATTCTCTGTATTCTCTGGCGCCGTTTGCTTTGCCAGCGCTTTCAATAGCAGTTGGGCTCTCGTTCAGGAAACATCCAAAAATGATTTGAAAGATGGCAAGAAAATGACTGCATCCACGTTGTTTTTAAATCCCTGTGGACATAATGGACCCTGGTGCACAGAATGAAAGTTTTAAAAAACATACAATACTGGATTTTAAAGGTTAATGTCAATGAATCTTATACTATTTTGTAATTATAGATGTGATTGTGTTAAAACGAGGGCTGCAACAAATTTTCTTTTCTTGATTTATCAGTTAGTAGTTTGATCCATAATAACACCAGATCATGGTTTAAAATGTTTTCCAAAGCCCAAGGAGACGTCCTGGTCTACTGTCATAGAGGACTAAAGAAAGCAAAAAATATTCACATTTAAGAAGCTAAAATCAAAGAATCTGGTCTTTTCTTCTGAAAAAATGACAGTGATTAATTGAATAGTTGGAGATTAATTTATTAGTTGACAACAAATTTATTTATTGACTCATCGTTGCAAATCTAGATAAAACACAGACATCAACAGTGATATTCCATTGCTTTGTGATGCATTTAATATTTTTTTTGTTAAATCTTATTGTTGTGCCTGAAGACATCATCTCGTCTGTGTAATTACCCAGAATGTTGAAACAAAGCGGCTGTGGTGGAAAAGTTCAGAGCACTGAATGGCTGGATGTACGAGCTTTACCAGTAATAAAGGGAGCTTGGCAAATATGGCTGTAAATTGTCAGCTGAACATACTAGTTCAGCTCATTTTCACGAGTCATGTTCCCATAGTATATTACAGAGATTTACTGAAAGTCACTTTTGGCGCAGGAGTGCACTCTGATGTGCCGAGGGTCAGCACAGAATGTCATTGTACGCTTTATTTTAAAGCTTCACATTTTATTCACTTTCTCTGAGCTTGTTTGGTAATAATTTGTCCTCGCACATAATTGCAGGCAAGCAAAGCGTCCAGTGTGTGTCCAGGATGTCCTCTGCACTGACTCCAAGTAAAACAGTTCATATTGGATACAGTGTTCTAATCCTCTCCTTTAGGAAGAGGGTCTGCAGTGTGGAGTCCCAGTGTTCACTTAGGCGCTGTTAGGGAGATCATCTGTACCACTTTGTTCATTTGCGTTTTATTAGTTCATTGAAGGTCAGTTGACAACATACAAATGTGCTTCAATTTACGGTCAGTTTCAAGGCATGTTTTCAGATATTTTACATTTACTGCAGTCATATTTCAGGTTTTTGATTTTTAATAATGTAACTTGAGTTAACACAGGTCACTAACAGAAGAAGCATTACTGTCAATGATCTATCATGATCCAACTTTTGGTGTACTGTATATGTATCCCATTTTCTTCTTATGTTTGAGCAAGTTATTTTTACAGAGTAATAAGACTAATTCCAGCATTGCCTAAAGCCATGCAGTGTAATAAATCATGAGCAAAATGGCTTGCATTTGATTAAGTCTGTCTACATAGCCTTTGGCCATGTTACTCACATTAATAACATTCCTGATTTTAATTCATGTCTGTTGTTTTTGTTGTTTAAATGTCTGGCTTTTATTTATTAATACTTTATTGAATCTAAAGAGTTGTCGAAGGCTGTGATACTAGTATTTTATTATACCCAACTAGTCTTTGTACTTATTTTCTGGTGATACATGTGTGGCTCATAATTTCAAAGGAATTTAGGTCTTCCTATTCATATGCAAACTTCTTCAGAGTGGTTTATGATTATTATTATATTGATTATTACCTTCACACTAACTCACTTAATGATTATGATCGTGAATGTGAAATTGTTTGCACAAGTAAAAATATGTTAGATAATTTTATCGATTACAGCGTATTTGTGGTCTTGTGTTTAGTTTAATCAACAAAATAATTTATATCAGCGTGTTAGTGACGTTGTTAAACATCTTTTGGATGCTCATTGATGATATATTTTTGTATCTGACCAACCAATGAGTAAATATAGATGGGAAAGACTAGATGGGTCATAATGTTATTAAGCAAAGCAAGTTCATATATTATTGAATTGACAATGAGATGTATAAAGAAGAAATTAAATATATGCATAAGAAATTAAATAATGAATATCGAGTGAAATAAAATGTGAAAAAAATACCTCTCCCTAAATTAAATAAGTAACTAGGTAATAAAATAAATGAATAAGTATTCAAATATACATCTAAATGAATCCACTGAAATAAGTAAATGTTTAAACCTTTTTAAAGTTTTAAGGAATTCTGAGCATCTGTTTGAATTCTAGCTTTATTTATTTCACTGCAGATTTTTGTTTCTCCCACAAAGGTTGGACAGAATATTTCAATCAGCCTCTCTGGGTGGGATAAGCTATTCTGATTGGTTGCTCTGTCAATTAGAAGTGGATGAATCCACAACCACAGTTCTACAATAGCGGTTCACTTAGTGTGATTTCTCAACTACAGTTCAGTCTCATGGGTTTGCAGTGAGTATAAATATGTGAGGTGAAAGGAGAGTTCATTCAATGAATCATGTGTGTATGTGTGATTGTGTTTCTGAGTGTGACGCCCTGGTAAGAGATGCTTGGCTCGTAGCCACAGACATCCTCATTAGGTTGCATCACATTTTGCTCTGTATTTAAATGTTTGTGTGTGTATATTGTTACTGCACAACCAAAGTAAAGTAAAGTAAAGGCAATGGAGGTGGATATTAGAGGTGCTGACCTCTCCTTGTGTGTGTAAGATGACTGGCACTCTAAAGAATCTACTTGATTATGTTCAATAGAGAGCTTTCTCCCCTCACTCTTATTTATGTCCGCACACTGCAGCCTGGACACGCACCTATAAATCTGTTGCTGCCGCAGACCACACACATCACACGTCTCCAACCACTTCAACACCCATATTTGCTCCTATTCCTCTCGCCATCAGTTTGAAGGTATCATTGTATTCAAACATTCATCTTCTTTAAAATCAGAGACTCCATCCTCGGGGGCTTCAGCCTCCCTGCAGTACAATGCACCGACTGACTTCCTCAGGCCCACCTTCCACTCTGCAAAATGGTGCCCTCATCATTTCACTGATGCATATCACTTCTACACAATTAGCCAACACTTCTTTTTGTAGTTGTAGCCTGAGGCCAGAACTGCAGTGCTTTGTTACTCGTATCCTCTAAATATTTCACCTTTGGGTGATTTAGGTTCTTCTAAAACAGAGAGTCTGGAGGAGAAGGTTTGGGGTGGGGGTGGGTGATTGTTGAGAGTTTTGAGAGATCAGGCATTTGGGCTGAAATGAGAAGAAAAATTTGAGCTAGTGAAAAAAGACATTTTTGAGGAAAAGCAGCGCGCTGTAAGCAGAGGAGAAAAGGATGGCAACTTGTATAAAAAGAAGCTGACTCTAACAAGGCAGGCATAGACAGTATGCACCTTTTTTAAAGAATGTAATTCTTCAATCAGAGGATTGTGCTGTTTCTACAAAAAGCCTTTTGATTAGAATGAGAGTGTATGAATAAGAATGGAGAACTAGTGTGGTTCTTAAAAAATCCTTGAACAATTTTTTAAAGTAAAGCATTATACACAGGGCTATAAAGGTCTTGTCGAACATCAACTGAAGAGCATGGACTTAAGAAAAGATTGATATATGTGGTCTAATGCGTTTTGAGAGCTGGCTTTCTTAGTTACTCCAGTAAGAAAAATCGCAATTTAAATATATACATGAGCCACCAGCTGTACCAGGTGAGCTACCAGGGTGTAGCATTGTTATAAATGGAATTATCCATAAGTTGTTCCACCCTGACTAACTACAACTCAAAATGCTAATGAACTTAATTGTTTTAAAAGGAAGTGGGAAGGTTAATCTAATTATTTCAATAGTTTGTCTAAATGTGCCATTTAAGGAGTTATTGGAGGAGAATCATAACACAGTTGTTATGCAATTAGCACAATTAGCCATTGTAGTTACTGCTTGATACAACACCATCTGAGCCATGTTTAATAAAGAGCATTCTTGCACTTTACCTCAAAATCTATGTTAGATGTCTGAAATAAGGTGTGGGGTTAATACAACCTTAGAGATTTTTAAGTTTTGTTGTACGACAACAATTTGTTTGGTTATAGGGACAGTCTGCTATGTCTCAGTTAAAGATCAACAGTCATTCAATCAGTTAGTGATTTAGGATGATAAAACAGAAAAATCTGACCACTATAAGTGTCAGCTGTGGTATAAGAATTGGACCCTCTCTTGCAGATGGACATTTAATATCCAGGAATTTACATTATAGACACTACCACTCATCATACATGGTCAAGCCATATAGTAGGTTTCCACGTAGCCTTGTTTGATCAGATCTCTGCTCAGTATCCAAATATTTTTTGATATTCTTGTCCTCAGTGCACAAAGATATACTTTTACCCTCTGTAAGGGCAATCTTTCATCCCTCTAAGTGATATTATTGTAGGAAGGTGTTATTATACTAAAACCTTGTAATAATGCCTTAACTGTCCTCTGTTATTAGCTGAAATTTGTCTCCCATGATTACAGCTGGGTGTGTTAGTGTGTTTTCTACCAGAGATTTCAATGTTTGTATTTAAGAATTTGCTAATATTTAGGCTTTCAGATATGACTTGGTGCTTTATTAAATGCTGGTCACTGTGCAGGCCAGCCAATTAAGCCTATATGTTAAAAACATGTAAGTATACAGGTGCCTAATTAAAATAAAAAAAGAGACCCAGAGCATTTGCAGTGACTTATAGGGCATACTATGCTGCTATGTGCTAACAACCCTCAGCTTTGAATCTCAGTTTGCCTGTACGTTTTTTTCACTGCTTCACTGTTTCCTACAGAATGACAGTGTACATGTGTCAGAAACATTTTAAAGAATATATTACCTTATCTCTAGTAGGTTATTTATTGTTTCTCCATTAAAATTGTATTTCATTCTCCACCTTATTTTAGTGTTTACTCAAACTTAGCATTTTCCTTTTCCATACACATGCACATACCTACCTACACCTCTCTTTAATAATATGTTTTATAAAGTCGCCAAAAAAATGTTTTTTCACCAGTTATTTACAACAGCAGGTGAGACACGTGTGGAGGGGATACTTGTTCTAAATGATGTAGCCTATTGAAACCAATGTGGTACCGAATTACATCAGCATCAACCAGGTGTGTTCACTGTTGCTTTACCTGGTTGATGCTTGTAAAATATCCTCTGTGTCTGTGCAGAGCAT
This sequence comes from Morone saxatilis, assembly GCF_004916995.1. Taxonomy (NCBI): domain Eukaryota; kingdom Metazoa; phylum Chordata; class Actinopteri; family Moronidae; genus Morone; species Morone saxatilis. The sequence continues at coordinate 17,931,998 of NW_023339651.1, forward strand.
GTGTGATTTTCAGTAGACTGTACATTATGGATAGAGCAAGGGGAGGTTGTCTACTAGTTGATAGAGCTCAATGGTGTCGTTGTCTTGGATGGATAAAAAACAATATAATCTGGGTGGCCAGCCCAAATAGTCTGTGTGGGAAACACTGCTGTCCTCTTGAAAATAGTATAAAGTTTTGCCCCAGTTGCATGTAGTGTCTGTTTTCTGCTATACTTGTGTTCTGAGCATGTTGTAGTTTACAATCAATGTACATAACGTATGTAAAACAAAAATATAATGAATAGCCCGGGCTTTTTTTTGCTCCAATCACTGATGTCAACCTGCCTTTACTTGGAACAGCCATCTATATGGGACAGGCCTTTAATTCCTTTTGCTCAGCAAATCTTGCTTGTATGAAAATGAAGCTATCAAATAACATATAAACATATGAATTATTCATTTGATACTTTGGGTTTTTTTTCTTCTCTCCCGCTGTGAAGATGAGAACTGAACGTCTGAATTGTGTGAGTAAGCGTAAAGCTGATCTAACGATGTGTAGCATGTCGATATTGACAAAAGTTTATTTTTTGTATTTGTGTAGGTTGTATAAGCAGCTTAGAACTCGACCCGGTGGGCTATAAGAGGTTTTATACATTCAAAGGATTTCTATAAAATCCAGACCTTCTTTTTTCAAAACATTTACACCAGTCTGGTAAAGGGGACCTGCATGCATAAACATGAATACCCCTATCTAGAGCCAGTGTTTTGCTTGGTTTGTCTGTTCTTGGCTACTGTAGAAACATGGCGGACACCATGGAAGGCAACCCGTGGAGTCTGCAGATACAAACGTCTTACTCTAAGTGAACAAAAACACAATGATTCTCACTTTCAGGTGATTATACAATAATGAAAACATATCTATGAATGTTATACTACACACAACATGTTTTTCGAAACAAAAACTGGATTTTGAAGGTTTATATGTTGAAATACCAGAATTATTTCCCCCTAAAGTAAGCAGTTGACTCTTGCTACAGGGTGTGTCATTGGGTTTTGTGATTGCAAAAGAAACAGACTGCGGTGGGAGTAAGTAGGACCACCAGCCTCTTTGAAGTGCATTATTTGGTCAACCGATTACACTATAAGTCACCCAATATTTTATTTTGTTCTCAGTCTATTCCAACGCTCTTCTTCGTGATTGAAGTTACATTAAATGTATCACAAATTTGTGCCGCCAAAAGCAGGTCACATATTGTAGAGAAACTGCTTTGGTGGTTCAGACAGAGACTCAGACATACAATAGACAGCTTATATTCATCCAAACCAGGCAAGATGACAAGCCAGGGGAGGGAGGCGAGACGGGACGAAGGTTGAGGGAAAGAACTGATCCTCCTTGGACGAATGATATATGAATTCTCATCATTTGTCGTCTCTTCCTCTCTCCTCAGAATGCCTTCTTGCTTCCATCCACTCACTTGTCAAGCTTTTGGACATCCCTTCTTCCCTTGAATTCTCCACCTCATCCTCACTGTTGTCCACCTCCTCCCTCTGTTCCTAGTCTTACCCCTTCCTTTTCCTCCCTTTCCCTCTACCATCACATTCACTCCATCCCCCTTTTTTTTCATCCAGCTCTGTCTCTTTCTCTCTCACCGTGGTCACCCCTCCTTTCTCCAGGCCGATTTGCCTCGCTCGATGGCGGGGTATTTGACAGGCCTGCTGCGGGAAGATAGCGCGATTGAATGCGAGTCCCCGGGGTGGGAGGAGGAGGGTAAAAAAAGGGTGAAGTGGTATTAGCTGGTGAAAAGGGGTCGGCACCAGGCAGTGACAAGGACAGGAGGAGAGGGGGTGGGTGGGATCTGGCTGCAGGAGAGAGAGAGTTGGGCATGGGGCTTAGGGCGAGCCAGGCAGACTGACACTACTACCCCAGAGAGAGAGAGAGAGAATGAGTCGGAGCAGAGATGGAGACTGAGTGAAAAGCTTGAATCTCCTAAAATTCAAAACAATTCAGAAACTTTTAGCATATGTCTTGTTTTTAGCTGCATTTTAAGGAGAGGTCTATAGTGTTTCATAAACACAAACAGATCCATGTTTCTGCCTCACTCTCTTCACCTGTCTTTCATAGAGGTCATCAAGGAATGGAAATAGGCACTAAGTGTTGTATGTTCCAGCCGTATTCAGCATCCTCTTCAGCACCATGAACAGTGATGTTATTGGCAACTGCTCAGCTAATAGTCAAGCAGCAACATCTGTGGCTGGCAAATGAAGCTAACATGGAAGTTCCATAACCTGCAGTTCATAGAATGGCTTCTTGAGGCTGGCACAACAATTGAGTCCATCTCCATATGCCAACTTTACAGCATAGATAAAGAGCCTTGTACAGAAAACCTTTTTGGTCTCCCTTAGCAAATCTTTCCTGTTACTACAATTAACCTGTTTAAATTATATCATGGCTTAAAGCCATCACAGGCAGCTGTTGTTCAGTAACCAGGCTTTATTTTGGCCATCTCAGCTCCACCCATGCTCCATGTATTTGCAAAAAGCCGGTGGAGTCAGGACTGCCAAGAGGGCGACATCCAGAGCGGACCACACTGAGCCCCACAACGGCTGTTCAGAAACCTATGGGTGACGTCAGACGTAGGTTTAATTACACATATTTGACTATGCAGTGTAAGCAGTAAGGTAGAACATTAAACTGTGCTTATACGAAGCTCCTCACAGGAAGGATCCTGACAGGTGCTGAACTGACTAGCGGCTTCATGTGTGCCACTGTTGATCCATGGCTGCCTTCCCCCTTGATGTCAGTGGGATATTTCAGTGCTCTTGTAATCCTAAATGACTGGCCTCTGTGCCTGCCAATCATGCCCCCTTGGTCCAGTCAATAGCGTGCTACAGCGACAGGTGGGGACAAGGACATTTCCCTTCTGACACACAGGGCTGACCTTAAATCCTCAGAGACAGAGAAAGTCATTGAACCGTTGTACTAGAGCTCTAAAGGAGGAGACCGGAGATAAAATTATTTCTGTTTTCTTTCTTTGCTTTTTTTTGTCTTTCTCCATAACTTTCTCATTCCTCTATCTCTCCTGTAATTCTCCTCTCCTCTCAGTCTAATATTGTGAGTTTTTATTTAGCTCTAGCCTGTCATTATCCATAAAGGCTGATCTGGTATCCATTGTTCTCCATCTTCCTCCTCCGTGTCCATTCTATTCTTTTACCTCATTTTCTTCCCCTTTTCTTTTTTCCACCCATCCATCGGCTCACCTCCAATCACCCCCAGTGCATCTGACAGCAAAGTGAGAGACTGGGAGAAAGAGGGAGAGCAAGAGAGACAGAGAGCATGGAGGAAGGAGTGCGGGGGGTCGTCAGATTGCTGTAAAGGGCCTGAGAGTTGACAGCTATGTGAAAGGACAGCTGACCCCTCTTATAGAGAGAAAGAGAGTAGAGATGGTGGTGGTTGGGGGAGGGGGGGGGGGGAGAGAAAGAGGGAAGGAGAAGAGAGGAGTGAATTGAGATGGAATGGAGTAATCTAACATGTTGCTATTAAAATTCCATTCCAATTTAACGCATTTCAGAGCTCGCGTCTCCGCAAGTTCAGAGTCTGCTCTGTGGTTGTTGTGGTCCGTATGAACTACCAGGGTGCAAGCTCCGCTGCCTTAGAGGTGAGGATTTTATTGGTTAGCTTTTTTCTGTGTCAGTTTTAGTTTTATTGTTACACATGTAAATATAACCATGGGAAAGCCAATGAAAAAGACACCCGTACATGTAGTTGCTTTCCTGCTGATAGTGTCTTTAAACATCTCAAATAATTTTCGATCCAAATCAAATTTATTTTGTATATTCTCAAACACATTAATAGTTTGCTAATTCGGTTATCATAAAATACGCTTATTAACCTCTCAGCCCTGTTTCTACAGCACCCCAGAACGAACAAATCAAACTCTGGCTCTAGTTGTAGGGTCTTTTGCATTTTTCGCAGGTTTTGCAGCCACC
>NW_023339651.1:17935979-17938468 GCF_004916995.1 Morone saxatilis
TTTCTCCTACATGCCCTGAAGGCAAGCAGTATTCAGTTGGTTGCAATCTGCAGCTCTACCACTAGATGCCACTAAAACCTACGTACTGCTTTTTTTTTTATTGTAATAAACATCTTTAAGACAGTTACAAACATACTCTGTGGTTTATTTGGAGGACTTGTCCTATTTATTTATACTCTTCTGTGTATGTACTTTGAGAGCAACATAAAACTGGAGTCAAATTCCTTGTATGTGTACATATACCTGACCAATAAAAGGGATTCTCATGTAGGAGTTTTTCAAGCAAGTTGCAGACATATGTGCAGGTCAAATGGGAACACTGGCAACAGACATTAGAAAATATTTTTTTGTGAAAATCAAGACAACAGATGCGCACAAATTGCATTAAGAAATAATGAATTAACACTACAAACATGATGTGTACAAGACTTAATGACAGCAATCAAAGAAATGAAACTGCTCTGCGGGCCATTCAGATACAGTTAGAGGTTTTGAGTATTTTGTCCACCTCCTCTACACTCACAACAGTTCAGTTACCTGGCTCCTGCCATCAGTCTGGCTGGAGGTTTGTGGTGTCACTCCACTGAATTGCTGTTGTATGTAGGAGCCGCAGCACCCTGTTGTCCAATGAGGACACATTAGCTTGCAGCCCCTCAATCTGTCAGAGCTGCACCTAAGGGAGCCCAGGGGAAATGTCCCATACTGTATCTAAATGCTAATCAGCAATCATGCCATTAATGAACAGAGAAAAATCTCACCCACAACCCTCTAAGTCGTATGCTCTCAGCGAAGTGTCAGGACAAGGACGGGACAATTGAAAGCTGATGGCCTGTGAATATTTTTTACTTAATTCTAACTATTCTTATAATTAGTATTAACTATCTTGAATTTATTAATAAAACTGGTTTATTCCTGTCTTTTTCTATTTGTAGCCTGTAACATGTCAACAAGATTGGTTGCAGTTTCCCAGAGGCCAAGGTGACATCTTCAAATGTCTTATTTTATCTGACCAACAGTCAAAACCCCAAAGATATTAATGTTATAATTTTATTTTAACAGAAAAACAGTAAGTCCTTAATTCTGAGAGACTGGACCCAGCTCGTCAAATTCCGTCATTTTTGATAAAATATCTTTTAATGATTATGGAAATTATTAATGCATTTTTTTTCTGTTGGTTTACTAATTAAATTATTGCAGTAGAATGTGCATCAGAGGAACTTTGTTTACAAATCTTCAACATCAGTAGATATAAACGTGATGATGGCCTGGCCAGAGGAAGACTGACTATTCTAGCAGTCAGTGATAGATAGTGGCAAAAGGAACACTCATTTCAATGAAAAATATCATTATTTGAGGAAGTGTGGAGTGAGATCCAAGTGAGAGTGTGGAGGAATTGACTGAGCAGATCAGAGGCAAAAAACGTGGTGAAGGACGCAGAGGAACAGGAGGGGTGTGTGTGTGTCATCACAGACAGTGGAATACTTCCTGTTCTGGATGGCATGCAAGGAACCTGCTCTGATCTTGGTGTGTTGGTTTTAGATTCTTGGTGACAAAGCGCAGCCCTGGCGGAGGCCAACACCCACTGGAAACGAGTCCGACTTACGACCAAGAATCCGGACACAACTCTCGCTTTGGAAATACAGGGATTGGGATTGGATGGCCCTGAGAAGTGACCCCCTCATCCCATACTCCCGCAGCACCTCCCACAGAATATTCTGGGGAACCCGGTCATACGCCTTCTCCAAATCCACAAAACACATGTAGACCAGATGGGCATATTCCCAGGCCCCTTCCAAGACACCTGCGAGAGTGAAGAGTTGGTCCGTTGTTCCACGACCAGGACGGAACCCGCACTGTTCCTCTTCAATCAGAGGTTCGACAATCAACCGAACCCTCCTTTCCAGCACCTTAGAGTAAACTTTCCCAGGGAGGCTGAGTAGTGTGATGCCTCTGTAGTTTGCACACACCCTCTGGTCCCCCTTTTAGAAATAGGGGAACCACCACCCCAGTCCGCCACTCCTTCGGCGCTGTCCCTGACTTCCACGCAATGTTGAAAAGGCATGTCGACCGAAATGCCGTCAGCATTTCTGGGCAATCAATCCCCGGGGCTTTTCCACTGTGGAGTTGTTTGACTACCTCAGTGACCTCCCGTAGGGAAATTGATGTAGATCCCCCATCATCCTCCAGCCCTGCCTCTATCACAGAGGGCGGGTTTGTTGGACTAGTCGGGTTCAGGAGTTCCCCAAAGTGTTCCTTCCACCGCCCAATTACCTCCTCAGTTGAGGTCAGCAGTGTCCCATCCCCGCTGTACACAGCTTGAATGGTTCCCCGCTTCTGGGGAACCCGGTCATACATCTTCTCCAAATCCACAAAACACATGTAGACCAGATGGGCATATTCCCAGGCCCCTTCCAAAATGCCTGCAAGAATGAAGAGTTGGTCCGTTGTTCCACGACCTGGACGGAACCCGCACTGTTCCTCTTCAATCA
>NW_023339651.1:17938573-17939117 GCF_004916995.1 Morone saxatilis
GAACCACCACCCCAGTCCGCCACTTCTTTGGCTCTGTCCCCAACTTCCACGGGATGTTGAAAAGGCGTGTCGACTGAAATGCCGTCAGCATTTCTGGGCAATCAGCATTTCTGGGCAATCAATCCCCGGGGCTTTACCAATGTGGAGTTGTTCGACTACCTCAGTGATTTCCCCATCATCCTCCAGCCCTGTCTCTATCACAAAGGGGGGGGGTTGTTGGACTAGTCGGGTTCAGGAGTTCCCCAAAGTGCTCTTTCCACCGCTCAATTACCTCCTCAGTTAAGGTCAGCAGTGTCCCATCCCCGCTGTACACAGCTTGAATGGTTCCCCGCTTCCCCCTCCTGAGGTGTCGGACGGTTTTCCAGAAGCGCCTGGGTGCCGTCTGAAAGTCCTTCTCCATGACTTCTCCGAACCCCTCACAGGTGAGGCTGCAGTCCTTCGGGCCTGTCGGTACCCTGCAACTGCCTCCGGAGTCCCCCGGGATAACATATCCCGGAAGGCCTCCTTCTTCAGTCGGACGGCTTCCCTGACCACCGGTGTCCAC
>NW_023339651.1:17939217-17951063 GCF_004916995.1 Morone saxatilis
CTCCATCATTGCCCACATGTGCGTTGAAGTCTCCCAGGAGAACTATGGAGTCCCCTACTGGAGCCCTATACAGGACTTCATTCAGGGTCTCCAAGAAGGCCGAATACTGAACTGCTGTTTGGGCATAAGCACAAACAACAGGGCCCCCCTTCCAGGCCTGGCTCCAGACAGGGGCCCGGGCTTCCCCCAGGCCGGGTCTCTCTATATCTTCCACGTTCTTTCATGGGGTCCTCTGTGAACCATTCTTGTCTGGCCCATCACCTGAGATCACTTTGTCTTGGGAGACCCTACCAGGAGCACATTGCTCCGGACAACACAGCTCTCAGGTTCATAGAGTAGATAACTCCTATGAGGTGTTATGACATTCATATACCACTTGCCTTTGTTTTCTCATTCATACAGGTTTGACTAATTTGGAAGTTTGTGTGGATTTTTTGCATTTATATACAGACGACAAATAGTTTAGCATCTGATTCCATAGTATTTGTGTGTGTTATCTCTTACAGTAGGAATTATGACCAGTGTTTTCTAATTTCTTTTTTCTTTTTTTTGGTTTACCGAACCTTGACCTTAAAACCGAGGTACATACAAACCTTGAATTTTGTGTACTGTTACACCCCTAGTCTTTGTATGAGCACAGTCTTTTTTGGTCTTGCTTCTGTGTGTGTGTCTGTGCAGTAGAATACTGTGTATGAGTTTGTGTGTGCCCTAAGTGCTGTGTAAAAGTGATATTACAGCAGCACGTAGGTTGATTTTGCTGTCAGCTTTGGGTTTTTGATTTTTGCCATCTAGAGCACTGTGGGATGACAGCTGACTAAGAAGTACTCATTCACTTGCTCAACAACCGTGTGTGTGTGAGAAACAGTGTGATTACGTGTGTAAGGTTGTGTCACAGTATGTATTAGTGCAGATGTGCATGTCTCTTGTGTACATGTGTATTTCCATTTTGTGGATGTCGCTACTCACGTGTTTGTATGTGCATTCTGCAGGAGTGTGTGTGTTTATTCTCCGGCCCTGACGATAAATGAAATAATCAAATGTTTATGGTGCGTAAAATGGCAATTGGCAGCAGTGGTGACCCTGTGTGTGTGCATGTGTGGATGTGCTGTGTGTGCCTGTGAGCGTTTGTGCGTGCCACACTGTCAGATGCAAGGTTGTTATTAACAACTCTCTACACAGAGAAATGGAGCGGAGGCAATACAGGGTCTGTCAGCCAGCAGAAAGAGGGCGAGAGACAAAGCTGTAAAAGTGAGAGATATGCATATGAATTTTTTTCTTCTACCACACACACTTGTGCAAACACACAACAAAAGTAAAAGATTATTTAAGCAATCTCTAGGTTCAGTTGAAGGTCAGAGGCAATGCGTGACAGGTTGCTTAGCTACGCCCGAAATGAAAAAGGTTAAAATTAGACAGGGATTTAGAATACTCTCTGACTTCCACCAGAAACGTCTAATAACTGCAGTCTAACCTTTTCTGGAGACTATTACATTTAATCATTTCTCGTTGAATCTGCTGGAGACGTCACAAAACCACATTAGCTTTGACAGGCATTTGAGTAAACAGAGAGCACACTTAAACAGGGTGGCGTTCCAGTTCAATCAAATAAGTGACAGCCAAATTACCCACTCTGTGCCGCTACACCCTCTCCATGCTTTTTTTTAAAATTATCAATCACAGTGTTTACAGGCAGATTTGGATAGAAGTGTGAAAGAGCCCTTATGGGAGAGAGAGCTTCAGCTTTATGCCAATAACTATGAATGTTAGATGGAGTGGAAATCACACACGTGTCTGGAGTCATCAAAAATGCAAGTAACAAATTACATTTACTGTTGTAGTTGAGAAACTTTTTATATGCTTTTGGCCAAGGTTTGGCCAAGTATGAAGAAAACATGCTGAAAATATACATACATACATTATGAACTAGTTTTTAAAGTTATGCATTGTGTAATGTAACATATTTTTGTAATTTCTGTTAGTAAGGTCTAGTACGTAAGATTGAGGGGGATTTGTTAGCAGAATATGGTAAAAGCTGAATATAATATTCATAGGTATGTTTTCATTAGTATATAGTGGTATAGTATAGTATATAATAAAGAAAAATAATTATCAAGCAAAATGTCAATCAGCAACAATACCAAAATGTCAATCAGCAACAATACCACTAGATGCCATTATTTGTACACACTCCCAGCATTATAAAGAAACATAGTATATCCTATCCAATATATTGCACAGTCCTGCAGAAACAGCACAGCCTCCATTGAACATAATAGTCATATTGTACATAATTTATTGTTTTAATAATATACGGTAATATCATATGTTATTGTCAATTGTTTTTTGACTTGCAGCACTTGCTTTCATCTGTATTCATATTATTATTTTATTTGTTCTATGTTTATTGTTATGCACCAATATACCAAGACAAATTCCTTGTATGTGAAAACCTTCCTGGCAATAAACCTGGTTTCTGTTTCTATTAGTCATATGCAGAAAATACATTGCTGTACATTTCTGTCTTATGATGATCTTAACTGAACTGCTAAACTGTATCAAAGATACTTTGATTATCAACTACTGGATGTCAATAATTGTTTTACTGCTAAATAAAGACTGAAATACTCATAATATACTAGTCATAAACCTCAGAGGTATTTAGTCATCTTAACTTTAACTTTAACGTAACTAGATCAGGATTCATTTCTTAGGTGACTCTGAGAAGCTAGTTCATGCATTCATCGTAAGCAGGCTAGATTACTGTAATGCTGTCTCTGCCCAAACAAACAATAGGGAGGCTCCAGCTCATTCAGAACACAGTAGCTGAGTCATCACACATACATGCAAAAACAAACACATTACTCCGGTAATTAAATCACTTGGCTCGCAGTGCAATACAGATGCCACTTTAACATTCTACTTGTAGTCTTCAGGGTGTGATATGTTATTATGTGTGTGTGTCTGTGCGGTGGTTTGTGTCTGTAGGATGGTTGTGTTGTCTGTCAATTCAGAAAATTCCTTTCACATACACATCTCTTACATTTACTGGCTAAGAATATTGACCAACTGTTTGTTGGTGGCTATGATATTTCACTGCTGTGTCCTCCTTTAGGTTTGACATGTTATTATACACCCACACACACAACAGCCGTGACTGGAGGCATTATGTTTTCAGGCTGTCTGTCCGTTTGTCCCATTCTTGTGAACGTTATGTCTCCATGAAATTTCTTCAAAATCAAAGATGAACTGATTAGATTTTGGTGGTCAAAATCACTTTGACAAACATGTTTTTGGTCATAAATAAAGCTCAAATAAGTGACAGAAACCAGGTGTGTTCAGTGTTGCTTTACGTGTTCCGAGCTTGTAATGTACCAGGGAATCACTCTTTTGCTCTGTTCTGCAGAGCATGTACGGATGTCTGTACAGACAGTGGATATGAGAAACACGTACACTGAAATCATATATATGTACCATAAACATATTGATAACCTCCATTTATACAAATATATAATTAGTCTGGACAGACATGGCTTAAAACCACAGGTCTGAAATTCTCTTTATCTGTTCCGTTACATGGCTTTTCATGTTGGTAAACATGGTGAATGTATGCCATCTCTTTAGCTGCAGGTGAGTCACTTGATTTAGTGTGTTTAGGTTTAAAAATGTGAAAATATGAGGTGAAAAACTTGCTTAGTATAGATTTTAGTCATCGTTTCCAGCAGTGATGTCACCTATTAACTCCGACAAGGTTTCAATGTCTACTTCATTTGGTTCTCTTCCAGCACTGGTAGTCAGCAGTTACCATATTTCTGTATTCAAGAGGAGCTTCTCACTGACAAATCACCATCATTCTCTGTTTTGATGAGGTTCTGAAGTATTATACTCTCCACAGTGATCCATGTAGTGCTATCTTAGATTCACAGCTCTATCTATTGCACCATCAGCAGCTGAAGCACAGCAGATCCATCATGGCGGCATTGTTAATTCTCCTAATCTATCATTTGCTATGGAAATGAAATCCAGGCACCTGTTCAACTAATATTCAAATAAGGTATAATAATGACTCCATTTCCTTTTTTTGGCTTTTGGAGAAAGTGTCATTAACAATAACTTTTTTTGTGTTTTTGAGTCTCCAGGGTGTTTTTTTTTTTTGGTGTTGGGTCAAGACATTCTCCAGGACATTATTGGATGTTGAGTCATCTCTGGTAATGGTAGTCTCTGGTAGCTTTTGACTTTTGAGTGCCACAAACTACAGGTCTTCCTGATTTTATGGACTGGACAAAATATTACAACCACCACAGAGTATAACACAACCCCAGAGTTGAATCAACACCTCACTGACACAGTCTTAGTTTAAAGTAAACATTATAAGCTTCATAAAGGCAGGATTTATTGCAGGGTTGCTGTATTAGACTTCTTAGATTTAGCTAGCTGTACCTTGAATGTCCTATATATATGTTTGCTTGCATGCATGCTTGCAATCGTGTTAGATTGGGTGGGTGGATTAAGAAGTGAAAGGTGCCTGAAAGCAAATGTCTGTGCCAAGAAGATGGGCTGTTAATCCTCTAATCTACACTCAGAAATGGTGTATATACAGTGTTTGTGTCTTTGTGTCTTTGTGTGCAAGTGTGTTGGCAGTTGAGTGGTGGGGTACTTTGGACCTTCCTGACCTGCCAAAGTGACATAAATACACACACACACACACATCACTAACAACCCTTAGTTCTACATACCTCGTGTCTGAGAGGTCTAATCTGGGGAAATTACAACATTTGCAATTATAGACAAAATGGCTCACCAAAGACTGGAGTGCTATCAAGAGAACCACCAATTTGTCAAAATCCGAATAAAATCAAAGCCAGTAAAATGGGCCGCTTGACCAAAATGGCTATGTTTTGTTTTATAGCCTGTGTTTTATTTGACAAGCCTTCTTGATGAATATGGATTATTGAGGCCAATATAAATAATTGAGAGCTTTAAAAATCTAGATATATCATGTAATATTCATACACATAACATAAACCCACATAACCCCTGAAATTTTGCAGTGAATGTATAATTAAAAAACAGACTTTACATGATTTTAGACTAACTAAAAATCTGATAACGATGTATAGGTCGATATTGGATATTGGGGAAACATCACAGACAAATGCCCTACAAATGATAAATTATATGTTTACATTTATAATACATACTATGATTGATTTTATTAAAAGAAAATCAACAATTTTGTATACTGTGTATACACTAGCACATCAACAATTATGCTGATAGGAATGATGGTCAAAATAGGATGTAGTTGCTTTATAAACACACACTACCTTGAAATTATAAGTGATCTTGTGGAGAGCAAAAACAATCAATGAACACTTTGAAGCAAAGATGAAGCCAAATAAACCACAGAAGTCATTGATTATTACTTCAAAAGAAGTAATTTCTGTGTGTTATTATTCTGTATGCAGACATGACTGTAGCATATAGAAATTACTGCAGCAGGCTTCCACTTGCTCACTGAAGTTAATATGCCATGCATCCATACATGCAGGCTTTATAAGTTTACATATGTATGAGAATAGAAACATTTCTCTGGTTCCTCTCATCCTTCCCATCCTTTCATTTCCTCCTACGCCACCCCTCCATCTCATACACGTCCACCCACCTTGATCTCTCATCTACTATAAATGCTCAGAGGAGAGACTGAGCTGCCTGTAAACTGGAAGCGACAATACATTCCTTTTAATTAAGCAATTAATATTGGTTGACAACTTTGTTGGATGCATCAGTTATTCTAATGTGCTGGAGAGATGTTCACTTTGGGCAAATGAGTCATGAGGCAAGCTTTGAGAGGAGAGAGGAGTGCTATCACACTGAGGCTTTATTCCTACTTAAAGAGACCATTATCAGCTGCTGCTGGGGTGGGAGGCAAACTCATGGAAGTGTAGTTATGTTTCATGGAGTATTAGATTCATTATTTAACTTTAGTTCTATAGTCAGTTTTATATAGATAATTGTGTAGGATCAGATGGAGCACCGTAGGCCAGAGTAACATGACACAGAATAAGATAGAGGTGACTAATAGAGACCCAAAGCGTTTTTCACACGCACAACTGTTAATTTTATTTAATTTTACTGAACCTGTTAACATTTCACTATCGGGAACATTAGATCCAATGAATCAAACATGTGGCTGAAACAACACCCTCTGCATTATGCTGCTCACACACACACACACACACACACTCAGAGTCTACTTTCATCTCCCAGTAACCATACAGAAAACTGTGTTTGCATGCATAAACATTCATTGCTGGTGCAGTCAGGTGGAACAGTGAGTTCTGTCCCTGGCACTTTGCCTATCATCCTAGTTGTGAAATATGGCAACTTAAGTAATGGCAAGGATGTATATGATTTTGACCACCTAATGTGACGCAATTACCATCTAGAAAGACAAAAATGTTATGTGGTGTTATCCTGGTATTAGGAAGAAGGTCAGGGTGGATGATGGGTTTAATCAAACGTGTGACATGAGAAAGTACAGTCCAAGTCCTGACTCTTACATTCAACACAGGTGTCTCTGAACCATGACAATGTTTTTTCTTCATTACAACTTGGGTCTAATTTTTGTAGCTTTGGCCATTAAGACATACCCTAACCCTAACCTTAGCTAGTACTTGCCTAACCCTAACCCTTATCCTAACCTAAACAGCAATCTAACCCTAACTTTAACCACTGACCCAAACACCAGTGTTTCATTGTGAGTTAAATCATAAGGTTTCAAGTGCATTTAAGTTCATTATGACTTGGGTCTTATTTTAGTAGTTTTGGCCATCATTTTCTTATCAGTAATAACAACATTGTACTCAATAAGTCAACCTCAACTTCAATAAGAAGAGTCAAGAAACATGAGCAGTCAAATGATGAGATAGGTTGGAATTCCCACATAAGTACTTTGGAAGAGAAAACAAAGGTTAAGACTAAAATAATTATGATAAATTTATTAGCAGCATTTCGTGTGCGCTCACTTTGACCTCCATTTTCTTGCCTGTGTGACTTTTAGCTATGTCTGTTCCCAGATCTCTGACAGTCATGGTAAATGGTAAATAGACTTAACTTTGTATAGTGTGAACAAAGATGCTCTACAATTGGCCTCTCATTCACACATGTAGACATACCGATGGCGATGGAGATGCAGGCTGGCCAACCCATTGGGAGCAACTTGGGATTCAGTCTCCTGCTAAGGACACTTTCACATGAGGATGGGAGAAGCCAGGGATTGAAGCACCACTGGTGTGTTTAGTGGACGACCTGCTCTACCTTCTGAGTCACTGGATGTCACACTGAAGCACCAGCATCTCAGACCAAAACAATAGGACAGAACAAAATAAAACCCAACAAAACTGTCTTTCCAACTAATAAACTCTTATTTCATGGAGTTAGATGTAAAATTATTTGCGAAAAGAGCTGCAATGGCTGCAACCTTTGTTAATGTTAATCCTTGGGGACAAATGCGCCCCTTAAAAGTATGTCCACCAAAAGTGTCGGAAAACATTAAGAAAAGTATACATAGACAGACCTTTCGTTAAACCAGAAACAGACGCTATATTGCTGTAACTCACCACTTGACTCCATAGACAAAAAAATCAGGATGGCTCCTGATACTGAATGCAAACCCCTTCACTACTGAGATGCAATGGACGGAATGCATGTGAGACCATTTGCGGCAAATGGTGTGTGTTTTGTGTTGTTGTGCGTGTATTTGTCAGCTTTTGTGCACTTACATGACAGCATTCCTGAAAACCTTGAAAACATACATGACGAATGAGATATAGATAGGGGAATACTATCAAAACATCATTCTGCAATCCAACAAATATGCATAAAATATGCAGTGATATGCATAATGCAGGAGTGCTCATATGGGAGCCCTTGACCTTCGCTCGCTCCCTTGCCTCCCCTCCATCTGCCCTTGGATGTGTCTTTGACCTTAGTCTCAGCTTAGACAGCCGCTCTCCCCACCGCCTCACTCCTTTGCACCCAATGCTGGCCCTCCCTCACTCACCGACACAACCTCTCCCTCCTCACTCATCCTGCGCAGAGCCTGCTGCCATGGCCGGCACCTCATCTCAATGGAAACACTGCTGCTGCTTAATTGGTTGCTAGAAAGTAGCAGATTACCAAAGTGTTCATTTTTACACTTACACAGTGGTTTTAATTAGGTTTGGTCTTTGTTCGCAAATTCAAGTGTGTATGCATGTCCACAGCTGTGTGTGTTAGTTGTGAGTAGGTCTCCCTTTCCTTCATTTTAATGGGCTTGTTGGACTTTTAGAAATGAAATTGTGGACAGTAAATGGATTTGGTGTAGTTTGACCAAGTCCATTTAACCGCCTCAATTTTCTCCCTGTTCCAGTTAGCTGGTTCACAATAATGAAGCAGGGGGCCAAACATGCTCAGGGGAAAGTGCCCCCCCCCTTCTCTCTCCCCTTCACTGTGGATGGCACTTGTGAAGTGAGTGAGTAGTCTAATTCAATTCTTATTATACATTGACAGTTCATGGTAATTGCAGCTGTTCTAATGTCCTCCATTACATGTGACCGCAGCACGAGCACTGGCTTTAATTTCCTGGCCGGTGAGAGAGCGCGACATGAAATTAAAGCTGAACAAGGGTCACTGCGGGTGACGGGGACTGAGAGAGGAGCCAATCAATGGCGGGTGGGCGGATGGCAGGGACTGGCTCAGAGGTTTGGTTTTCATGTTTTAGTGAGTTCTCCTTCCTCTTATTGAAGATATCAGAATTGCTCCTTAACTCTAAAGTGAAGAGCTGACACTGAAGTGTGATATCCTTCTGAAGCATACATTCTATGCTTGATAGCCTTTGATTTAAATATTCAGCAAAGTCATTCGCACATTTCTGAAGTGACAGGGGATAATCAAAAATAAACGCTGTTTTTAAGTGAGCAGATACATTTTTGAGAAGAGTGAAAAGTTTTGTTTTTAAAAATAATAAATCTTGAGTTTGTAGCTCATGAGGCTGTTTATTTGGTGCCCTGGAGAGTTAAACTCTTCATCTTTACATGCTGGAGAACATATTTGCTCCAAGCTAGTCGACAAGCTGAACATTCGCCAACTTGTATTCAAGTCTCGTTTCCACCTCAGAGTGTACCTGTGTTTGCTATTTGGATTCTCAGCAATCGAAGCTGTGATTTTCTGGATGTGCCCCCCCATGGCTCCTACCTAGGCTTCCCTCATATCTCTATGGGGAACTGTGAAATCCATTTAGAGCGTATAGAGGAGCTACAGGTCCCCGGCGTTCTGCCTGAAGCTTCAGGGAACACACAACAGCATTAATAATCCATACACAGCGGAGATTTGGCATTTTGGTATTCCACATGACAAAGTGCCTTTGATACCTGTTAGTTCCACCATGAAATGAAGAACAAAGTACGAGCGAAAGCCTTGTCGACAATTTTGGGATGAAAAAGCTAAGTTTTTTTTTTTTACTAAGAAACCCCCACAGGTTTCTGTCCACACCTTGTTAAATATACATTAACATGTTTGAAGGTCTCTCTTGATGCTTTCTCCTCAGTCTTACTCCGCTTTTGGGTCCAGGGATTTTTATGATGTTGGAAGTTTTTTACTTTGGTTCGTGGGAAATCTTCCAGAATAGACAAAGTACCTGATACCCAAGAGGTTAACATTTCCTTGGCAGTACATCACAGCCATTGTTACAGCTATTATTTTTAAACCTGTGTCTATCTGATGGTTAGTCTGCCAGCCAGTGGGTTGTCTCGAGCTGACATGACGGCGATGTCATTGTATCCGATCTGCCTAATCGCGGCTTAATCTTTTACAAGGTAATGCCTGTCGTTGTGTTCGTCGGGGGATGACAAAGCCTTGGCGTGGTTTTAATCTTGGTAACTGAGGCGCCGCAAGTCGAGCAAATGAACCTAATCTCCAGTCAGATGAAAGGAGGGATCCCCAGCTAACACCGAGATGATGTTGTTTATTGTTTTGCTGCACTTATCGGCTTAACATGTAAAGATTTTACAAGTAACAGCTCAGTGGTCTTAAACAGATAAAGACGGCTTAGTGCCAAAGCTGTGTTTTTCTCACACAGTCTCACCTCCTTTTGGTGGCATCAGGAAAAAGAAACAGAAATATAGTGAGAGTGTAGAGGAAGGCCACCAGATGTAGGCTCAGTTAGATAGACTGGTTGGAGGTGGCTTGTGTTCCATTGTATTTACAGAAGATATTATCATCTATGTATACTTTTACCATATCTAGCTGTCGTATCTTTTTTATTGTATTTGTCCGAGTATTGAGATACCTGAATTAAGGCTGCAAATAATAATTATATTCTTTATAATTTTGAAACTGCCAAAAATGGTCGTCACAATTCTTGGAGCCCAATGTGACTTTGGATCATCAGTTTTTACCGGTCAATAGTTAAAGATAATCAATTTAGTTGCTTACTCAAAGCAAACATACATTTTTGTTTATTGACTAATATATTAATTGATTCAGGTCTAATCTAATCCAGCACCAGGTACTATGGATAATCTGATAAACTGAACAGTCTACTGAATTTTTGGGGACTATTTCTTAGAAAGTAGCTCAAATGTACGCTGTTGACATAATTTTTTGTGGATTATTCACAGTAATAGGGACAGTGCTTCTTTAACATCATTGTGAAAAATTACAAAATTCCATTCACCTGTATGTTACTGATTGAAGGCCAACATCTTTCCAAACCTGGACAAATAAAACCAAGATTAACTCACTGAAAGAGTTAACCTGATTTATTATAGTTTTGTAGTTTTATTTCGTTTTAATTTTTGTTTTCAGTTCAGTTTAGTTTCAGTTAGTGTCCAGAGTGGGTTTTATCATTTTTGTATTTTTTAGAAATGTTAGAAATGTGTTAAGTTTAGTTTTTATTCGTTTTAGTTTTCTTTTATTATAATAAATGTTTTAGACTTTAGTTTAGTTTTAGTTAATTATAATAACCTGGAAGTATTGGAATATTTTGTCTTTTTGGTCTGCAGACCCTTTACTGACCCATACTGTATGTGATTTTTTATTTATTTTTATTTTGGAGCATCATCCTGGATAAATTTGCAACCGATGATGAGACTGAAATTCAGAAGACAACTACAGTCTGTTGACATAGAGGTATTTGCTAAATAATGCATGATTTAGTCTAATTAACATCCTTATTAGAGTAGGTGCTCATGTAAAATAGACTGTTGTGATAATGGCTGGACATTAGGAAGCTTCAGAGCCTCAGAGAGAAACATGACTGATCCAGTGTATGTTCCTCACACTGCCTCCCCACATCCTCTGGAAGTGTGTGAGAAAGGGGTAGAACTACAGTGGATTGATAACACAGACTTGTGTTATTGTCTTGAGGCTTGCCTTGTCATTTTAAACTAGTTTAGCGATCTCACCAGATGGCCTTGGGGATGGAACACCAGGAGACTGAGGCCCCACCACCGTTATGACTTTTAATCAGCACAATTGGTGCTAAATAATGCAAACATGAAAACAAACATGCATCTGAAGTCTCCCAGTGTATCGCACCACCTAACTGGGTGTTAGTGCTAATTAATTGTGTGCTTATTGTTGCAAATGGGCGATGCTTCAGGACGGAAATAATACTTTCTTTTTTTACACTGAGGAATGCTTTGAAGTTCTGTGATCAGAAAGTTTTTGTGCACACAGCCTGTCCTTCTTTATGTGAACACGTGTACTTCAGCTTAGCTACCCTTAGAGAAATCTGATCCCAATGTTGGATGGATCTGGTGGAAATTTTAAATAACCCCATAAGCTCAGATTCAGATTCAGATTCA
>NW_023339651.1:17951163-17958957 GCF_004916995.1 Morone saxatilis
TGACGTTGAGGAGAAGGTGACTGTAGCATGCTCCAAATAATAAACACATCAAAAATAACACATTACATCTTTCACACAGTACTTAAGATTCAATTTAAATTTTAAATATGCAAGTTTAATGCAACTTATTCCTATAGATTTATGTATATGAACATCCACACAAGCTGAACCCAGTCGGTCAGAGTTAACACATCTAGGCTGTGAGGCGATCAAATGTGCACTAAGGTGCGACTATTGCAGATATTTTTCTTGTTGTCAACAAATCTAATGAAAAGGCCAAAATTGTGTTAGTCCATCTCTCAATCCTTTCTGACTTCCCCACCCTGTATCTGAATGTCAGCCCCAAATAAATTGGTTTCTCCTGAAGACATATATCTAAAACAGCTTAATTATATACAGTATAAAGGTGCATCTCCATCACTGAAGCCAACGCTATATGTGTCCCAATGCATTCCCAACAATCCGATACATTAAAGATACATATGAAGCTACCATATGAAGCTATGAATACCACCAATGTGATATGATACAATTCATTTGTCTTGCAATGCAGTGCGAGTACACGATTTCATTCAACACAGTGAGATTCAACGCAATGCAAAGATACAGTACAGATAGTTAGATTTTATTTTATTTGGTTCTTCTTAAGTAGCTTGAGAAAAAGTTTAGAGAGGAGGAATCAGTGTAAATATAAAATTATTGGTCACATTTCTGAATGTAAAGTCGTAGGGTCTCTGCTAATAATTTTATATCAATAAGTCGATGCAAAGATATTAGAAAGGATCCATCCCGAGTTCATCCCAAATTGTATCTGGTGCACCAATGCAAATTGGTTAATTTACTATCCCTAGGAGACAGTAGTTTCATTTAAAACGAAAATGTTACCTAGTGCAACAGTGAGAGTCACTGATGTAATTTTATTAGTTTTCGACAACAGTGGAGTTTTATGGCACAGAGGAGGATGATGTTTTAGACTTTGTTTACGCATACAATACTTGACAATACTTGACAATGCTTGACAATGCTTGACAATGCTTGATAATGATTGACAATGATTGACAATGATTATAAGAAAATTATAGACTGTCACCTGCCTGATCCTTTGTCTGCCCACTGAACTTAGTTCCAGAATAAAGCCTGGTTTGTAAGGAAACATGTGTCTCTTACACACACACACACCTATGCACACCCACCAATACACACACACACACACACACACCCTCCACTCTTCAGTCCTGCCACCGCCTGCTTTAACACACACCCTCCAGTAGAGATGATCCTTGATAAACACTGAAGATGGAAAGGGATGGATGTGTGTGTGTGTAGCAAGGTTAAGGCTTGCTGAGACCCACCTCGAGCTCTGTGCTGGCTAACAGGCAGAAGGCTAATAACTTCAATTATCTCAGCACTTGGCTTCGGGCCACAGCTGATAGGACAGCAGCAAGCATTATCTGCCTTTGATAGAGACTTGGGACAGACACACACACACACACACACACACACACCAAAAGCCAAAGCCAATCATAATCTGTAAATTTGTGATCACCTCTACTCACAGGCACATAGAAATTGAACATAGCTAATGAAGAGCTACAAACCGCCAAACACACACACACACACACACACACACACACAAGTCCCTGAAGGGACACATAAAGCCATGTTGAACATCACCACCAGTGGATAATTCAGCCCGGTCAGACTGTACTTTACTTTACAGTCTCCTTCCACAATTAAAGTCTGAAGTTTGCTGCATAAACCCAAAATCAAGTCTGGGACAATACTTTTACTGTTCTCGTCCCCCCAAGTCAAACCTTCTTCTTTATCACCCAGTCTTAGCTTGGCATTTAAGTATCTCATCGTGCCATTTAGGACAGCAGTAAATTGTAATAGTGGAAGAATTACAGAGTTCATTGATTGGGCCTGGTGGCGCAGGGTTAACGGCTGCTGTCATTTACTCTCTCTATAACCGGCTTTATTAGAGAACCAATGGACTCCTTGGTTGCTTTGATACGTATGCAGTTATAATTTTAGTATGCCAGTGTGCAGTACTAACTTCTACTGTTTAGTTTTCTTCTCATTTTTCTGTTGGTGTTAAGCTACAGTAGTGGTTTGAGTCAATATGACCACCACTTTGATCCAGAGTAAAATATCTCTACATCTTTAGATTTGAGAAAAAAAAGATGAATCCTTATGGCCTGATAATGGTTCCAGGTGAAAAGCCCAATACTTTCTTATATGACTTAAAAAGACTTGACGTGGTTTCAGACACGAAATGAAGGGAAAGTTTTGCCTCACGCCACTTTTATCCATCCTACAAGTTAGTCATTAAGGAGTGTTGCTTTCATCCGGAATTTTACCAGACAAAACTCTTGTATATTACAGACAGCAGGAGAAGAAAATAGCAAAAAGTATGGCATTGCATCATGATGTGCATCTTTTGTAGTCAGTGTGGATTGTAACATTTGTTGAAATAAAAGTGTAAAAGTTCTATGAGGACGACAAGTGATGGACGTCAATCGATTCAAAAGAGGCTTCAGGAAACACTGCAGGTGTGTTGGCCCTGAGTCGTGTTATGCTTTAGCCTGTAGTATGGAGCGGAGGGTGAGAGAGATAAAACATGGATTGTGGGGAGACTTTCTGAAAAAGGAAAAAGATATGAGATGTTTTGCTATTTTCTGTTGGTGACACACCGACCAGTGTGCGCAGAAATGAATGCTTTGTAGCGGCAAAACACAAAGAGAAAGAGTTGGAGAGGTAGAAAGAGGGTGAGATGGGGAGAGAAAGAAAGTGTGAAAGTGATCAGAAAAGGAGTTGCAACTGATGAGGTGCCTGGAAAACCAATCCGCTGGGTTTTGAAGACGGGTTGATAGAGCAAGAAGGAGAAAAGGAGGATGTGGAGGTGGAGGAGTGGCAGAGGGGACAAATCAGAAAGAAAGACAGAATGAGCAAGGAGATAGGGAAGAAAGAGGACACAGACGGGCATCCAGAGGACAGCGAGTGGAGGGCTAATGCTCTCACTCCTGCATCCTCTTTCATTTCCTAACCTCCTCACCTCCTCCCCCCCCCCTCCGTCATCTCCACCTCTCCTGCATGCACTTTAGAAACAAGTCCTTCTTTCTTGCATGAAATCCCTCTGTGCATACACAAAGTGGGGCCGCTGTCCCGTCAGAAGCAGTGGCAATAGTGCAGCCCGACGTCCTGATGTTTAATTCATTGTCGGAGAGTCAGGGAGGACAACAGGAAATAAAGAAAAGGGGATGGAGGGGGAGGAAAGATTACCATTTCTTTCTTTTACTGCTTTGTTTCCAGCCATGATAGTGAAAGTGAGATGAAATACGTGTGTGGGAGGGAGAGACTGAGGGAAAGACAAAGAGAAACAGATACACAGAGAGAGGCACAAAGCTATGTGGAAGAAATGAGAGTGTTTGGTGATTATGGAGGTTGTCTGCTCTTCGCCTGTCTGTAGAGACAGGGTGACAGAAACATAGTTGTCTCTGTGTGTGTTTGTGTGTGTGTGTATGTGTATAGCCCTGTGTAGCCCTGACACTGTTCTGTCACCCTCCCGTTAATCAGAGCCTGTTTGAATATCCTTTCAGAGGAGCAGGATTAGGGGGAGTCCCATTAGACCTGGCCCTGCAGGAGTGTGTGTGCATGTGTGCGGTGTCACTCAGAAGTTAGCTGTTGTTTGATTCTTGCTCTTGAGACAGGACACAGGTGTTAGTTGGTAAGATTTGTTTGTAAGGCTGATATTGGCCTTTTAATTAAAAATCTGAAGTATCCAGTCACTGTGTGCCGACTGGGAAAGAAATGTGTTGCTTCAGACAGGCCTAGACTTTTGAAACATATTTACTTTGTGTTATGTGTTTTTTTTTATCCCAAGGTTTTCTTCCTCAGTCCTTGGTCCAGCTATATAAAGAATGAGTATGAATGGAGTACATGCAAAGAAACAACTGTGCAGTGAGAATGTGAGTTGATGTGGTAAAGTGGAAAGGAACCATAAAAGGAGAGAATGAACCTTAAGTATGCAACCTTAAACTTCTAGGTTGTTCTTTTAATTTTTCATAGCATATATGATTTTTTTTGCAGTCTAAAGACTTATTACATGGTACTCAAAATGTGCATTTATTATTCCTTTTGGTGATGCTTTATTTTACACTCCCCCAATTACCTGGTATTTGCTAGCGAATTAGATGGTAACAAAATATAGTTATTAGGAAAGTAACAAAAGCTAGTAAATACAAAGTTATTACCTATTAAGTACATGGAAACCGGATTGTAATGGAATCTAGGTAATAGTACTCATAAGGAAAGGATTATAAGTACTTATTACCCAGTAGGTACATATTACTTACTAGGAAATACAATTGTATGTACATTGAAATACCGTAAGTTTCAGTGTTCAATACACTGATGCGTTTCATTTACTTACCTTTATATACAATACCATAACTTAATGTTGTGGCTTGATGATGTGCCATAGGTGCTTATTAGGGACGCACAGTATGAATTTTGTTTCAGCCAATACGATAACCTGTAATTACTTCTCATGGCCGATACCAATAAGATATCTATAAAAACCAATGCCGTAGACCTTTATTGAAACTGTGCTTCTTCTGTGATGTTTTTATTGATAGAGCTAAGCATGCAGTCAGAGACTGATACAGTTGATAAGAGGCATGTCATCATCCTTTGAAGGCTAACTCTTGGAGAGATTATCAGGTTAGTGCACAATTTTACAATGATCAAGATGATACGATTTATTGGTGTTATGTGCTTCTTTTACTGATATTCCTTGCACTTTAATTTGTACTGCACTATGGTCAACTTTGGTTGTTTTAAATGTGCTATATCTTGATTTAATATTGGCCAACATTGTACCATGCTTTTCCATGGCTTTATAATGCATTTGTGTGCATATTTCTTTCTTTCTGCATGGACTGAGTTGCTGTCTTAACATATTTTAATAACAAATAATATTATACAAATATTTGATATTTGCAAACATAAGATTTGATTTACTAGCATAGGAATGGTGTTACCAAACTAACATGATCATTGTATTTTACCATACCTTTTAAATAGGAATTTGAGATAGCTTCACATAGCTCCTTTAGTGCAACTCTCCAGTAAGGAATATTAACATTATTACAGCAAAATTTATTTTAACATCTGTATTAACTGAAATTGTATGAAACTGACCTAAAGTGTATACTTCACACTCCTATGGGAAGTACTTAAATCTTTTATTAAATTAAATTATTATTTTTAAAAAAATCATTATTTTTGACAGTTCCACAACTAGAGAAGCACAAATCAGTTCTGAATTTGGATATCTGCTAATATCTACTGATACATATATTTTAAATGTGCATTCAACCCTCATGATTTCTTTGAGTCTTTCACACTACTAGACAGGTCCTATAAGTACTGCATGACTAGATGCTCCAAACAACATGTCTGCCCCTTTTTGTACATCCATCTGTCTTTCACTTCCTTTCTTCCTCTCCCTCTCTGTATTTCACTATTCCACAGACACATATGAACTGCAGTAAAACAATGTAAATCTAGAAAACCCAGAGAGATAAAACGTCACACTACAGTATCTGGATCAGTGATGTCAGTATGATATCCGATATGTGAATTGCATCAATATCGACAGCCTATACCAAAGGTGAAACGTGATTGGATCTGTCCCAACTCTATCAGCAACACTGTTATCAACATTATAAAACCATGTCAATTGAATGTGTTATGTACCAAATGGTGTTAACTGCTAGTATGTCATGCCTGAGAGACAGATTGGTGCAGAGATAATTCCAGCACATCATGAAGAATTACCCTCCTGCCTTTGGCCTCTGGGTTCAGGTGGTATTTCCTGGGTCAGGTCAGCTTTACCGAAAGCTTGAATTGGTGTCATTAAGTGGCAAGCTTCAGATTAAGTCAGCATTAAATCTCATTAACACAAAGCTGATGTGATAGACTAGATCAGGCCAGGATGCGTCAGGCTAATTGTTAGTGGCACTGTGTTTCTGCGTCTCCTCTGCTCAGGTAATGAAACAGAAGCGCCAACTTGTTTTGGACTAAAATGTAGCCGCAGGCACCGAGGCTCCCCAGATGCTAGCCGAGACCACAGAAGACTTTGTTGATGATTTGCAAAACACATGGCTGCTGTTTTTACTCAAATCAATAAGGTGAAAAATAAATGCTGCTGCTCCACCTGTGACATACCAAGACAGAACAGGAGGGCTTAAAATGTTGGAGAGAATGCTGGTGTTCGAGGAGAATCTTGGTGTGACTCATGAGCTCTTAGTTAAACCTCAAAAAGACTTTCTGTATTGCTAAAGCATTACCTTGTTTTTATCATTCTGCCTGAATGACAGTGTATTGCTTCACATGCAGATGCTCCTGTCCCAATAGACATGTTGAGCAAAGGCTCTTCATCTCCTTCCTCTGTGTTCATATGGCATGGTAGATGTATAATTGATAAAGCCACAAACCAATGTGTGCATAAACAGCGCTTGCTCCTGTGTTTGCTGGCAGTTTTGCCTTAATTATTCACAAGCACATCATCATAGAAAAGGCAGCGCGTTTTCCTATTGACAGGGGGTTTAAACTGGGCCGCCGTTGAAAAGCTGCTCCGGATTTGTGGAAGGGGAAGGCCCTCTAAGGGCTCTGCAGCAGCAGGGAAGCAGTCAGTCACTGTCCTCAAATTCTTTCTCAGGCAAGCAGGGAAAACATTAGATTTTTTTTTCTTTGGCACAGAAACGTTTTTATTGTGACCTGAGCTGGGTGGCTCCTCACTCTTCTAAATTCACATAGACTCCATCGTTTTAGCTTTAAGCCAAAGCCTGATCACCACAATAAGCAATTTGAGCACTTATATTTAAACTAATGAGGGTTATCTTAATATACATTTTATCTATTGCACAAATATTTACTTTGTACTGGTTTCTCGATCAACTGATGAGTCAATAATTACTAGCTGCACACACCTGGCTTTCGATCTCTTCTTCCAAACTGAATTTCTGCCTGGTTTGAAACAAAATATCTAACAGACAGTTGTTTTGCGTGGGGTGCGCAGCCCTTTTACACAGAAATAGGTCATAAAATGTTTATACTTTCTGACAAGAGAGATTGATACAGCAGACTGAATGACAGAAAATTATAGGTTGCTTTTAACTTTATCCCTGACAGCCTACTGTAGTCTGTAAATGTTAACTTACCCATATTACACAAACACGGTGAAAAGTTTCACATTGCTATGATGGTCCGAAAACTGAAAAAACTATCCCACACAATCCCAAAACAAAAGCTCACCTTCTTGGTTTGACACTCACACACAGGATGCTTGAAGTCAGGCATAGTTGGGAGTGCGCCTGGTAGCAGGGAAAAGATGACCAGTTCATCATAGTCTATAATAATGCAGCAGTGAGACAAGCATATACAATGCAGATCTGTCTGTCACTGTTAACAGACTCCAGTCTGCAGAGCAGTTCATACATTTCACTGATAAACCACACAATAGTAGAGTAACATCAGTGGAAGTTTTTTTAATATAAATGTGAGGCAGACAGGTGAACAGATTAACCCAGAGGACCTCAAGGTAGCTCAAATGCTGGTTCATACCAAACTTTGACACCCAAACAGATAATTAATTAATTGTATGGGATATCAAATACTGTGCTGTATTTGCCAGCATTCTGCGGGTTTTATGGTTTTAAACCAGACAGCTGTTTGAAAGCAGTTCACTTAAGTGCTCTAACCACAACAGAGCCATTATACTGTCTGTAT
>NW_023339651.1:17959057-17974894 GCF_004916995.1 Morone saxatilis
TAAAACAGAGACAAGCAGCAGATCTTTTGGAGACACTGGAACAAGTCAATGTTTTGTATCTTTGCTTGAGAAAAGAAAAAGAAAACTTGAGCTTTGCTGTTGAATTTGTTGCAAAACTTTTGGATTCCTATAAAACAAAAGTGCTGATTTCCTATTTACAGGTCAAAAGACATCAAAGTTACTGTACTGTGGTTCTAAATATACGTAGATATAACAGTGTTTTTTTCAGTTAGTTTCCCAATAACCTAAGAATTCTCATATTATGCAATTGTACAATAAATCTCATCAGTCAGCCTTCATCATATAATTGTGATATGATATCGGAGGCGAACCACACTGTGTGAGCAACAGTGAAGTAAACACACAAGTGAGAGCTTGTGTGTAGAATAGAAATACAGAGAGGACAAGGTGGCAGTGCTCCTGGATGGATCTATATGTATGAGTATGCATGAATTAATGTAATGCATGTGAGACGTAAATTACTCCATTGATGATGTGTGTGTGTGTGTCACTGTGACATTGCTCCTGGGTTCTTTACATGGCTTGTTACTGCTGTAAACTCTTTCATTTACTCAGCCACAGCTATTTACACCCTTGCCACCCTTGCCATACCTACACACACACACACTGTGCCCCTCTCCAGCAGGAATATAATAAAACTAAATGAATTCTCGCTCTCTCTCATTCTCCACATCATGGCCTTCACATCATCCATTAGAATTGTGGAACACACACCTTGTCTGTTTTTTTTTATCCCTTTCATACTGTAAAGACAGAGACCTGGAGTCTTGGTGACATCATTCATATCAGTGATTTGTAGCCACTTCACAATATTTGTACTCCTATTCACTAGTGAGGAATGCTGTTTTAGGAAATGATTCACACCAAGAAAATAAAAGTTTAATATATCCTTTCTCTTTAACTGCAAACTGCTGACAAATATGTTGTTTACTTCAGTTTCCCTGTATATAGACCTGTTGACAATATCATTCTTTGTTTTTGTCAAAAGTAAAATGCACTGAAGGTCACTACTGATATTTCTTTGATAGTATCTGTGATAGTATTATGGTGGATTTATGTTCTGTTTCAGAGGCTTTAAATAATATTTACATAAAAATGATTAAATCACATATTTTGTCATGACAGTGGTGTAAAATAATGATGTTCAGCATAAATTCAAAAATGTTAGTCTCAGCTTTTCACAGCCGTATCGGTCAAAGCCTGTCTCGTACTCCATGCCGGGTCGTGCTCGGGCTTCAGCGCTGTCAGGCCCCTGGGGGCCTACAGTCTACTACTGAATCACAGGGACACACACACACACACACAGCTGCTGAATAGGCAGCGGTCAGGTGCTGCCGGTGTGTGTCTGTGTGTGCGAGTGTGTGTGAAGGTGATAGAGGAGTGCGAATGAGCCTAGAGGCAGTGCTGAGTCTGCAGTGTTGTCATGGAGACCTGTATTGAACCCCTTCTGAGACCAGAGCCACAGCCTGGACCAGGTCCTTGGTGTGTATTTGCATATAAACTGAATGTGTGTGTGTTTTTCTATGTACAAGTATGTGCATATTTATACTTGTGTGTTTGGCTGATATAGGAATGTTGGTGGCTGTGTGCGTGTGTGTGTGTGTGTGTGTGTGTAGGTGTGTGTGTGTGTGCGTTTGTGATCGATGTGGCTTTAAAGTGGCTTATCTGTGAAGTGATGTGTCAATATCATCTTTGGCCCTTTAGCCCTCTGATAAACAACGCCTCAGCGTTCCCATAATGCACCAACGACAACTTCACACACACAACACAAACACAAAAAAAACAAAAAACAGAGGAGAACTTTTCTCAGATCAGAGATCAATATAAATATATATGGAATTTTGGAATATGGAACCAAAAAAAAGCTTTTTAAACAGAAAACTTTTTTTCCCAAATTCCATCAAAAGGAAGCGGAGAATTGTATGAATGACAGGTAAAAGGGAAAATCTTCAAGAATGCTGAAGGACAACCTCCAGTTTCCAACATTCACACTGCAACCTACACATGACAGGAGAGGGATAGCAGAGTGGTAGATGGATGGATGGATGGATGGATTGATGTGTGAGCAGTGTGTGTGTCTAGAAGTTGCCTGCAAACACTTAACATTGTTATTACAAAAGCAAACTTGCTGCCTGGTCCGAAACAGAACCAATGATGTATCAAATGAGAAAAAAGACACAAAAATGTACACGGAGAAATTTGCACAAAAAGTTCTGCTTTTTTATTTTATGTGAGCTTTCTTATCTTTGTCATGATAGTTTACAGAGGGGGGCATTTCACAAACTGTTTGCCAAAAGCCCTGTATTGTATAAGACTTAATGTAGTGTGAAATTAAAACCTCCTTAAAAAGCATCCTCCACACTGTTGAAACAGCATGGTAGCCTCGTGATATTCATGCTTGGCCACCAAAAAATGAAGCCTATCTATTCTGGAGAGAGGCTGTTGCTGACAGGACAGGAGGGAGGGGGTTGTACGGCGTCTGGGGCTGGGATTGGGAGGATAGATTAGCATTTTGAAAAGCAAGAGGCCTGCCTGAAGTTTCCGTTGTTGTGTGTGGATGTGTTTTACTATGGAAAACAGAGATAGTGTTTCATTTAATTAACTGCTAGAGTAACTTTTAGTCAGTGCACAGCAGGTCAGCTAATCATGCAAAAATGTAAAACTTGCCAACAGGTAAGCATATAGTTCAACATATATAGAGTAATGAATTAATAATTATGTATATTTGCTTGACTTAAATGGAGCAATTATTTCAAAGTTCCTTCCTTCAACAACAGCTTACAAACTCAACAAAACTAAGTCAACTTGGAAGTCTATCTGTATTTTCCCTACAACTAGTATGCAATTACTTGACTAATTTTAGAATCAAGCTAAATTTCTTCCAGGTCAATTGTTGTTTGACATGCAGTTTGAGTTTGCAACACCTGATTAATTACATTAATGACCAATGATCAATGATCTGTCGGCTGGATGTTCAGTTTAATGGTCGATTTTTCCACATGGCTACTGTCAAAAGATCCATTATAAACTGTAGTGAGCTTGTTCAGAATGTCTAAAACATTATACAGTGAGAATAAAACTCATTCAGAGGTTGGACTAAAAACACAAGTGGGTTAAAATTTAAAATCCTACTAAGCATACAACATTCAGCATCTATAGTAACACACAATTTTATAGCCAACCTTATATAGCCTGTAGGTGAATCTCTACATCACCAGACTTTGAAGTGACGCTAGAGGGATACCTAAAGCGTCATATTTTGAATCGGAGGGCCACGGATCAAGCGGTGGTATTTCACGACTCTGGAGTGAGACTGTGTTGTATAAGTCAGTTTGAAAAGGACTAAAAGGTCAACAATGGCTTGATGGATTGTGTAAGTTTTTTGGTTTGTCCAGACCAACTGAACCAAACTACAGCTCTGGCTGGCTCAGGACCTGTTTCTGGTTTGTGAAGCCCATTGAGACGGGGTATGTGACCCAGACCTCTACCAATGAATAATATAATAAAGCTTATAAGGCGGGTAGTGGTTGACAATTTGTTTATCTGTTGTTAAATTAGAGTAGCAGTATATATACATGAAGTGAACCAGGGAGGAACTAGTTAGTATAAGAGTATATGAATGGCTGAGAGGGAGGAATAATTGAAGCAGCATGGGACAGGAAATGAAGTAATTTTTGTCATTTAATATTAGTGAGGAAGAAATCCTACTCCAAAACAAATGATTGATTTAACAAATCAAATTTTCTGTGAATTATAACTTTAAAGTTGTGTAGATTATTTTTATGATAATGGAGTTAATACAGACTAGGATAGTGTGTGTGTGTGTGTGTGTGTGTGAGAATGTGTGTTTTTCATATATCACTGCTTGTTTGAGAGCCTTTTAAAATGCATGTGAAAAAATCTCCCCTGAATCTATGGATGTATTATGCATTTGTTTTGGCTTACACTTGGCTTATGTGTGTGTGTGCAAACATGTGAGTGTACCTCTGAACTGCTTTGCTGTTCAGAATGTGTGTGTATAATAAGTATTATGGTTACAGGCAACAGTGAAGTTTTTTTGTTTTTGTTGTTGATGTTTTCATCTCGGGGAGGACTTCAGGCTTACTACCAATTAGAGTTAGTGATCAAATGTTTTTCCCCGACAGGTAAACTTCCCCGGCCTGGCTTCCTCTTTCAGCCGACTAACAGATACTTCGTGTGGGGGAAAGGCAGCGTAAGAAATCAATAGGCAGCTTTTATGTGTAAGAAAGCACTTTCTTTACAGAGAAAAGACTGAACTAGATGTGCTAAAAGGGATAATGTTTACGGTGTGAATGGATATGAAGCGGAATTGGGGAAGAGGATGATAAGTGAGATAGAGCTATTGGGAGTGGGAGTGCAGATGGTTAAGAGATAGGTAGAGGGCCAGCCCAGTGAATGTGACCAAAGAGGAACATCACACATTATTCACATGTGCACTGCTACCCTGAACTTTTCTGGACATCACCCGGACGAGCGGTATGTGTGAATGCAAATGTCCACATCAGTTGGACAGGACATTAAACAGACTTAAATGGCAGACGGGCCACATGTGGATCAGTACTGTCAGTGGGAACGAGGATGAGACAAACTGTACATTGTGCCATAGAGCAGTTTCTGTCCCCCCATACCAAGTCCATGTATTGTCCAGTTGAGCCCATGTATGAATAAAGCAGGTCATCGTCCAGGCGTGTCGATGATGCTTCATGGAGTAAAACTGCTTCATACACTTTATATTGCTTTCCACTCTTTTGTTGATATTGCGGATACGTCCAAATACATCTAGTATTGATATCAATGCAAAAACAGTCCTCATTACGTCTTCTTCCTCCTACTCCTGGCTCT
Source organism: Morone saxatilis (assembly GCF_004916995.1). Classification (NCBI taxonomy): domain Eukaryota; kingdom Metazoa; phylum Chordata; class Actinopteri; family Moronidae; genus Morone; species Morone saxatilis. Next base: position 17,963,942 of record NW_023339651.1, read on the forward strand.
ATCCAGGCACCCTTCACCAAGACCAAATTTATTTCCAGTAGGTGAGAACGTATCTGACACAGAAAATCTCCTTGTGCTACGTGTGTAAAAGGGCAACCCCCGGACCATTCCCAGACCTGATTCTCAAGATACTATCTGAAATTTATATTAGAAAAAGGGTATTAACTGCCTCAAATATTCCCCGTGCTTAAATTCTCACTGTGAGCAGTGTGGTTGATTTTGTTCTGATTGAAGGTTGGATGTGCCTGCACTCACATTTACTATATAGTAGGGATGGTGCGATTCACTGATTGGAATCGGTGCACAAGCATAAAAGCTCAAGATGTGCTTGCCCTGATTGAAAAAAAGGGTGCATCGGATACAATTTGGGGTGCATTGTTTGTGACATCTTTGCATTAGTAAAATCTGATTTCCTATTAATTTGATTCCTTCTCTTTAAACAGTTTTCCAAACTGCTTAAGAATGACCAAAGGAATAATATCAAACTATCTGTACCATATTGAGTTGCATAGCATAATATTTCTTTGCATTGTATGGTGTTGAATCAAATTATCTAAAATCGCACTGCATTGCAGGTGTAGGTGTAAATTGTATCATATTGAATTGGTAGTTGCTTAGTATCTTTAATGTACTGGATTGTTTGCAGTGCCTCAAGATGCATATCACATCACATTGTAGTGAACAGCTTTCACTATATACTTCACAGTGAAGTATGTAGTGAAAGCTGTGCAGAGGCTGAGAAAGTTCCATTCTCCAGGTTCCTTCAGTTCACGTTAGTTCAAGTTAGTTTATGGTACTCACAGGGAAAAGAAAAAGAATCATTGTTGTGAATGTGATGCAGACTTGGGTAATATAGACTTTAGTTGGAATAAAACAGTACATGTAATACAGTAATATAACACAATTGTTATATTCTGTTATTGACTCAAAGATTATTAATAAAGTTAATGAAATGCTTTTAGCAATGCAATTCTTTGATATTATTTAAAGAAAAAAAATGTTTTGGTGAGAGAAAATCAAGAGTGGCTTGTACTATAAAATCCATTAGCCTGTTTGAGCTGGTGAGCCAAAAAGTTAATCTCCAGACCTCTCTCTCTATCCCTTTCTGTACATGTGTGTGTGCGCTGCCCCTCAGCTGCTCCTCAGCAGGTCCAGGAATTGATCAGCCCCCTGTGTGAGCCCTCATACTGGGTCAGGAAAATGAGTCCAGACCTGCTGTGACCTCTGGGTCATCCATCACTCTCCTTCCTCCAACTCCACTTTACCCTCCACCTCCTCCTCCTCCTCCTCCATCACTCTGTTCTGTAAGATGGAGGGATGACACCCAGCAGGGCCTCTTTTATCTCCCTCCATTCCTCAACCTGCCCCCCCCGACTCCCTTTGTGCTCCTCTTACAATTCCTTCCTCATCCCTCCCTCCTCCCTCGCTACTTTCTCCACTTTCTCTCTCTCATCATACACTCTCTGCTTGTATTAAGCCTCTCCTTGCTTCACTTTTATCCATCACACACACACATATACACACACACACACACACACACAGTTTGTTGGCACTTTGGGAGAAAGCGATCTGGAGTTGTACACAGTGACACAGAGTTAACACTCAACTTTCAACTGAGCATGTCAAGTGGGCTAGAGGTGTGTGTTTTCATGTATTTTTATGTGTGTGTGTGTGTCCTGACAGAGAGGCTATTGGGTGGGCCAGGGGTCAGTCTGCGTGTCCTTTCACATGCTGTATTTGGTCACTGCTCCTGTCACTCAGCCGTCACCACTGGAGATTAATAAGTGACATGCCCACCGTGGGTAGAAATATTTCTGTCTGACGTCTGAGTCACACTGAAATGTGCGTGTCTTTGTAGGGACCAGTGTGTGTGTGTGTGTGTGTGTGTGTGTGTGTTTGAGTGTCGGGGCGCTTCTCAGTCTGGCCTTGCCTCAATGTGACTTAAGTGCAGCCATGCAGAACCAGCTGACAGCTCCCTCTCCTCCTCCTCCTCCTCCCTTCATCCTCAGCCTCCTCTTCTCTGTCTTGCCATCTCCCCTCTGCCTCGTCCCCCGGCTCTAACCCTTAGATAGCTACACCAGATCCCAGTATGTGGTAACAAGGCAGCACTGACTGTGCGTGTGTGTGTGGCTTTGTGTGTGTGCATGTCCATTAACAAGTATTTCTTTGAAGTACAAAAAAAAATGTGCTACAAATATTATTTTCCTGTCACCCCTCTAATCCTGTCTGCGTGTAAATATCATCGTTTCAGTCTCAATGCATTCAGTGAGGTCTGTTGTTATCATTTATCGATCTGCTTTGTTCATCCATGTTTTAAAAACAATAGGAAGGAAAGTGACACGGCATGTACGTGCAATATTAATCGATGCTAGACTGGGCTTCTTTTCTCAAAATCATCTTCATCGTCTTAGCCATAAAATGCTGGGGCTTTGGTCTGCAACAATCATACATGTTTGTGTAAACTAAATGCTATTAAGTTTATCCTTGTTACAATATGGAAGTTGATGAGATGAAATAAAAGTCTGAGGCTGAGACTGGAGACCTTACCTAACCTAACACTGTAGAGGACAGAGGATGGCCCTGTAGCTATATGTAACTACAATACATTGGTTACCAGCTACACACTGGACAAACTTGTACTGGAACATGTTTATAAAGACAGTTGTAAATGCTGAGTGTTTGTTGAAGCAATATCCTGAGTTGAGTTGAGTTGACATTATTTATTTTCAGTCATTGCATATAATAATATGTTGGTTCTGTCCCTGTGTCAGTGTTCTATTATTGGTGGCACACATGTTCCACTGTCCACTTTATTAACCGTGGCTCAAGATAAAATTGTGTCTATTCAGCTTGCAAGAGAAGAATGAAACTACCTTCAGGCTGTTCCCCTTTTCTGACCCCTCTACCCATAATGATTTTTTTTTTTACAGCCCCTTACTCAAATAGTCAAACAGAAGGATATAGTGTTTTTTTCACCTGTAGATTATTACATATCTGGTGCTCTAGTGAATATTTCCATCAACAGGTGGAATTTGTGGGATTTATAAATTATTCTGTGTTAATGGTAAGAAAGGAACTTGTCACAGTGCAACCGTGTGACTCATAGTTTTTGGACAGTGAAACCTTTCAGACTGTTGACTGTTGTTTGCATGCAAGAAGACACTTTACCCAATTCACTTACTCTCATTCTTCAGCACGAACAGTAGTGGCATCAGCTCACGGCTAGCACTAGCACCTTACAACACTGAACTGTGTGGATATGTTTTTAGAGCCACAATACAGTTCTTCAGGTCAGTCCAAGGTGCTTAAATCTAAAGGCTGTAAGTCATAGTCCAGAAGCTCTGAGCCCAACACAGCTTGCTGTGTTTTAATGCAGCATCACACATCTGTGGTGGCATCTGCACATTGTGATGCATTCAAAGATTAAGGGTGAACAAATCATTACTTTGATTCTGCAGAAAAAAGTCTTATTGTTCATCAGCCATTATTAACAAGTTGGTTAAAAGGCTGTGAGACAGGTTTAGTGCACTGATGCCCCTAGGTGATTAAATGGCACATGAAGAGCGATGTAGAATATACAGCCAGGCTGAAAAGCCCCTCCCAGACTTTTCCCAGGCCAGAGGGGCAGGTAGGAAATGTATTGGAGGTGGTCGGCGCCGGAGGTGCTCCCCAAGCCAGACGCAGGGTGTCAGGTTGGCCGTGTCAGCAGTAAATGATCCAGGGATCACAGTGTGGTGGCATCTGATTCAGACACTAGTAGACCTGTTATGGTGGACTAATACTAAAAGAAGGCAGAGGCTGATCTATTATCTTGGTGCCTTAAGAGAAGGCAATATTGGTCTCATTAAATACCAGATATACTGTACACCTCTGTCTGATATGTTGAATGTGATGCACGTTACTGATTATGCTGATTTACTGTACACCTGATGCTTTGCCTTTACTAATATACCATAAATGTACAATTAAGGTAAACAGAAAATGTCTATATGATCTGGTGAATTAAAAAAGTCCAACATTACATGAGAAATTCACATTAGAAATTAGATAGGAGAATATTTTTTTAGGCCACTGTTATATTATTAAGCACTGTCGTACTTTATATGGCTGGCACACAGACAACCCTGGCAGCCAATTAATTGTAATCAAACCCACCTTTTTAGTTACCATTAGTATATTTTACAAGTCAGCAACACTTAAACAACACTGGCATCAAACTACTGGGCCCTACAGTTTTTAGTGGAAAACAGTGAGGATTTTTTAAATACTGATATGTGCTTAGTCCAATGCATTCCTATAACCCAGAGGTCCAATATGTTCTGTTTATGTATGTCAGTAACATCCTCAGTTAAATGAGAGCTTTAGTGTGATTGTTGCTGTTTCAAAAGCTTCTCCACTAGAAGACAAGGAGACACACTGAGGCAACTACCGAATACTGATTATGACAGTATTTGGACTTTGTACTGCTTGTCAGAAAGAGCCCAAATGAATGTGTCCCTCTCCAGAAGACAGCAAAGGGAACAGAAAAATAGACTTTTTTGTACAATCCACTTGTGATGCTGGTGAAATGTCAGAGCTAGCTCTGAGGAATATGCATTTTGTTGTTTTTGGAGCATTTTTCCAAATCACGATTTCACAAACATACCGTATCGAGCTCCAACTCTGGTGGAAAAAAAGTGAGAAAAAAATGAGCGGGACAATTTGGGAATAGCCCTGATTTCTGTGTGGAACCAGAAAGAAAAGAGAGTGAGGGAAGGGTGCCGAGAAAAAGGGGGGCAGTCCCCACAGAAGAGGAATGAAACAAATGGATTTGAAATGCTATTTGATGCTATGAGGGTTTTTAGCAGAGACTGAGAACATGGAGCTTTTCAATGTGCCGGGCTTCTCTACCCAAAGGCTGGCTAGGGGCTTTTCCTTTCAACACAGCCCTCTCAAGCTGTACAACACAACAGCAGTTCAAATGGGAGCTGAATCCAAGCCGGCAGCTCCTCTTCATCCCCCAGCTAATTACCTGCAGGGTGACCGTATGCTTATTAAAATTTCCCTAAAAAAAGTTCTGAGTTGTTTTAAACCCTTGCAAGGCAACAAGGAACCAAGGGAGCTCAAAGCAGAGAAACAGACTGCCTTGAAAGTTACCTTTTTTAACATTTTGGAGAGACAGGAAAATTATGAAAATGGTCCACAGGGAGAAAAGTGGAGGCCTGACATTGCGGTAATCTGGTGTAAAATTGGCTGAAATTGTAAATTCAGAAATAAACAAGGCAAGTGTGAGAAGTGATGATGCTGCAGTCGGCTGTAATGAATAATTCCACAATCTGTTTCTCATTCTGTTCAATGGATCAGCAGGAGATGCTCCCTGTCCTCATTCTTGACAGTTGTATTTCTGACCTAGTCTCCAGACTTATACTTAAGAGTTTTGCTATTTAAAGTTTCACAGAACCACTCTGTCAGACTGTGTCAATTGTGAGTTATATATGCTCTGTGGTGGCTAAAATAGTTCCTGCAACATAAAACTGCAAATGACATTTAAAGAAAATTCCTGCCCTTCTCTGTGTAGGCCACACACTGAACTCTATGACAAGATTTATTTATCCTAATGAAAAACCTTCTCCACAAAGCGCCTTTCAGAACGACCCTCCAACCTTACAAAATGTCTGACAACAGTGTTAAACTTATCTCTTCCAAGCTCTTTATGAAAGAACCAGTGATTTATTATGCGGATCAAAGAAACTGTGGTTTACAATTAATTTCTTGTAATAGTTTTTTAATACCGTGGTTGAAATATGTCCCTTTAGTGATAGGGGCTGCATGAATTAGAATTAATTCCTGTTTAATTGTTCCTATATTTCAGTGGCTGTGATGGCGGCGACCGGGCTGAGGTAATTTATTTCCTGCGTAGGATGAGAGATGGTCCACGGCCTAGGCTGCCAGGGGAGGAGTGGTTAATTGCAGTAGATTGCCTTATCCCCTTGTAATTATGCTTGTCTCTTTGGAGTTCCTTGGCTCCAAATGGCCAATCGATACTATCAGACCACAGACGAGGAGGAGGAGGAGGAGGTGGAAGCAGAGATGTGGGTCCCAGACCGGACTTTGGGTTTATGGAAGGCGGTGGCTCCGGACCATAGATAGCAAGAGCTTAGGGACTAAATCATATCAAAGTCACAGAGTAAAATGTGTGCTTTGGTTGGGATAGTTTTGGAGGGAGAGATTTGGAATCATTCACCTTGATTAACTTTACCCAACACCCATACAACACCCAGGAGAAACGCTGCACTGCTGCTTTCTTGTCAGAAACTTGCAACTCTAAATTTGCGGTTACTTTCATTTAGTTGTTTGAATGAAAAGCTTTAATGGCCCTTTATCTTTTTAATATGTTTGATGTTTTAAGGTCCCATGAAACCCATCCCGACTGAAACATTAGCAAACTTAAAACAAAAGTATCTTTGCTTAGAAAATAGACTTCCCTTTTTATGATGTTTTGCTAAAACAAAATTGGAATGCAGTCAAAAGGAGTTCATGTGTACCTATTAAAACTCGTCTTAAAGGCCACTGAATCCTGTTGAAATAGACCTAAGGACAATAAGTCCTAATCTAAAATGTGCTTTCTTGTGATATTTTGATGCACTACATGATGGTGGCATTAGATAGGGTTGCCCCCGAAAATTCAATGATTCAATCATCAATGGAGATGACCCTGACTCGAATCTCTGCACTTTTGTGTTTTGGCTATGTCACTGTACACAGAACTACAGCATAGCCGGTTGTAACCAAAATATGACCACAAACCACAAAACTAACTGTGGAAGCAGATAGTGACAGTTAATAGAGACCAGTGTGAGCAGCTACTCCAACGCTCTCTGCTCAGAAGAGTATGAATGTGTGGAAATCACAGATGACGAAGAAAGGTGTGGTAGTTTCCACCACTGCTGCTTATATAGGAATTTAGTGTGGTGAACTGAAAAATAAGCAATAGCAATAGCAATAAATAGATAAGTCTTTGTATTGAACAACCAAATCTAATTTGACTGTCGCGTACACCCCTACAGTTTGGTTGGAGCGACCCTGGTATTAGATATGATGACACACAGACCAGAGGTCTGACTCAATAGAATGGGACCCCACCCCTACCCGCCTAGACGGAATATAATTTGGATCCAGCCCAACTTGGGTCCTAGGGTTGTGGATCCTTGATGACCTCTACTTTAGTCTCCCCTTATGTTACATATGGTAAACACTGTCAGTGATGGACCAATGTGTCTGTAGTATCAAGCAGTGACAGCTTGGTCAGACTCATCGGGCTACATGTCAACCCCACAGGGTCAGGAGGAAATGATCGCAGTGTGGAGGTCAATATGACATGGTGGGAGGCAAATATTCAAGAGCAGCGAGTGGTCACTGTTTTGCTATCAATCTTGCTGGGCATTGGTGGTCAATGGCAAATGGTAGTGAGGCGTGGGTATGTAGGTAGGGGTGGGGGAGTGGGGAGGGGGGGTCAACTAGAGACAAAGAGCATGGGAGGAAAGAGAGAGATAGAGAGATCAATTGTACTGAGGCATCCTATCGATGGGGCTGTGTTGGTATGGAGTCGTCAGAGCAGCAGAGGCACACTCACAGGCCTGTTTAATCACACCTATATCCAAAGCAATGCATCTAGCTGCACACACACCCACACACACACCCACCCATGCACAAAAACAATAACTGACCATTACCAACTGGCCTAATGAATGTTCCCCCAAAAAGTTTGGCTCCCCATTTGTCTTTTGAGTGAACTTGAGAGTTGCACAGAGTGCTCTAAGAAGGACAAATTGAGATCAGAAATCTTTGAAAGGCCAACTGGGCCTCTTGGTACCTCCTTTTGTCTCACTTTTCTTCTTCCCCTCCCTTGACTTTTATTGAATTAAATTTTTTTTTAGCATTTTGTTTTCTTACAGGGTGATGTTTAAAGCTTAAGATCACTTTATTGATTGCATAAAAATATCAACTTTGCCCTTGGTATGGCCTTAATGATATGGACTGTGTATCAAGGAAATATATTTATCATTATACAACACAATGTTGTTCAATGAAATTAACTTAATTAATAAAATATAACAATATATACAGTTATATTATATTATACAGTTAAATCATTCTGCAGTGCATCTTTTGAATTTGCATCCACTTTGACTGCGTTTGAGCATTAAGCATCATCGATGCAAACACAGAGTCCGCCTTCTCTTGTCCTGCACTCTGTAGGCTTGGAACACGGCCCGCCTGTCGAGTGCTTGATCCAGGATGTTGATGTTGAGCAGGTCTCTTTAAAGAATTGGGTACAACAGTCTCTGATTTCCTGAGTCCCATTTCATCCAGACAGGACATTAGTCAGTAGCAGTGTTAAGTCTCCTATCCAGCTCTCTTCCTCTCCTCCTGGGGCAGCCACAGCACCAACTGTGGTTGACTGGTCGTCTGGCTTGCCAAAGTCAAAATCTCCTTATCCAATTGATTCGAACAATTTTGGCTTCAGCCTGTAGAAATCTAATCCAATGATCATTTGATTATGTTTTCAGAAAAAAAGCAGAAAATATACAGATTCAATCAAAATGTAGCAACTGTAGCTACAGGCTGCTGCATCTACATCCGCACTGTAATGTGGTGTCAGTTGATAGATCCTGTTGCCTGTTGGTCTTATTATGATGATTCCTGATTAATTCCCTGTGATGAAAGTAAAGACCTTATAGTGCTGTAGACTTAACTGCCATCAGATTGCTAGTGGGCACTTACACAAGCAAATGCAAAAGGTTTTGAAACTTGACTCATCTTTCCGGACTGGTGGCAAAAACAGGACCCTTCTATTTAGCCCTTGGGGAAAAAAAAGTTCTTGTGTGCTGTTGATTGTTCTGTTTCATTCAAGATTTTTTTATAAACTCTGAGGCTTTGTCAAACACTCTTCTCACTCCTCCTTATTTAGTCCCACAGTCTGAACAGACAAGGACAAAGCACCCAGCTTTTATAATAGCGTAACCCACCACAGGACTCAACATTTCCACAATCATCTCCATTACCACTCTCCAGCAGTTAATTGACTTCTAGTCACATTTACTTCAGTGTTAACGCTACTTTAGCTCCTTTCTAAAGAAGGGGGGGTCCGGGGCCCTTTGAAGTGGCTTCAGGTTTGGGTTTAAAAGCCCTCGGCTTCTCCGCGGCTGATTGAGAGTCAGCTTCTGTCAGAGTCTGCCACTGCCTTTATCACCGGGCCTCCTTCAAAGAGCAGATAGGGTTTTGTGATAATGAGAGGGTGGCGTGGATGAAAAAAAAAGAAGAGCTAGAAGTGTCACAGAGCAGTGTAATTGTGAGAGGAACGGCTGCCTTCGCTCCTGAGGTTCAGGGACTCGGCAGTTGTCAGCAATGCCATCCAGCATACAGTAATTTTCAAGCACATTCTCTCTGTCTGAGGTGACACAAAGGGGCTGAAGGCAGAGAGAGAGAAAAAGAGAGAGCCAGATATACTGGAGCAATCAAAGACCTATTGGACCCCATGCTTGGTCCATGGTGGCAGATGGAGTGGATGGCAGTGTGGATGAATGGTGGGGGTGTATATCTTTGTGTATGTGTGTGTGTGTGTGTGTATTTGTGAAAATTGTGTGTATGCTCAGCATTCAATCCATATCTTTAAATCTTTGTCAGTAGCAAGGAAGAAGATACAGGAATGTGTGTGAAACATCTCTAATCTAAAACATGGCTTTTATTTTGGAAATTTTTTAAAGGATCAATCAAAAAAGCAATGTATTTACCATTCAGTACATGTGCATGACAACTGCAATATATTAAAAAGGGAAATTCTGGTTTAAAATAATATCATGGTATTGGTATATTATAGAGGGTATTTTTGTGACAGTATTCATAAAGATATGATGAAATATTAAAGTATACTTTATTATTAATTGCAGCAGTTTGTTTAGTCCCCACAGCGTGCACTCTCCTCACACAATTTCTCCTCGTACTCCACAGGATGCATCTGCTTGTTTTTGCAGTTACTCCCATTTTACACTGCGGAAATATTACCATGGTTTGCTGACCTTTTTTTCTGAACAAACCACCTCTACACTACAGAAATTGCTCCCTGGTTGGAACCAACTCCTTTACAGCACAAAATCTAGTTTCAGCCATGCTTGTTACTGCTATAAATACATCAGCACCTCACAATATCATTAATATTATCATAAGACATCTGTTTACAGACCCATTTCCTGCTTCAATTTAGCACATAGACCTTTGACCTGTGTATACAGGTGTAATGAGGGATTATTAGCAACAGCTCAGGTATGCTCCCTCTCTGTTTGAGTGGTTTAGATGAGCTGAATAAACTGTTGGTTGGGTCCTTTCTGATCACTACTTGCCCTGTTGTACTTCTTTTGAGTGTCACCACAGTGTTCACAGATCTCAGGAATTAGCCTGTTCAGTACATTGTTAGCATAACTGATATAAATGATGTACAAAATTACAGAATAAGATTGCTTTTATTGATTCCCAGGGGACAAATTCAGTTTAGTTTTTGAAGCAGAACAGAAATGAGTACAGATAGATAAAGTAAAAAATAAGAGGTATAAAAATGAAAATTAGAATTGAACTAAAAATTGAAACTACGCACGAGAAATTAAAGACAAAATTATAAGGTAAAAATTATAGTGGCGTGTACTTAATAGCAGCACAGTGAGCAAATGTAGTATGTGTACACCAGACTTATATATTATGATTAAGTTATACTTGATATGATAATGGTAATTAGTGTTTGTCTGTATTAATATAGAATCATAATAAAAATATAATATAATAAAACAGTAATATAATATAATATAATTATAAAGTGAAATGTAGTGATATTATATAACATAATATATAGTTTAGTACAGCAATATAACATAGAATATCAAAAATAGCATAGTGTAGTATAACATATATATATATATATAT
>NW_023339651.1:17974994-17975900 GCF_004916995.1 Morone saxatilis
AGTCAGCTGAATGGCAGGAACAAGAACTCTGGTAGAGGACCCGAGCTTGAGGATGACACAGATACCACCCCAAGAGGGTGAGAGGGAAGTTTTTTTTTTTTTTATATATATATATATAACAAAATATGACTCCAACAGAGAGACAATGGAGTAAGATTGTGCCAGACATGGTGTGTGTGTGTGTACATAAGACCCATGTTGGAATAAACTAGAATTTTCTTTTAGGTTCAGGCAACTAAAACTCTTACTTCACATTAATAATAACGTGGTCATGCTTCCAATATTTGAAGGTCTGATAAGGAATGTGAACTCTAGTATCTGGAGTGAGAGCCCACTGCCCGACACATGTATCTCCCGCTTTGGCACTGAATGTAGGCTCTCGATGTAAATCCTGTGCAGCTGAATTGTCCAATATGAACATAATTCCGAGTTTTACAGTGCTGGTGTGAACATGCTCTAAAGTGTGTGTGCTGGTGTGTGTGGTTGGCCTGGTGTGGTGGGTGTCTCTTCGGCCCCGGCCTCGTTAAGCTGAGAGCAGTAATGGATGTCAACAGGCTGGCCTCTTCTTACTGTGTCAACATTAATCACCAGGCCTGGACGCCATCACCCCACACCGCTCTGCTTAACATTCACAACACACTGCACCCGAGTCCGCCACCAGGCCACACACACACAGGCACACACAAAAAGCCAAAAAGAAATAGTCCAAAACAATGAAAAAGCAGAAAAAAAGAAAAAAGAGGAAAGAAACAAACTAGAGAGAGAGAAGAGAGGGAAGAGAAGAGAGGGAGAGAGCCAAAGGTGATAAAGAAAAGGCCTTGGAAGGAGTAAGCTTTTGTTGTTTTTTGTGGTGTGGTGTGTTGTTGTGTGCTGTGGTTGTGTGTGTGGTGTGTGTGTTGTGTTGTG
>NW_023339651.1:17975925-17983143 GCF_004916995.1 Morone saxatilis
CTCTCTCTCTCTCTCTCTAGTTGTCTTCCTCCCCCTCTTTTTCTTTTCTGCTTTCATGTTTGACTATTCTTTGGCTTTCCCTTGTCTCCCCTCTTCTATATTGCCCCACTCTGTGCCACCCTCCACTTACCAGTTAATCAGTGCTGCTAATTACAAGCCAAGCCATTGCTCCACCAATGCAAATGAGAGGTGTATACAGTGCTTTCGCACACATGCACTTGTTTTTTTAAACGTTTTTTGAGGGCTGAAATTTAAGTTGAAATAAAGTTTTCATAATCTGTAACCATAAGATCCAAACACTTACCTAAAAATGTTATGATGTCTGCCTCAGTTGTTTTTATTTTACTCATTCTGCCCCTGCCCCTGCCTTCCGCTACTTGGCCCATGCACATTCTCTAGACTCACCATTACTCATCCATCCACCAGATGCCCTCAAACTTTTCCACCAGTCCCAGTCACCTGAATCCATTTCCTTCATGAGCCTGTCAATTCATTTAGCAGCCCATTTTCCCCAGTCAGTTGCCAGATTGTCTTTGTTGCTTTGTGCCATTACTTTCAAACCTCTGTTACCTGTACTTTTAACCTGTAGCTGCCTGATCCACAAACTGATGATTCTTTGCCTGCTTTGGATAAGTTTGTCTGTTTGGACTGCCTTCTCAGTTTTTACCCTCGCCTGTCTTATGATACAGTAAGTTTATATACCTCCATTTTGGTCAATAATCCACTGAACTCTTCCTGTTTGCCTGGACCGTATGCATTTGGGTCCTTCCCATGTTGCCTCTCACACACTTTGTCAGAAAGCACAACTTAAGAATAAATCTTGTTTCTCCCTTTTAAAGCTTGTTGAGTTCAGATAACAACATCTAGTACAACGTTTATGTAAAGGCATTTTAGGGTTCAAAATGTTACAAGTTTACAAATAGGCAACAGTGTGGGAGTGAAAAAAATATTAAGTTAAATATTATATGAAAAATACTAATTAAGTAATAATTTACTCTGTGTATGTACTAGGGGTAGGTTAGGTTAGATTTACCGTTTGTGTAGCCTGTAGCCTAACTATTTCCCAGCGACAGACTTAAACTGGGTGGTTTATTCTCTTGAAGAAGGAAGGAACAGGTAAGTGAAGTGCTGTGGTGGGGTAGACGTCCAAACCCAGAGGCTAAACTGTAACATAATGCAATGACCAGGTTATACACAATTGCTCTACTTAGTGTTTCTTTGTTGTAAAAAAAGTCACCTGAAACTGTCAGTTTGTCTGATATGAGTGTTGAACATTGATATTCTTGCCTCTAATTTCAAATAAAAAAATTTAAATTGACATTTTGAATAAATTTCAATATGTTAATAATTACCCTAACAATAAGAAAAAACTAAAGAGACAACTAAAACTAAAAAGAGAACAAAAAGATTATTTTGATCTTACATTTTTGTTTCAGTAAAATTATTTTAGATTCTTTTAAAACTTGTTGAGCACACTTTTTTAAAAACATTTTTACATACCTCTGGGTTTTTAGTGAGAATCATATTGCTCGTAAACTTTCTGGAAAGCATTATTAACAATAAAAAAACACAAATATATTGTCCATTTATTAGACGTTCACAAATCTGGATGGGAAATGATAAGATTTTATTAATACAATATACCATTATTCTGCTAATCGGTCCGATTCTTTATCGATTTCCTTATGGATTCCTGATTGCAATAAACAATTCTGATTCTGATTCTGATTAATTTTCTGTGAGTGGATAAAAAGTAGGACTTCTATGTGAAATGAAGCCACGCTTTGTATCGTATCTTCTATGACTTCTTGTTGCTGCAATTTTCCAGCAGCATAGACATGAGTTTGACGACATTGATGCTGTCAGACTCTACAACACCTGATCAATGTTGTAGTTTCTGTTTTTTTAAATTATCACCATACTATAGCTTTACCACTTTACCATATTTTTTTTTTATATCTGTATTTATTTATTTCGCATAAATGCTGCTGTGACAAGGGAATTTCCCCGTTGTGGGATTAATAAAGTAATACTGCAACAAAAGAAAGTGATAAGCTTGGTGGCATATGATTCCAATGGAATGGACAATTTGTTACTGGCTCTCAACTGGAACAGGTTCTCGATTTGCACCCCTAATCACAAATCACAGTCTTTTCCTTGTAGTTATCGTAACATAGTTTAGCACTGTGTGCACCACTCCACTGTTTTGCAGCCAAGCATGGATAGACAGGTGTGGCATCTTTGTGGGCGTTCCTTAGTTGAAATTATTGTGTTTCTGGAGATTTTGGAAATCGTGGCACCAGGAAAGTGCAACTGCTGTGAGTTCTTCTGGCACCAAAGTCGGAAATTTGGGAATTTGTAGCAGCAAGGTCGAGGTAGTTAAGGTGACTATATAAGATTCTCTTATCACTCCTAACTTCTCTTGGGACAGCTACTTGGACACATCTAAACCATTTATAGCTTGTGCCTTGAGCTAGCTTCAGAATTCAGTTCCAGTTCTGCTTTTAAATTATAATTCATAAATGGAACAAATACATTCCTCATCCTCAGTAGCCTCAGGTTCATTTTCAGAGTTAGTGTTGTCAGAACCCGCAAATATCAAAGAACCTGCTGCTCTGCACTGAACCTGACACCCAGGTGCTGCACCGTCATGTTATTGTGACAGTAAGCTAATATAAACTAACTTTTTCATTTCTACAGTGCCATCATGAGGCCAAACAGGAAAACGCATTACCTGCTATCACTTGCATCCAGCGTACTGTGAATAAAAAATGTGACACCCTTACATATTGGGTCAACAGCAACCCTATAAGCTTTTTAGATATAAACATTTGACGAACAATGTTTTTTTATCATTTTGACACTATACGATATTATTCAAGTTAGAGCTCTTTTGAATGAAATGAATACATTTGACAGGGTATAATATAGCCCCAGGTTACTAAAGACCCAAGGTATGCTTTTAATGGTTAACTGAAATTGTATTTAATTTATTTACATCAGGTGTCATTCAAACAACTAATGCTCACTTTCAGGTATGTAGTTTGGGTTGAGGCTGCCTATAATCAATATTTTTGCATTAATGTCATATTTAGACAAGGTGACATTAAATGTCTGTATTTGTCTGTTTTTTACACATTAAAAGGAGGAGTGTGTGCGTGTGTCATTGTGGGTCTTCCTGCTAAGCCCCGGCACTGTGCTCCATTAGCACCAGGCTGATGGAGCTACTTGGCATTCAGGGGTCTTTGGGGCCGGCACCAACCCAGGAGATAGGGCCTTGCCTGGGGGGGTTAATGAACCCCAGGCCTGGCCCTTCCTCCAACATTAATTGTTTCTGCAGCTCTGGCATACCTCTACTACACTTCCTCTCCTATCTCTTCCCTGCCCCTTTGCTCCTTGTTCTCTCTCCTCTCCTCACTTCAGCTGCAGATGATTTCTTTGCGCCACGTTGCATTCATCTGAGTTGTTTTTCATTCACACCATACGTTGTATTGATGAATTGGCTTTGCTTGTGTTCATTTTAAAGTAGGGGAAAGCGAGAAGAATTTCTGTGGTTTCTCGCAGTGTTTGGTGATTACTCTCTCTGTATCTCTCTCCATCATGCTCGCTCTCTGTGTGCACTGAGGCTTGCTGCTCTGCCTGTAGAATATGGAGGCAGATAATATCTCTGAGGATGAATCATGTTGATATGGTCAGCATGTTACTGTTTGGCCACTGGCATACTCACGCACAGCCCACGCCTGGCTGCTTGCTGAGGAAAACACACACACACACACACACACACACACACGTAATACTCTCTCCTCTCTGTCCCTAACAGGCCAGTGAAGTGCTGTGGTGGGGTAGACTTCTACACCCAGAGGCTAAACTGTAACATAATGCAATGACCAGGTTATACACAATTGCTCTGCTAAGTGTTTCCTTGTACTCATAAAAGTCACCTGAAACCACTGAAACGTTGGTATCAGGCCCAGATGAACTACAGAGGAAAGCAGCTCTGTTGAGTCTGTTATTATGCAGTCTGTAGCCCAGGTTTTCAGCAAGTGCAGGCCTGAGCAGGGACAGTGTAGGGGTCACACACAGATAAATAACAGTGTTTCTCAAACCTTTCACACTGCCTACCCCCTCAGGAACTATTTAGCTCTCCAAGTACCACCAACATTAGAATACAGTAGTGTAGGCTGACTCTAGTCAGCTGTATGACCTTTAACATTATGGTTACTGCGTTGAATTGTTCTGCACTGTCGTTAGCTGGCTACCAAAGCCTGCAGTCAGCTTTTTGTTGAGGTTAACTGTACTGACTACTGTAGAAGGAGTCTGATTTACTACAGGGATAGGAAACCAGTTTGCAGTTTGTGCCATTTCTCACAAATAACCAAATAGATTGTCCCCAACAGTTTCCTTCCCGCATGTGATGCTCTACAAATCACAGTGAAAAGAATCATTTTTAAGAATGAGTGGACAGAGGAGATTGTATTTGTGCCTGCTCTGGTGCATGTGTGTTCATTGTGCAATCAGTTAGCCTAACCCTGTGTGAAAAGAGTGTGAGAGTACAACATTAGGGAGGCATTTCAGGACAGCACGCTTCAACTTTTACACTGAGCTCTGAAGCTCGTCACACTCAGTTTACTTCTCTGTTCCCAATAGCAGTCCCAGTAGCTGTAGCTTCTGTATACTGGTACTGAACTGCTCACTGGGTACATTACAGCATGTCCTACAAGAGGAGGACAGGCTGATTTTAGTTCTGTAACTAGGAGTGCAGCACAAAAGCTGTGCATAAGCAGTCTCAGTGCTCCCCTAGGTTAAATTCAGTTTTATTTTAGACACAAATCCTAATTCAGTCAATGCCAAAGACGGTACTCTGAAGATGTCAAATTTAAAAAATTGCAGATAAAGACAAATCTGACCTTGAGGGGGATCACAAAATCACACAAGAATCCATCTTGCCAGGCTTCAGTCTATTCAGTCTATGCTACGTACCTACTACGTGGTACTAGACCAATCAGCATCCTTTGAGGAATAACTGGTATCTACGGGGTGGGCAGTTATGTCAGAACTGTTTGTTGTATTGTTAACTAGGTTAGTAGTATTGAACGTGATGTGTATGTAAAGGCACGTGTTTTTATGTAGCACAGTTCTATACGTAGCTTTTTGTGTCACTGTTTTAAACTATGTGCTAAAGAGTCTAGATCATCTGTGTAAATATCCCAAAACTTTATGAACCCACATCACAATCTTCTCTCTTATCTCTTATTGTATGGTTGCTGTGACAGCCTTATGTATCGCCTTTCTAGTCTTCCGACCACTCAAAGTGCTTTACAGTACATGTCACATTCACCCATTCACACACATTCATACACTAATGCTATGAATTCATACATTGTATGTCAGGCTGAGTGTGTCAACCTTGTTTTGCAGATGGATGTTAAAAGAGATGGACAAACATTGTGATAGTTGGGTTGCTTTTATCTTCCTTTATAGTGTACTTGTCATTCTCTGTGCTGTCCTGCATTTACTCAGTAGTTCCATGTGCACTTCTTGCTAAAAATGTTAGAGAATGAGCTGTGTGTGTGTGGGATGTGGTGTCTTTGAACATAAGGTTTCAACAATCTTCAAATCTGTTCCCAGAAGGTAGTTGCCTTTATCCTCTTTATCCTATTCATGTCTATACCCATGCATTTTCCAAATGCTAAATGACAGTTCACTGAGAGGTCAGGCATCATTACACCATTTTTGTGCTTCTATACTATACTTTTGTCACACTTTATTTTTATATTAGATTTTTGTCTGTGCCTTTACAGCTTTCCAGCACTCCCCAGTATTTTCTTCAGTGGTTATGCTTGAGTTGTGTGTGTTGCGAACAAGGTCAAGAGAATTATAAATCAATTCTAAAACGCAGACAGTTGTCAAAAAAGTATCCCCCAACCCACACAATGATGTTTTGCTCCTTTTTCTTTGCTAAGTACGTCTAAATTATGATCACCCACAAAGGACAATTTATTCTGCACATTACAAAGCATATAGAGAGAGCAAATAGGCTTTACATGCAGAACATAGACAACACAGCTCATTTTAACATAGCAAATGTGCCATCCACTGCTCCTATATCCCCCATCACACAGTCAAATGATCCCTGTAGTTTTAAGCACCACAACCAACGAGTGATGGCTTTTCTTCTATGCAACTGTTTTATGAAGTCATTGAATGCACATTATGGCGATGCTCCTGAGAGGGAAAGGGAGCGGCGGGGCCTGCAGATAGAAAGGCATGCTGGGGGTTCATTGCATGCACATGCTCACTGGCACTGACGAGCTGGCAGACAGAGCTGTTAAATATCCAAAGAAGGCTGCGTGTGTGGAGGGTGTTCAGATTGGACTGTTACAGTGATTGACCTTGTCCACAAGGCCTGTCTAGACCGTCGCCCACTCTCTCCTCTGCTCCTCCACACAGTTCATTAGGCACTGATGGCCTGCTTTTGTTTGCTCATCACTGACTGTACAGTAATAAGAAATTTCCAGCCACTGCTGAATTGTATTCACTGTGGCACATCATCCAAATCACTGAACAGAAATGGAATTAGTCCACGAAAGTGCATATATAAATACTGATTTTAAGCTAGGGTTTAAAAACAAACCCTTTTTAACCTGCCTGTGTTTGTATGTTTGTTTGCACAGTAATGTACACCTCCTGTAGTATGTGATGTAATGTGTGCTTTTTCTATTGTGTGATAGTGTAACAAAGCTGATGATGATGACGTGCACTGTCAAATAGGGGCAGTTTACCCTCTGTCACTGGCTGCCGGGGGCCGACACCCCACTAGAGGTTGTTCTAGGTCGATGCTTAACTCTCATTGGTCCCAAAGTGCCCTCGGCCAATCACAATGACCCATCAGAGACCAACTGTGTGTTCAAGCCTCAGGTGTGACTCTGCAACCTGAGTGGGAAATACCGTTGTTGTTTTTGGTTTTGTTCAGAGTTGCGACCTGCTAAAGGTTATGTCTGCCCTGCAGGGCTGAAAGACACTGCAGAGTCAGCCCTCTGGATGACAAGGGCCCTGATAAATACAGGGTTTCCCCAATGTGTTTTATAGAAGAGGTGGGACATTTCATTTATTTTTTGCAGAAAAAAAAAGTTAATTAAATATTTATGTAAGCAAGACAATTTTAGACACACCACAATGATAATAATAATAACTTATTATATATACAGTATATATATA
>NW_023339651.1:17983243-17983619 GCF_004916995.1 Morone saxatilis
ATATATATATATATAAACTATAAAATTAATTAATAAGTAAAAACCAAAATAAAAACATCAAGAATAAAAAGCAGCTTTATACAAGTCTGTTTCGAGGAGTGATTTCAATTGGACTCTAACACAAAATGCACATTCAGCTTTAGTTTATAGCTGTGACTTTCGGACGGATAACATAGTTTTGCTTGGAGATCTGAAGCAGTTTGTTTGATAAGGTGAGAGCAATTCAATAAAAATGATCAAAGTACTTTACGATTCTAAAAGAAATGCCAATGTAATAATATAACTATTTATCATACACTTTTTTAAACATAATTGTCAGTGGGGCTTTACAATTAATGGAAATATTAGCTAAATCACCGTATAACCAAGTGCAACA
>NW_023339651.1:17983765-17984268 GCF_004916995.1 Morone saxatilis
TCATTCCCACTAATTGTAAATCATTTTTGCCATGTCATGCAGCCCTGATTGTCAGCTTGCCATTTAGATGTATCCCGAATCATATTCACTGTGCAATATACTATACAGGTTGTTTATAGTATATTTATTAAATAACTAATTTATAATTCTTGACTCTGCTGTTTTATAGTATTTTCCACTACATTTGTTGCATATCGTGCCTTTGATATAGTCTGAATTGATTCAATATGTTTAAATTGTATATGAACAATGTGCACTGTCAAAAACAGTTTCTGAATGTAACTTGTATTTGTAGTGTGTGTGACAACAGCAGCAGAAGTGTTCTCACCCAGCAGATTCCTCTGACACGGCTGTGAAGTTATTTATGTGAGAAAATGTGACCAAGTATGTGTGTGTAGCCCATGGTCTTTTACTTTAATTAAAACCTCAATCAACCCCCATGACAAGATTGACTGGTGCAAGCCTCTCTGTGTGTGCTAGTGTGTGTATGTGTGCGCATGTGT
>NW_023339651.1:17984296-17986770 GCF_004916995.1 Morone saxatilis
AGTCAATCTCTGTTCTGTGACTGACATGAGGTACACAGGCCAGAAATGCTGATCAGGAAGGTGACAGAGCTGGATGTCATCTCAAAGACACAAATCCAGATTACATTTGCTCCCGGTTTGCTTTGTCTTGTTTTAGTTATTCCTCATTTGGCTCCATACAACCCTTAAACAAGAGCCACAGTGTGTTTATCAGCTCGACACAATGTACCAGAAACTTCACCTGTCCCACGATGTTTGTTATGGTAACAGGCCAAATTTCAACTGATACTATAACCTGTGTATCTGTCTGTTGCAGTAGCATCCACCTGCCCCCACACACACAGACAAACACACACACACACACACACACACACCAATGCTCGCTGCCTAACTGGCCGTCAAAGAGCGGAGGTGAATGGAACAAAGATGTGTTGTTGTGAGCGTGACGATCAGCTCCCCGTGCCTGACCATCTGCAGCGGCCCGGGCTCAGCAGGAGGACGGGGAAATGAGGTCAGCTCAGCTTTTGAAGCCGGCAAGCTGCAGGCAGACGAGGCACCATGCGGGGACTGGAAGCTCACATGAAAGGCAATCAACCAAAATAGCCAAATATTGTTACGACTGTAGACGCGCATGTTGCTCAGTCTGGGGGCTGAGAAATTCAAACTGGAATGAGTCACTTTTCCCCCACTCTGCTGTTGATGTAACCTGTCGAGTGTGATTCCTAGTTTAAAACACAATGTGCCGAAGCCATCTTAAAATATATGGAGAGTCCTGCGCATCAGCTCAGGTGTCTGTTGTGCTTTTCTTTAATTCTATTGTTAAATTACAAAAGAGCAAAATGTCTCTTTACAAATCTCAGATATCCAAACTGAGCTTTTGACAGAGCAGATGGTGAATTATGCAAAAAGACCAAAAAAACATTGACTGTAAAGAGTCTCTCTTTTACACATCACTGTGTTAAAAAACATTTTAACATACACTGCACAGCCTTTGTAAATACTACATCTGTGTTATGTATGTTGACTTGATTTTTTCATATTTAATTTCATTCTCAGATCTGTCTGTAGGAGCAGGAGTCATTAAGCAGTCAACAGCACTTGCAGTTGTTTTTCAAATGTATTATTAGGCAGTTATATAGCTCTATAGCTGTACTATTGAAGTGTTGAACCTCAGCCATGATAACAGGTCTTCGTATATGGGGGGGCATGGTAACTGTCTCTGTTCAAATATAGTCTCTGTCATCAGAAGTGTATGTCACTCTTGATATCTCTCATGGACTGTGACATCACCCATAGGTTTTCTGAAGAACTGCTGTGAAGCTCAGTGTGGTCGTTTCTGGATGTCGCTATTTTGGTAGTCCTGACTCCCTGGCTCTCTGCTAATCCAAATAGGGCATGGATGAAGGTGAGGCAGGCTGAATAAAGCCTGGGAACTGAAATATCTGCCTGTGACAGCACCCACCTGTCACTCAAAGCAGCCATGCCCCAATAATGCATAATTTTAAGCCTTAATATAATTTAAACAGGTGAGTTATACAAGCAAATTAGCTTAACTGACCAAAACTGCTTTTTGTAGTTGGGCATTTTATTGAGTCCTTATGGAGACTCACTTCTGGAGGCAGCCTCAAGTGGCCATTAGAGGAACTACAGTTTTTGGCACTTCTGTTTTGGCTTTATTTATCATCCACAGAGGTTGCTGCTTGACCTCCAGACTGTGGTTTAATGTTGTGACAAGCAGAAGATCCAGATATTATAGAAGATGGTGGAGACCAAACCTAATATCCTGATGGTATATTAAGGCTGTCCTTCCGCCTCTGTGACACTGTTATACTAAAGAGTACTATATATATATATATATAACTATGCTTCCATACGTCCGGATGCTGTGCCATCAGTGTATGAATGTGTGTGAATCCTTAGTTTCTGTTTCTAATGAGCAGTTGGCACCTTGCATGGTTGCCTCTGCCATCAGTGTATGCATGTGTATAAATGGATGAATGTGATGTGAAGACTAGAAAGTGCAGTCCATTTACCATCATGACTTGGCATCTCACAGTACTGAAAAAAGAATAAGAACTAACTCTGTCGAAACAGAGAAGGGATTTCTGTCACAATTTCACCTGTTTCTAAGGTGCATAGAGAAAGGGAAAAAGTCAAAACTCCAGCACCTGCGCTCATCTTACAATAAAGTTGTTCTATATGCTGCAAGTGTTTCTGGAGTTTTGAAGAAAACTAACTAACTAGATTCCATCCATGATTCAATATCCACAACTTCTCAATTATATGTATTCAAACAGCCAATTGACTTTTCCTCTCCATATCAAACCTGACCTGGTACTGAGGCACCATATGAGTTTTCCTGCTCCAGAGTCATAATCCTATATACATATATATACAGTCAAGCCAGAAATTATACACCCCTGGCAAATTTTGACTTAAAGTTACTTTTATTCAACCAGCAAGTTTTTTTTTTTGACCGGAAATGACACAGGCAT
>NW_023339651.1:17986870-17992052 GCF_004916995.1 Morone saxatilis
ATAGACGCTTACAGAAACTTCCATCACTACAACATTAACCTGATCGCGGAATCATGTTGCAACATTATTAGGACAAAAAAGTATAAAGTGCATAAAGCATCAGTCTTCGACGAGTTGGAAATGAGAACGGGTTGCCTACGTCACTGGCGTACCATGGTATTCACATGCATCATCAACAGAGGGCGCTGCACAATGCACATCAACCTGTAGAATATGACACTCCCACTTTGGAAGACCTGCTATTTTTTCAGCTTTTCAGCTTCAAAACCAATTTATTTTTGGTAGAAATGCTCCAAACTGTTCAAAACTAGGTGCTTGAACCAGAATGGAGCAGTTCTCTGTTCCTATATGTGATGCTGAACTCCATTTTTGAATATTTGGTAGTATGAATGTTTATCGCTTACAACCATAGAGGTACCAGATTTTGATACAGAGCCCCCATTTGGGTTGAATCCGTGTCAGCTGAGGTTACTTCAGGTTAAGCTCCCAAAGACGTACATCAGTTCTCCACTAACATGATTGTTTCATATCCCTCACATCAGCATCAGCCTTTCACAACCACAACCAGTAAACAAGTAGAATACACACAGATGCATAGTGTTGTCTGTCTGTCTGTCTGTCTGTCTGTCTGTCTGTCTGTCTGTCCACTGCTCTCTCTCTCTCGCCCTATCTCTCTCCCTCCCCTCTGGCATACATGACAGCAGCAACGAGGACAAGCTGTTTTTCCTGCTGATAAATATTCCGACATGCCGTGCCTGACAGGCCGGGTTCACCAGGCAGGAATTGGGATGGACAGGCTGTTCGTGTGTGTTTAGGTTTGCACAGGCGTGTGTGTGTGTGACAGCCCGGTCGTTTCCTTGGTGCCAGGGCAGCGTTCTGAATCGGCCTAAGACGCTCCCTCTGGCCAGAGCCCAGCAGACTCTGTGTAACTAGACCTCTGTTGTTCCCACCCCTCCATCCTTCCCCCCCTCCACCACCCTCTGCTCCCTGCCTCATCAGCTCACCCAGAGGAGGAGGGCTGGGTGCTGCTTTCTTGCCAGCCTGGAAATGCTGACATGCACAGGCTGGCATCCCTTCACTTGGAACAATCTTCCTCCTCTACACTCTCTCCTCCCTCCCTTCCTCCCTCCCTCTTTCTTCTCTCTTTTCCCTCGCCTTTCCTTTGCTGTCTAAACCACGCGTCCAGCCAAAGCAGAAAATAGAGTGGGATATTTATAGAAAGATGAGATAAAGGGGGGATAGTGCCTCTTTTACACCGGACACGGGGGATTATGTTTTATTATTATGTCTCTCCGTTCTTTCTTCCCTCTCCCAGCTCCTTTTTCTCCTTCTGCTTTTGTCTTTCTTTTAACAGGCAGTTGCCAGTTCCTGTCCCCTAATTACTGTTCCTCTTTGGATGGCTGTCTTCTTTCAAACAAAATAAGCTTAACACAACACAGTGGAGTGGAACAACACATTTGGGGAGGGGAAGGGAAGTAGAGGTGTGGAAATAGGTTGAGACGTTACAGAATAGGCTTGAGGGAAGGGCCGGTCAGGGTTATTAAAGAGGAAAGAGGAGAAGAAATAACGTACCACTGCCAGTGTGTATTGCATTACTGTGTGTGTGTGTTGCCAGCCTTTCAAATTAATTGATTAATGGATTTGCTAATTATGAGAGCCATATGCTAGAAAACCTGTACTGTATGAAGTGGAGAGTGCTGGGAGTGAACATGTTGCCTAATGACACTCAGCAACTGTAATGAAAATATATTAGTTTCATATATGTTAGTTTCTTTCTTCCAATTTTCTCCATTTGGTTTCTTTTTCTCCAAATCGTTATTGCCTAAATTACTCCCAACTCATGCACTGTTCTGTCAGTGTGGTCACCTGTCTTTGGATTGGATATGCAGATGAAAGATTTGGATATAAATTATTGGCTTCCTCAGCAGTGAATTATGATTTTAAAAGTGGCAAAGTAGATTACATAGAATATATACTTTAGTAAAAGTAAAATTACAGGCTTGAAAAAAATACTCAAAGTACACAAAAAAGGGTAATTACAGCAACGTGAGAAGTTGTAATTATTTACTTTACTTACCAGTGCTGATGTCATACCAGTATTGGAGTCAATAGAAACCTTAGTGGCTCTGTCCTGTTCTTTGTTGGACTGGGAAACTTGTTGTTAGTCCTCATCCTCAAATAATTTTCTCATGTAAAAAAAGAAACGCACTGTTTGACAATATGATTAATAAAGCATAACTCTGAAACCTTATGTTGATTGGTAAAGTAACTAAAAGCTCAGTGACGTGTGTGTGGCATTACATAATGACACATATATATTAAATTTTTCCTTTTAATACTGTGCTATAATATGAGGGCTAAGCTACCCTGCTGTACAATAACCCCTCTGCTTCTTTATTATTTACATCATTACAGAATGTCTAAATTAGCATGATATCACATAGTAATTTAAAGATGATGTATTTAAAGGTTTTAGTTATGAGATGAGCAGCAAACCACTTCCTGCTATGTAAAGATATAGTGGAGTCATGGTGTCACACTCCCTCTGCCTGTGTTGCTATCACAGCATATCTGTAGTTTATTTACAGAGCCAGTCTGCTCCGCCTAAGTAGAGTGACTGAAACTGATGTTTTTATCATCTACTTCAGTCAATTAAGGATTTATTTTCACTAAACCAGAGTTGTTGATTGTTGGAACAGTGGAAATGCTAATAAAGAATGTTTTATTAGATTTTTAGTTATGTCCACTTTGAATTAAATTATAATGTTATAATGTGCGAGGTAAGGTGGCAAGCAATAGCAATATTCCGGCTGTCTCTGTGGGGATCATTCCCTTAGTTTTGTCAGACAAAAACCAGAACTTTTAGCGGATGTACTTTCATGGGCACATTTGTCTCCAAGGATTAACAATAGCTTACGTTGCACCCATTTTAGCCTTTTTACAAATATTTTTGCATCTCGCTCTGTGAATTAAGGGTTTATTTTATCCAAACCAGCATTGGTAATTGTTGAAAGATGGTTTCAGTGAATTTTATTTTGTTTCTGTCCCATTGTTTTGGTCTAAGAACCTGGTGCTCTAATGCAACATCTAGTGTGAAGTGAATTATATATAACCTTTTAAATGCAGACAATTATATCTCCTGTCACACCAACAATAATAAAAATGGGCTCTGGATGGGATACATTTTTACTGAAATGCTGCTAAAAGTACATTGTTTGCATCAGTTTACATCATTACTGGTTGACTGTTCCTAACTTTACTGTCGGTGCAAACATCGGCTGTTTAAATGAGTAGCAAGTTGCGGTGACACTGACGTGTTTTTACAGACTGTAAACTCAATGTGAAGTTTTGAGGCAGTGGTGGACACGGCAGAGTCTGACATTCCTGTCAAACTGTGACTCCAGATGACTTGGAGGAGGTATGTGATTAGAGAGAGTTGGCAGTCTTGAACACACTGACATACACATGAGGGAGAGGAGCACACAGGTGACAGTCGTATTGATTTTTTTTTTCAATTTCACACAGAATTTGTGATTTGTTTGTTTGTCTATCAATAATAGCCCACTTGTATCAGCTTATGTAAAAAAAAAAAGGCTGCTGCTTAGATGCTGTCACTAGGATCTGTACACACACACAGACCTCCATATACACACAAACCACTTCATGTGTCCCTCCACAGGATGCTGGCCATGTGTTGGCCATTGTGTTTCTCTGAGGCATTAGCATATATCTGATGTCATATTGCGTCTGTATGTTTGTGTTCGTTGTGTGTGGGTGGACCAAAACAGGTTTGCATGAACATACTTACTGTATGCCTCCTACATACACACACACACACACCTTTTAGTCAGACAAATGGGTGACTGTCATGAACACATTTTCATGATGTTGACTGTAGTGACAGTGTTGCGCTGTCAAGGCACTTACGCTGTTGTGTTTAGAGTAATTAGTTTCATGATGGCCCCCTCTCTCACAAAAGGTCAGCCACAATTCAGCTTACAGCAGCTGATTTGTTGTCAACAGCACATGGGTTCCACAGTGAATGATGATTCCTGACTGATTCACAAGTGTGGGTTTGTGTGTTTGTGTCCTGTGATGAATTACAACTGTTGTTCATGTAAGGGAGGAGTTGGTTACTGCTCCTTTTTTGAAGTTTTTACCTTAAACCTTACTGTTTTGGATAATCACAGTGTTGAATATATGGTTACATATTGGCTCTAAAACCCTCCACTTATTAGGTATTGTCACCTAAGAGATTAAACCCTAGAGGCATTTTTTAACTGATAGTTATCAGCTATATTTGCCAGGCCCGAGTGAGGAGAAAACCTCCTATGGTAAAAGCAATGGGACCAGTATCTCTAGCCATCAGTCAGTCATATATAGAGGTGCTGGGCCCTGGTACAGACATCATAACTGCAGGCATAATGGTGTATTTGCTTCTGTGAATACACAAGGGTGTGTATCACATTGTGAGACATTGAAATTAATACTATAAAAGAGACCTTAACTTGCAGTTGTAGATGTATGATCTCTGATCAGTACAACTAATTGATCTGTGTGGATGTATGTGGCTAATGGTTAGCCGAAGTGTTTTGTATGAATTTACAGTTGAAATGAAGGGCGGCTGTGGCTCAGAAGTAGAGCGGGTCGTCCACTAATCGGAAGGTTGGCGGTGCGATCCCAGGCTCCCCTCGCTGCATGTCAAAGTGTCCTTGAGCAAGGTACTGAACCTCAAATTGCTTCTGATGCTGTGTGTATGAATGATTAGTTTCCGTTCTGAGCAGGTGGCACCTTGCATGGCAGCCACTGAATGTGTGGTGTACAGTGCATTAAGTGGTTGAAAGACTGGAAAGGCGCTATATAAATACAGTCCATTTACCATTTAAAGGAGTACCATGTCTTTCCATGTAGCTCTGAGTGTGTGTTTGTTTTTGTCAAGATGGTAGTTTATGTATGCACATTACAGTATGTATACTTTTGTGACAGCTTTTAATCACTGTGCATGTAGCATTTTCTCTGTATGTAGAGACTGCCAGTCGAAAGGACGACAATATCTGTATCCCATCGCATAGTGAGTAAGAATTGAGCTGTGGTTCTACATTGTGTGTTCAAATGGAATGTGTGTTGATATTTGGATATGGATATCTTCAGCCTTGACATGCAGTCTGTGTGTGTGTGGGGG
>NW_023339651.1:17992077-17996565 GCF_004916995.1 Morone saxatilis
GGGGGGGGGGGGGGGGGGTTGTTCCTTTGTGCCTCTGAGCCAAGGCAGTGGGGAACAGGATTCTTACTTCCGTCTCACACCAGTGAACAGGTGTGGGGGTCAGGCGTCTGGAGTGTGTGTCTGTGTGTGTGTGTGTACTGAAAGTTGCTATAGAACATGTCGAGACGTGGCGCTCAGTGGCATGGAACTGATTGCCCTGCCAAACCCTGACAATTACCATCCGGGCTTGGAGACATCACCACACACACACACACACTTTTCAATTCCAGTCTTCAGTTTCTTTCCTCTCCAGCCCAGTACCCAGTGGTGGTTGTCGTTCTCTGACCATCATGTCATGAAGGGAGATGGAACAGGAGGCTATACCCAGCTACTGATGTCTTTTCTCAACATTTCGACATACACACATTTGTTAGGCCTTTCTCACAATATACAACAATGTGACTTATGTACAGTAATAACATTAGACACAGACGCTACATGTGTTATGTAAGGGGGAAGGCAGAAGAGGAGACTGACTGGGGTGTTGTGCTCCTTTCATGTGCTGTCAATGATCATAATTGTCAGTTTTACACATGCACAACCTGACAAACAGCTCAATACACCAGAGGAAGTGTAGGAAATTTCTGTGAGACACAAGTTATTGTAAGGTGATGGCAATGAAAGCCATGTGAGTAACCATCATGGTGGCGGGAAAGTCATACAAATCATTTGTGTAACAGTGACTTCTAACAATGTAGGAAAGCTCTTACGATTATGTCATCCTGGCAAAAGCAATGTCAGATCAGAAAATGCCAATGTGGATAGTGTTAAAGTCTGTTTGCACAGCTAAAAGCTGCAAATCAATCAGTTTGCTCCTGTCCTTGGAAGTTTGCTGTCCTTGTACTTACTGAACTTATTTATTCAGTGTGAAGATTCTCATTCATCCAGATGCGTACTCTTTTCAAGAATGTAAATTAAGTTCAGGTACTTTTGACTTAGCACATCTATGTTTTAAAGGTAATACGAAACCACACAGTTTGTTTTATTTTTAAATCAAAGGCATTTGAATGTACAATAGCTGGTATTTCTGACATTCCAGTTTAAATAGGACATCAGAAGGAATGCTTGGAAGCAGCATTGCAACAGCAAACAGTATGAATATACTTTTGATTGCATTTTACATATAGCTTGACCCCATTATGCTGTTGCTGGCTTCAAACCCATGTCAGACATTCCTCAGGCTGTATGAAAAGCCCAGTGAAGGCAACATATTGATTGGTTATGTCATAAACTTCATGCTGTAATTTAATATATCTGAGCGCCTTTTGCTGATGTGCATATGCATGCAAGACTCTGTGCATGTGCAAACACATACATGTTCACAAGCATGAATGTTTAATTTAACAAAGCTATTTTGAGCCCACCATCATTATCTTTGTCCTCAAGTGGAACACTCCTTTAAATATGCTAATTCAGCCAGTGGAGGCTCTGGCAAGGTAATTGTTAAGCTTGTTTAGTTTGACAGTTTGCCTTGTTGTGTTTGTAGCAGACTCCCTTTCTCAAAGTACACACTTAACACAAAAAACTGCACTACATGGTTTCTTTATTTTGCTGAGCCTGTAATAAAGGCTTTAGTTGTGTCTCGTTCAGATTCAAACCATATGGCATTATTTTCAAGTTCCATATGAACATCACAACAGACAGTCTAGCTGTATTTATGGGTGTTTGATAGAACTCAAAGGTATCTTAATACAAGCAAAAATCCATGCATGTGACTGCTTCATGTCACCCCTTACTGTATATACATTAGTGGGGAGAATAGGGCTGTGTATTAGCAAGAATCACAATACGTATCATGATACAGGGGTTACGATGCAATGTATTGCACTATATATAGTAATATAATGTTAACAAGCAATTTTTATTTTAGAAACATCTGTCATAGTATAAAGAACATGCCATCATGTGCATAAAATCTGAGATTTATGCAAGAAGAACAGTGTTATCTGCATTTATATTATACATCACAGTCCCTGTAACATCTAACATTGTAGCCCTTAGTTTACGTTTACAACACTGCTATCTAGCAGTAACAAGTTAAACACAAAAATGTATAGTGTTTTTGAGAATCGATACAACATTATAACACAAAACATTGCAATACAATATTCTGACTGTGGCTGTGTGTACGACACTGATTAGTTAAGTTAAGAAATGTTTTTGAAACGTAGTTAAGTGCAATGACCAGTTCAAAATTGAAAATGTACAGAGAAAAGCATAACAGACTGTCCTAGTATACGTGTGCTGACTCAGGCTGCAGTTTGATTGATAGAGAGTTCATTCAGTAGAGCTCCTGGCAGGTGTTTGAGCTCACTGTGGTTTATGATGTCGGGATCAGAGATTAACAAGAAGATGACCATTAAGAGACTGTCCTCAAATGACCCATGAGATGTATGAGGTGCATTTGGATGTATTTGTTTTTGCGTGTCATTGGTCTGTTTATCCCTGTGTGATCACATACAGTATAACAGGAACAATGAGCAGAGCAAAAAAATCAAGTTTTATCATACAACACAATAATTGGTCTAAATCCTTTGTTGTTTTAGACCTTGGATTTTCGATAGCAGATAGCTTCAAGCATTGAGAATACTTCAACCTAACTTGTTCATTCAAAGTCGCAAGTGGTCTGACCATGTCTTTGATCAGTGTTGTTACCTGTCTATGAATGTCCACACTGGTAGGTGCCGAAGGTTGTTGTTTATGTGAAAAGTGACAGACGTGGCACATATATGCAAATGAGTGATGAACCAACATAGTGTTGCTTTTTCTTTGTAAGTGTAAGTAAGGTGTTGTTCCAACACCATCCTCCAGAGGAGCTTCAATGCACCCTTTCATATATCTCCAATTCTGTACACGCTTATAGCATGTCATGAAAGAACATCCACACACTGCTGACTCTTTAGCGGGCCATGCAGATAATTTTATCATTCTGGTGGCCAAATAATGGTAATGTAATGTACTCTAACTAATATAGAGGAGGTCTTTTATTAAATGGGCCATTTTAATCCATCATTCGACACATCTTGTATATCATATGGCAGCCAACGTAAATCATTCCAATGTGGATTTCTTTTACAGCTTCACACGTGAAACTAAATGCTGTTTTAAAGATTTTTTTCATTTCTTCAAAGAATGTCATTCTATCTAAGCTATTGCATGCTTGTTGGTGAGATGCTATTGGCATTTAAATTGGGAGTAAGAAAAAACGTATAAAAGCCGAGTTCTATAATGCTAATTGTATAATGTCACAGCATGCATGAACACAGTCTTTAAACCCACATTTCTGTCTTGTACTGAGGATGAAGAGATAAAATGGTTAAACTATATTATTTCTCTGTTAGGAGAATATTAACCACCAGTGGGAGGTAGAAGTTGAGAGAAAAAGACAAATGGGGGTACAGTAGATGAGGAGGAGGAGCAGGAGGAGGAAAAGACAAGAGCAGGGGACCTGCAGATTTCAGGAAACCAAATTTAGGACTCCGAAGAATTCTTTTAATGTTTCCTCGAACTGGATTAAAGACCAAGTGAACAACCAAAGCTGATAAGATCTACATATGGTAATTCTGTTTTAACATAGCTAACAAATATCCCCAAAGTAAGATTGAGCTGTAGAGGAGAAAGAATATTAGAAAGTGATATAAATTCAGTCTAGTTCAGGTATATTATCCAAAAGGAGGACATTTGTTTTACAGCAGGACAGCTTAAAAACAATAAAAAAAACTATAAAACAACAAGACAATAGAGGACAAAAGTACTTCTCTGTAAAACATTGTGTAAGCTGTTGCTCCTCTTGTTGGAGCCACTTTTGTACAAAGCTACAAAGACAATATAAGAAAGATTGCATACTTTTTCATTTTAGTATGTACTTGGGACATACTACTCCATCATGACATTTGAAGTAAAGGGAAAATGTATGCAATTAGAAAGACTTAAACCCTAGACTGTTGCTGAGCTCACGAGAGATGGAGGTCAACCCAGAGATCTCTTCTGTTTTTACTTCGTAATGTATGTAGCATACAGTATTATATTGATAACAGTGAAATGACATGCATTTCTCTGTCATTCTTATTTTCATAGTCATGCTATTTTGTTGTTATTGTTTACCTTTATGATAACACTTGGATGCGCTGTCATCTGTCTGTGCTCTCGGTGGCTCAGACAATGTGACAAATCTTCTGCTGCACAGAGGATTGGGGGTCAGAATAGCCGGAAGCATGCCCGCTTGCAAACTGCAAAATGCGACTGAATGCAGTGGGACATACTGGTATTTCTGGCATATTGCATTTGACATACTATGTATTGGGACATTCTAAATCTTTTTCTGGCATACTAAATAGTATAGTGGTATGGGTACTGGAACACACCCATGGGTTACCATCTCTCTCCATATATAACCACCTGTTACCATGTGACCAAGTCAAGTTCCACACTTTGGTCACATGATGACAA
>NW_023339651.1:17996589-18001478 GCF_004916995.1 Morone saxatilis
GACAAATGAGCCAGTTCCACTGAAGTAAACCCTGAGATGCAAGTGTTCAAAAAGCTAGTAATTAGGTCTTTAAACTTAAGTTTATTTGTCACACTATGGGTAAGATATTGTTTTGGGCTACAACTAACATTTATTTTCATTATTGACTGATCTTGATCCCCCCCCCCCCCAAAATGAAATAAAATAAAATACCCAGCACCATTTTCAGGAATTCAACTTTCAGTCTTATTTTCTCTGACTAACAGTGCAAAACCCAAAGAAGAAGGAGTTGTAACTAGGGAATATTCAACATTTTGTTGGACTGAAAGGATTAGCCGATTATCAAAGTAATTGCCAATTAATTATCTGTTAATGAACTTCAGCTCTATATTGTATTGGATTGAATGAATGTAGGATTCCTGGTATTCAATAAACATAAATGTCTTACATCTGTCAAAACCGTAGTTGTGTTTTAATATCGAAATTCACAACATGTTCCTTTTTGCTTTTACATTTAGGCAATTGATGAGTTTCTTTGAGTTTTAGAGCCGAAGACACCCTGGGAGATAATAGAGGGAGGAGAAAGCAGTAAAGGAGAATACAAAATCCTCCTTAAGGGGGGAGAGGAAACACCTTTCATGATTGCTGCTGTTTAATAATACATGTGTCTGCAGTTCTGCTGCCCGGAGCTACAGCCCAATAACACGGCATCTCCAGCACTCTGCCAAATGCTTCATACGAGCTACACCACAAATGCACTCCCAGCACACTCAACACCTCAACATGAATAGCAGCTGTGTAAGGCTAACAACCGTCAGTGCAAGCCAAAAAGATAAAGAAAATGTGGTGTGGGCTTAAAAGGAGCTTTAGCCTTGGTACAGTAGATGCCCACTTCACACACACAGAGAGAGAGAGTAGTATTGAGTTGCAAGATGAATTGATGGAGGTGGGAGGTAAAGTCACCTTTGTTTCTTGTCTCTGTTATTAATTGTGTGTGTATGTGTGTGTGTGTGTGTGTGTGTGTGTCCTCTCTGTATCTTCCTGCTATACATTTCTTTAGGACCTAACCTTATATTGATGGAAATTAATCACAGTTGAATATTGACAGCCGGCTCTACAAAGGTTAGATCATTGACCGCAGCTAATGCTCATGGGAAATTTGCTGCTGTCAAGCTACCCTCGAGCAAGGCACTGAATCCCCAGTTCCTGCAGTGTGTGTGCTCAGTGACTGCTGTTTATCCAAGCAGCTAGCTCCCAGTGTTAGTGTTGTGGACCTGCATGGGTGTTACTTCAAACATGGCTGTTTTTTGGCTTTGATAAATGAAAGGTTGAATACAATCCATTGATGTCTTTGTGTGTCTGTCTTTCTTCATCAGGCAGTTGGATAGACAGAGAGAGTCTAACAGAAGCTCCTCACATTAATTCGACATCCCATCCACAGACGACCACAGCTCCAACAGGTAGGCCTCACCGGCACGGTTTCCACCCCCATTTCTAAATTCGATTTTTTTATCTGACAAAGACTGAACGGAATTCCAGCAATGTTCCATTCAGTCGCCCACTGTGATGAAAACACATTACTTGACTTTATCAGCCCAATAATAGGTCCATGCACACAGCACAGCAGTTCAGCATGTGCCTTGGATGTTCTAAAGTAAATCTGTTTACCACATCCTCAGATGTATGACCCAGGGGTCTACCGTAACCCTGTTTCTGATTCGACTGGTGCAGTTTGTATTTATGCAACATCATTTGGTAACCATAGTAACACCATAGTATGTACATCACTGAGTGTGGGGATTCTCCCTCACATATCAGAAAGTGAAAGTTTAAACAGAGGCTCGTGCACTGCTCCATTTTTTTAACAATTCTTCATGAAAAACGTAGGAATACAACACATCTTGTGTTGTACTGTTTTTGTTTTAATTTTAATAACATTTAGGACCAGTTGCAGTCTTGACAGATAATGCTCACAAACATGTAAAGTAGTTTTTCTTAAGACACTAGAGAGGAGGGGTTTTAGTAAAGTGCTGTGTGACGTTTTGCTGTTTTAAATTCTTATTTTTTCCCCAGCTTAGCTAAAGTTAAGGGGTTACAGCATCCAAAGGACACCTCAACCATAGACATTATGTAGTTCTACAATAGAAGCAAGAAGAACAAATTAAAAAAGTTTTTTTTGTTTTTGGCTGGGAAGACTAAAGTTAAGCCAAAGCTTGTCATATCTAACATCGGTTTCATTATCTTATTATTAGAAATTGGAATAATAGCATAAAGGGGGCGTTATGATCACAGAGTAGCATTAAGGTTTATCAAGTAGCAAATTGCAAAAATTATTGTTACTATTGGAAAACATGATGGACCCTTGGGTTGGTTCATAATTAATTTGTGTGTCTGTGTGTGTGTGTGTTTGTGATGTTAATAGGAGTTCAATGCCTTAGTTGTTCTCTGGAGGCTTTTTTTTGTTTTCGGTTCTCAAAGAAAGTGGTGTCAGCACACAAGAAGATGGAAAATGAGAAAAACTGGGCTAGAGGCACCAGGGGGGGTCTGAGAGACTTTCCAGACTGCAGTGTTTTTGTGTTTGTGTGTGTGTGCTTTCGCAGTGTAACTGATTTGGGTATTTAAAAAGCAGTACATATTCTGTAGCTTTGGGGGAGATTCTTGGAAGGATTTGAACACCCCCACCACTTATTCCCTTTCTAACCTTCTCCGCTTTGCCTCATCGTTCACTTCCTAGAAAAAATCCCTGAGCATCACTGAAAATGTGTGCAGAATATATTAACGTGCTATTCAAAAATAACCCCATTCTCTGGACCCCTGGACAACTATACAATTGAAATCACCAACTCATTGTATTTGTCATTAGCATTTAGTGACGACTGTCCAGATGCTGTAAGTTGTTAGTGGTTAGCTGCGGCCTCCAGGGGGAGATCCAGAGCTCCAGGCTCTATGGGGGGGTCTGAGAGGATTATGTGCCTGGCAAGGTGCTCTTTTGTGTGGGGAGACAAGGCAGTTGAGTAGCCCTCAGATCCAGGCCACAGGCACAGAGATGAGCTGAAAGGATAATCGCAGCAGTTTATCTACTGTATTGTGGATTTAATGGAGCCTATCTGCCAACATTTTACCTTTACTGCAAATGACCTCCATTAACTCTTACTGCACTTTTCAATAACAAAATTTAGCTTTGCCAGTTTGGAATGTGACATCCGACTTGGCCTGTATTAAGTGAATAAAGATTTTCACTATATCTGCAAGGCAGGAATTATACGATGGCCAGTGCTGTGGATGACCCACCATATGGCCATAATGCCCCTTCTAAAATGAACTACCCACATGGCCAGTTTGGCATTGCCCTGTTTTGAACTGGCTGTTGTTCCCTTGAGCTCTGGAAGCTGCGGGTCAAACACGATCACTCTGATCCCGTTTTCTCTTATTGGAGTTTTTCCACAACGCCAGAAAAAAAATCACAAGAGAAAATGCAATAACTGCTAGCAGCTAACTAGCTAACGCATCACACACTCAGTTTACCCACAAGTCCACCTTTCTTAAAGGGGAAGGCTCTGGCGTTAATACTCAGGTGCAGTTAGGCTGTGGGTATGCAAACTAGAGGTGGAGGAAGTATTCAGGTCCATTAAGTAAAAGTATTAATACTAACCCCACTGTGAAAATGCTGAACTACAAATTTTAGACCTTACTAAGTGTTAAAGCAAACCTTGCCTAAAGAAGTCATTGTGCACTAAAATGTTCCCTGTCAGTGCTTTACTATTATATTTAATGTTTTTGGATTAATATTACCTCTATAGTATACAATGTGCAGTCACAGCACTCTTGCAGACTAACTGCATGTCACATTGTGGGAGATGGGTCTAATAAAGTCTTGCTCATAATCAGTGTGTAACTATACATTATCCGTTTTGAGGCATGTCAGATTGTATAATTAAGTTTCTGGCACTACAATGTAAATAGAAATATAGACGGATAAGTCATCAACACCCACCCCTCATGTTTTGAAAATGAAAACTGGTGCAAAAAGACGCTTACAACAGATTTACAAATGTTAATATGACCTGTACGGTATTTGTCTATGGATATGGCTTCTTGGCCATATTCTGATTGGTTGGTTTGTGTATGTGTGCACTGTAGTGTAGCAGTAGTCACATTGGAGACCAAACACAGCCTGCATAAAAAACTCAGACATTGGCAGACATTTAGGAGCAAATTCTCACAAAGCTCTGAATCAGCCATGGACAAGTCTCACAGTGAGATGTAGGACCAGTGTTTTTGATTGACGAGCAAAGATTTCACCATGTTTCTCACACACAGTGTATTGTTGCCATCACTGCATCATGCCATTTCAGACAGGCAGTTAGCAGCTGTGTCGCGTGTAGTTGTTGAGTAAGAGTGACTGAAGGCAGATAGTGTAAACTAGTTGAAATTGAGTTTAAGTATTTACGGTTTTATCATCTGTGAAACTGCAACTTAGTGCTGCATACTGACTCTGTGTTGAGAAAGGCAACACAGAGACTGTTTTACCTCAGACACTGAAATTCCGGGATTCCCTCAAATACTGCACAATTAAGAGCATCCTGACGGGGGAAACAGCACCCAACAGGACCGCAAGGCCAAAGAGTAGTTTGTTTAACCGAACAACAATAGGCAGTGCTCTACACTGCCTTAAGTATATTTACACCAGGGGCTGCAGGAATACGGCTAGAAGAATGATTAAGGATCCCAACCACCTGAATAATGGCCTTTCCTTCTTGCCGCCAAAAGTACCAAATACACCAGGCCAGCAGTGAGAGGTTCAGGAAGAGCGTTTACCCTCAGCCCAATAGGTTGAGGTCACTAAGACTGCTGCCCCCCATCATTCACATATATTTAGGGACTGAGCACTGACCAGTGCAAGGCCCTAT
>NW_023339651.1:18001578-18005049 GCF_004916995.1 Morone saxatilis
GTCATGGAAATTTGCACAAAATTCAAACGTAGCGAAAATACCGGTATGCAATTGTCCCCGTGCACGGGCGCCACAAAATGGCTTATAATAAACTTGATTGATTGAAACTAATGTTAGCTAAAGCAGATACAGTGATGAGTGGTGAATTTATGCATCATCAGTCAGATCAGTCATTAACTCCAGGTCATTATAGCTAAAGATCTGTTATCAATAAACACAGCAGCACTTTTGAATGTCATTTACATTTAGACATTTAGAAATGATACACAGTATCATTGATACCTTGCTGTTTTGTATACCACTAACACAATATCAAATCTGAGCAAATGTGTGGTATATAATAGTGTTTTTTTTTTCTTTCTACAGGCTAAACATAACAAACATACAGTCTATTTATTAACTTATTACATCAATTCTGCTAACATTGCTCTCACCACAGTCATTCCTGAGATCTGAAAGCAAGACAAAATTCCAAATGGTTGTTCCAATGGGGAAAGAAACATAAGCAGTCAGATGATCAGAGATGTGGCAAAATTAGTTTTCTATATTGACTTTCAATAAATGCCACATAGAGACAAGTTTGTTTACAGATTTCTTTAGTTCCTGTTTGCTCCAGCTACCTTGAGGGCAAAGTTCTGAGAGCTGGCTGATGGGCTGTGAATTAGTAGCCTGAAAACATACTCAAAACTCAAAAGATTAGGTGGGTTTTCGTCGAAATGACAAATATTTCTAAGAGTTACAACATCACCAAGCTTTTACACTTTAGGGAGGTAGAGCAGTTGGTATGTCAATAATAAGAACATTTGACAATGGAAACTGATTCAGCGAATAAATCATCATGTACATGAGCTTACATGTGACTTACTGAAGTTTCTGCTCCACAAGAGAGACAAAAAAATCACAAAAATATGAAAACATCAGTTCGCTGAAGTGATGAGACTGTAACTTTACTCAAATGAATACAAAATATTTCCATCATGTTTTCTGTCTTCCATCGTTTGAGGTTTGACACTCCTTTAACTACATCATCTTATTACACCCTCTTCTTCTAAAATTGGTATAATGGAACCTGAATGGAGCATGAGGGCCATCTACTGCTAGGCTGGAAGATCCAACTCCTAATAGCCGCTGAACAAAAATTTGGTTAAAATTTTAGGAAACTGGCTATTGTTATAAAATTGTACTAGGCCAGTGAGCAAGACTAGGACAAGTCTGATTCAGAGTATCAAAACCAAATTGGACACAAAAGACACACTAGAACCCAATATCACAAGTTCTTTCTTAGGCTTTTTCTACCAACAGGAAACTCTGTTCTGGTTCAGGTACCTAGTTTTGCATTTGGACCAAAGATAAATTGCTTCAGAGCCCAAAAATTTGGGTCCAAGCTGGAAACCAAAAAAAAGAAGAAGCAGGTTTTCCTTGGGAACCTAAATAACTGTCATATTCTACAGGTTGTGCATTGAGCAACTCTCTCTGTTGATGATGCCTCCTTGATTACAGTGATCCCACACACCGGCTGCTTCCCTGGAATGGATGGAAATGAAACCAGTTCAATAACCAAAACTAATTTGGTGTCTTTGGATCTTCCTTGCCCATCTTTCTTCATCCCATCTCACCTTTTAATTCAGAGCTTAGCACCATTAGAATTCTGGGATGTTTGTCTGCAGCCATGGCTAAATTGCTGCCACAGCAAGTTACTGATGTAGCCAGCTTGTCCTGGAGTGCCGGGCTGAAATTCCAACAGAGGGGTTATCCTGTACCCAGTGGGACACCCTACTCTCAACCACCTAAACCTCCAACTCAAATGCATCTACTTGTAGCCCGCCCTCTGAAAATGATGAGGCTCCTTCCTGGGGGTTAGCCTGCTTCCATCTTCTCCGAGAGTCCAGGATACATCCATAGATATGGAAGTCTGTAGGGGCATTTTCAATTGAAACAGGAAGGCTCATTTCCCACACACAGACACATATGGCAGACATACATTCAAACACATCTTCGAACAAACACGCACACACTGTCATTTCCCAGCCACAGCATGCAGAGAAGAAGGAAACAAGCACAGAATACCAAAGTTAGCCCTGCAAGAAAAAATAAAAGCAAAGCAAAAGAAAGTCAAGGATACAGATGAAGAGAGAAAGGAGGGGAGAACAGGCAGTGTGTTATAGGTGTCTAACAGCATGGAACATGCTTTGTGGAATACTTTAACATTGAGCGGCTGATGCAAAAGCTGATATCAACCTTCATATTGTGTCTCATAGCTCTCAGGGCTGAGGATTAACCATCTTGTGCACGCTGCAGATCAATAGAGGTGATAGCATTGTGTGTGTGTTTTTGTCACTTGAGGGGGAAAAAAAGGTGAAACAAGCTGGCGTCTCACTCTCTTTTCTCAGACTGTAGATGGAGTCTGTGCCAAGAAAGGCTCTCTTTCTTGAAAATGCAATCTCTCTACGTATAGTCCATATATATATATATCCTTCACTCGGAACTGTGTCTGTTTTACACTTAATCACAGTTCCTGGAGCCTAAAGTATGTTTGCCTCTCTCTCTTGGCCAACCTTTCTGCACACACAGAGACATGCACACAACACACTGTACACGTTAGGTTTTCATGATACTGTAAAAAACTTACATTGTGAATCACATGCAGACATACAATGAGCAATCCGTCTGTCCTGCTCCTGCTTCTACCACATATGGTTTAGTCCTCTGCCACCCCCTTCAGAAATCAGCTAGGACTCTCTGGCACCTGCACTGTCAAGTATAGACAGAAAAGGTGGAGATGTATTTGGAAAAAACAACACTTTTCTTATTAAACTTTACAAATGGAGTTGTTAACAGGAATACGCAGACTCAAAAGCTGTAACGGCTGCCTCTGGCCTGCAGGCAACATTAACTATAATTATCTAATTAGCAGGCAGGTTATACGAAGACTTTGCATGCAGAGCAGTCAGTTTGCTATGAGCTCTGGCAAAGGAGTCCACTGGATCAGTTTATCAAACAACCAAAACAGTGAATGCACCCTTCACCAGAGCGCACTGGGAACTCTGTGTATCCAAAATCCCATAAATCGGAATAAATTATGTAATATCAGACGGGCTTTACTTGTAGATTAGTCATGTAAAACCTTGCAAGTTTTCCTTTTGTATCAAGGAGCAAAAAAGTTGTGTTAGGTACCTTACTTTGCCTTACAGACTATGAGGCAGACTTTGAAGTCCACAAAGGCTTAGGACTGCCCCAATGTGAAATCGTCAAGTGCTTAAGGGCTCTCTGACAGACATTTTGAGCCCTTTACGCACACTTTCAAGAACCATTTTTCTGCAGATCTTTCCTGAGAGAATTACCCACGATTCATAGCATTGTTATGTTAAGCACAGGGCTACTAGGGGCTTAAAGCGTCTTGTAGACTCGCCACTGCCGACCTGTCGCGCGACAACGTGACGTCACAGGAGCGCCGTAACTATTTATACTTGC
>NW_023339651.1:18005149-18009520 GCF_004916995.1 Morone saxatilis
CGCCAGCGAGGTCTACGTCATTTTGACGTGTCGCGCGACAGGTCTCAAGCGGCAAGCATACTTCGGCCTTAACCCTAAAGTGTTAAAAAAAATAGTAAACAAACGTGTGAGGAAAAACAAGTGATTTGATTATTTGACAATTACCTCTAGTCTACTCTGTAAGATGTTCAAATCAGCCAGTCAGACCCTAATAGTGCCTTTGCTGTAATAAACTTTATTTATACAGCCCTTGAAGCCTCTTACACTCAAGCACTTACCAGGTGACATCAGCTAAGTCCATCAGGGTTTAGTGCTGAGGCTTTAGGGTGGAGATTGGGCCATAGTATTTCTAGGTGTAAAGGTGTCATGGTGTGGGCACTCCCCTGTCGGGTTCTGACCACTGATAACCTGAAGTCCCTCTTGAGCGGCCATTCTTAGGATAACAGCAGCATGCTCATGGTAACACTACAGCTTTGTGTGCGTGCAGCCTAGCATGAGGTAAAGGCCAAATGACTCACTCTCTCTCCTGTGCCATAGTGCACAACATGTGTAACATGCTGTATATATGTGTGTGCCTTTCCACGGATACCTGTGGTGACTGACATTCTGATATTACATACTCTGATATTTGTCAACCTCATGCAACATTGACTGTACACTGACAGGAGGTCATCTCAGTTATTCATCGGTCTTGCTAGGTCATGAGTCTAGCAAGCCTACGGGCAGTAAGGCAGATTGGGTTTTTGTTAGTACAACATTGATAATTACCTGTAGTCATCAAGTTGAACATATATTAAAGCATAACTAAATACAAAGTGGCTGTCTTTTTTTATGTGAAAGCGTTGTTTAAACTGCTGATAAGTACATATGGATGCCTGGTGGAATGTTACTGACTTAGGTAGTGGTGGATGATACGTCCATATTATTGTTTATTAGCTATAGAATTTGTATTACAATGACATGATCATATCGGGTTATCTCATAACAAAATCCTTTTGTTAAATGCTTTTGTTTAATGCATTTGCAGTATCATAATTAATACGTTGATATTGATTTAAATAAATAATTAAAATATGTCATTCAGCCCTTTAGAGGATGTTTGATGATTTGTAACATCTTTGAACGTTTTTTTGCTGTTGAAATCTGTTAATTACAAAGCATGGGTTTTGCAAAGAAAGCAGCCAGTGTTCAAATTACACAGTGGCTTTCGGGAGTGGGAGGGAACTGTACACATGCGCGCATATACATGAATGCGCCCACCTATGTGCAAAAATATACTCTCAATACATTTCAATTCATACTGAGAATATTTAGCCTGTGACAACAAAGAAACAGAAAAATGACTCACTGTTGCAATGTTTTTTTAAAACACTTTCCACTGGGAAACCATAAACGCGCAGTGGCTAGGCAATGGTTTGAGTTACTTTGTTAAACAGACCAGACCTAGGGTGCATCCCATGACAATTATACCCACCTCTTACTGTCTTACAGTCGTACTTACAAAAACAGCAAAATAAATTTTCCATCAGCTATACCCTTAACACAACCCAATGCTCGCTGCACAATAAAACCTTTGCACTGTGACACTTTGGTACCAAGTTGATGCCAAAGTTCTGAAAATGTGTACTTGTTTTTTTACAGTACTGTAGGTACATAAGATGCAATTCTTCCGGACCTGACTGGGACAGCATATACGCATAAAAGCACTCTTGTCTGCTGTTATAATGCCATAGAAAGAAGAACACCTGATGTTACCGAAATAAAAATCAAGACATTATGCCATGCAGACATGAGCGGCGTGAACAAGCTGTAATCTGTAGTGATGAAGCTTTTGTGCTGATATCAATACAAACTTAGTCTTAAAATTAACAAACTATAAAATTATAACTGTGATAGAAACAAAGGGCAGTGCAACTCCAATCTGCCTGCCCGGCAGGAGAGACCCTGGGATTTTCAAACTGAACTATGAGCAAGGCACACAGACAGATGACTCAACTAAACTGATATTGATTGGCAGATAGTCAATATGAAAACAAAATATCAACTAAAGAGTGGAAACAGGCAGCAAACAGACAACAGGAAAGAGTAGATTGAATTTTCATTTATTACTTGAAGGCTACATGCCACTGTTGTTTTTTGTAATGTTCAAAATATTTTACCGTGGTATCAAATTGGATATGGAGAATCGTGGAATTTCACTGGTATTTTGTATCAACTACTAAATTTTTGGTATCATGACATCCCTAGTAGGCTATGCCTGAAACACCCTACAGATATAGGATTGAAACACCAAATGCCTAAATGTAGCGTTCACTTCTTAGCCAGAAAACATTCACTCAAAGACATAACTTGCATCGAGAGCACCCCCACGCATCAATGGCCACAGCAGGAATAGACAGCATTGTGTTTATTAGACTCAAATGATCAGAAATGTGCAAAAAAACACACACACACAAAAGTGCTTTACTATTGTTGTATATTGAGTAGCAATGGGAACTAGTCACCTGACACAATCCATCCCAACATCATCTCAACAGTAAGGTAACCACGTCTTAATGAGAAATTGCTGATCACTTTCAACAAGTACAAAGAGTGCTTTAAGGCAGACATCGAATGTATAGTGCAAAAAATACAAAATATGGGGTCAATGGCCATTGCACGGTTGTTTCTTAACGCTCAACTCTCGAAAGGATTCTTGGTTGTTTGAAGACCT
This sequence comes from Morone saxatilis, assembly GCF_004916995.1. NCBI lineage: Eukaryota > Metazoa > Chordata > Actinopteri > Moronidae > Morone > Morone saxatilis. The sequence goes on from NW_023339651.1 coordinate 18,007,842, forward strand.
CATATGTAGTTCGGAGCGGGTCAAAAATGGAGTGTAAGCTCGACAGCACTTTGGCCTGAAGTAATCAGTTGATCGAGTAGGTACTCAATTCCTCAGGTCGGGAAAGAACATCAGGTAAGGGATTTATGACACCTTCTAGATTATTCCGCATACTTTTTTCAGAAATAAACGACAAGCGAGCACAGAGGGAGGGAAAGGCTGAGAGGAGGTGAAGAAAATGCCAACACGCATACAAACAATCTAACACAGAGTGATAGTGTTCTGTCTCTTTAAAAAACCAAGCATCCATTTCAAAATGGAAGTGCATCACTGGAATAAATCAGTCTCAGGTTATAAAGTTGTCATCTGTTTGATTTTTCCTTGAGGAAGAAGGAAGGCGAGAAAAGGAGAACAACGGGCAAGAAATATGACCCGTCAGCATTATTTCCTTTTAACTTATTATTGTTTCCACCAGCAGGTACGTGAAACAGCCTCCTTCCTCATCTTCTTCCTCAAACCTTTCTACAAACGGATTTTTTGTTTTTTCTCGAGCCTGTTAACACTCAAAAACATAAGTTTGGCACTAGTTACTAAGCGCGACTCAACAGAGAATGAATCTGACAGATAGAGAGGTTCTCCCAAAGAGAGGCAGTTTTACCCATCATCAGCTACCTTACCAGAATGCAACTTACTGCTTGTTTTACAATTTCATCTCTCCTACTCAGCTGTCGATTCGGACCTGAGGACTGCTACAAGGAAACTAATTGATACCGTATTGGAGACAAAGCGATGGCCCAGTGATGGCAATCATATTCATGGAGCTGATTTCCCTGCTCCCACAACAATGAGAAAGGAGAGGAGCAGCGTGCCAAGCACACAGCAGTTCAACAGAGCTGTCAAACAAAGATTTTACCACAAACAGCAAAACAGCAGCCATATTTTTGATAAATGACTGATTATTCATTACTCACTCTAAAACAGAATACTTAAACGGTTTGCTATACAGTTTTAAACTCGATTTCAGTGACTGATTTACTAACAGTTAACAGTCAGGCCACCAGTGTTTTCCTGCCTCGGTTCCCGATGCAATGACTATATACTGATATGACAGCAGGATTAATCTAGAGTGGCTGCTTTGAGTTGGTAATACAGGTGGAGCTACTGGGTCACCAGACAGCAATCATTAGAAGAAATTTAGGAAGCTACAAACAATAAATTTTTGGTGCCAGGTTTGGCTATTAGCCTCCTGATATAAACGAATCAGGCTAAGAATACAGTGTGTTATCTGATGGTCTATATAATTTTATTAAAAATTCAAATGATATTCTGTGTAACATATATATCGGCTTAGCAGTTTATGCAATGTTCAGTGAATTCTTCACTATGGAAGTTGGTTTAGGGGTCTCATTAATGCCTTGAGCCCCCATTTGACCTTTGCCCTGAAAACCCCCATCTACCTCTCCTTACTACGTATTGAGATCTAAACCCAGATTTTCTTTCTATCTTTGGAGTAAAACAGCCGAACCTATTATTAAACAACGCTGTGTCCGATCGTAAAATCACGACGAGTCTGTTCATTTGGCAGCGATGCTCTCCAAGCTCCCGGGGGCTTGAAATGATGCTGTAACGTTTTTCTGTAAAACCTTAATATACAATCAAGAGTGTCAGCGGACTTTCTTCAACACATCTTCACATCCATG
>NW_023339651.1:18009620-18024970 GCF_004916995.1 Morone saxatilis
ATATGAAAAGCCCAATCTAGATCCAGTGTTTGGTTTGTCCATTCTGGGCTACTGTACAAACATGGTGGTTCAAAAGGGCCCCAAAGAAGACGAACCACTCCCTCTGTAGAAAAAAACAGCTCATTCTAAGGTAACGAAAACAAAGCGGTGGTTGTTTTTTTACATAGTAATGAAAACGTGAATGTCATTTTTCGTTTCGGACAATAGATCCTCCTAACTTACTGGACTTTACTTTGGCTCGATGAAGTGACCTCCATTGTTCCACATGCACCAGTTTAACATCTCACAGTGTCTGTGAGCTTTCATTTTTTTTGTTTCCCCCCTTTCAGTAGCAATGCTGTGTCCACACACAATCTATGCTTTTATTGTTCAGTCACAATAGGGTTGAGTGAGTACTCAGCTGAAACAAGTATCAAGTACAGATAAGGTGCTTTTTACAAGCACGAGCATGATTACACATTAGTACAATGTGTCATTATCAGTTTTCTAATAAAAAATTTAAACATTTATGGAAAGAAAACAACACACTTTTTTTACTCTTGTGACCAAAAAGACTACTCTGAAGCTGTGCTGTATAGTTTACTAATAAATATGGCAACTTCTGAACAACACATATCTATTTTAGGCATAAATTAACCATGTCTGGTTAGTCCCATCCATGTCTGGTTTAAGCGCCACCCATTAATACAGATAATTTAGTTGGTTGAACAGATATACTCACTGATCCTTAATTCACATTTTAAATATATTGCATTCACATGGGTTCAGGCAGACAGTTTTTCTGGAAAGCATAGGAAAGGGCAGGATGGCAAAACGAAACATGCATTGGGATAGGTTGTTACAGGGATCACGTATTGTTTACAAAGAATGGAATAAAATATATTAAATACAGTTATTTTGTGTATATTATTTTATGTAATTTATTAAAGTGGACTTCACAAATCACAAATCAATGTCAATTTTAACACCAGCATTGATGTGTTTCATTACAGTATAGTCATATAATTCAGTTTGCAGCTTTTCTCTTTCGTTATTCACATCCCACTGTCTAGATGGCCCCATGTGTTCTCCTTGTGTGAGAGAGCTACTTAACATCTGGATTTAAATTCTATCACATAGCACAGCAAAAAGTTTAAATATTTAAATATTTAAACTTTTTGGTGGCAACGATTTCTCAAAGACACTTCAACATGCAGCAGGAGAAGCCTGGGATTAAACTGCTAACCTTTTGATTAGTGGACAACATGCTCTACCTCTGAGCCACAGGCAGCCTCACCTATGTTTACAGCCCTGCTCTCATGATATCCAGTTTGCCATTTGCCTGAATCCATGTGAATTCAGCATTAGGATAAAGGGCCAATTCTTATGCAAGTAAACAGCTGTTTATCTTTTCTTCAGTTACTGGTAAAAATGAGATCAATAATCAGTGCTAAGAGTTTCCATGATCACTGCAGCATCAACTTGTAGCACTTACCAGTCTGTTGAATGCCAGTGCGCACTCAGAAATTGTCAGCTGTGATGGAAATGAGCCAGAGATTGCAAAGAGTGGAATGCAGTTGTTTTCAAGACAGTCCATGACACCCTAATTGCACATTTTTAAAGTAATTACTGCAAAGAAGAAAGATTTGGCTAGTTAACACCAGCATGAATTAGCCTTTTATGCTTTTATAATTGAATCTCAATAGATTCAGTTGGAACACTGCGGTTTTCTGTAGTGAAACTAAAACCTTTAAAAGTTAGTTTTGTATCTTTACAGTAATAAAAGTTGCTTTACACAAAAACCAGGCCAAGACTAATCTAGTCCACCCTTTTAGAAAATAATTATTTGAACTTAATGAATGAGACAGCAAATGGAAGTGTTGTTCATATTTATTGCTTACTAAAACAGCAGTAGCATGTGTAACCTTTTAAAGTCTCAATGTATCACACAGACACACAGACACAGTATCACACATGTGCATGTCATTGTATCTCATACCTAGTAGGGACTTTCTCTAAACAGCCCCAGCGCAAACCTCATTAACAGAAACTGCATCCACAACATTTGGTGCTTGTGCAATAACTTGTAAACACATTAAAAATTAAATTGCACCTACAGGCTTTGGAGCCGCATGTGCATCCTAATTCGCAGGCCTCCCAACTTCTATTAACAAGCGCTGTCCCTTCTAAAAATGGCCCTGAAACCAGATTTTGAATATTTTCAATAAATGCAAATTATGCCAATGTGGAAGATTACAGTGTTGTTAGGAAATTGCTTTTACTCAAGAACCTCAGTGTCACATGTTTGTATAATTCAAAATAAAAAAAGATGAAAACTTTTAAGTGAAAAACTATAATGAAATTATCAAATGTGAAAGCGTGACTTAGTGTATGTTTTTTATATATATATATGAACCATGTTGTTGCACTGTGTATTGAAATGTAGGTACTTTTTTGTTAAAAATGGTTTGGTACTTGTTGTAGATCAATAATGGTGTGTTCATACAGAAAGCAAGTGAATTTTTGCCTTGCATACTTGCATTCAAGTTTGACCAGCTGTCTATCAGTGACCAGTGGCTCTGTACCTCCGCCCCTCCCAGTCCTCTTCTCCAACAACACTCCATAGACACAATTTTTTCACTCAAACTGAACGTGTCCAACTCCTGCTTTCCTAGCTAGAAATTTTGTTTATTAAGTTGCTAGATGGACTAGTGTTTAAGTGAAATTATGTACTTGTCCTATATCAATTCCTCTTCTTTCAGCTTGTTTATCAACCACATCACAATTAAGCTTTCTAAAGAAACTGTAGACTATCATCTGTCATGACATTTTGCGATAGCTAGGCTGTACAGCGACATAGCCTACCACTGTGATGGCTAAAGCCAGCTAGACAATGAGGTCATGTAAGATCAGGCACAGGACCACTAGCAAATATATAATTAATATGCATGCTTGCAACCAACTGGTCAGGGGGGTCTACTTCAGGTGGTCTATTGACAGCCACCCCTGGTACCGCACAACATCCCAGTTGGGTGTGGTCACAGCTTGTGATGTTGGGTCTGTCATAGAGTCATAGAGGCCAGTGTTTTCTTAAATGGAGTGTGATATTACTCTAACCATAGCTTGTGTCATAACCACAACATTTTACTAATCTTCAGCACACTAGAGAGGCCATGCACATTTATTGTAGATTAATATTTAAATAATAATTTAAAAAAATGTTAGCATTGGATGTTATAAAACATTGTTACTGAATGTTTTTGCAGAATCATCAAATGATCATGTTTCTGGCTACTGGGTCTTCAGAAGAACCAGTGGGCTTCGGGCTGAGTGCTGGAGACAGGATAGGGACGAAATATTGATAGCAACACATTGCTGGTTTTGGTCTTTTCTTGGTTGTTGATTAGTAATTAATAACTCTAGCCTGATCCTTTTAATAATAACGTGGTCTCACCACGTTATTATTAAAGGACTACCCCACAACTGTTGTTTACCAAAACTCATGCGTCGCCGCAGTAGGAATCGCTTTTTTCCTGTACATGCATGAGTACATGAACACAAGCAGAAGAAAACACACACACACACACACACACACTCACACACAGCTACACCTCCTGCCATATGTCCAAGTGGACCGAGGCACAGGGGTGGCAGCTTCCCCCGGACAGATGGGAGTATCAGGGGGAGGTGGAGGTGCTCACTAAGCATGGCTGCCTGTCTAGTTTGCTTTACAGGCTTCAGTCTGGGCTTGCTGCCTTCAAAGGGAACAGTTACAGTCCAAATCTACTTGTGCCAATGAGCATCTTTTCAGAGACGATGCAAACAACAGGCTGAATGCTAACTGAGTTTCTACTACTGCATCAGCCATGGAGGGAAAGACTTGACTGTTGTCCCTTAAAAGAATGAACCAGAATTGAGTGCTTATTAGGGCTGGGTTAATCTGGTTCTTGGTGTATTTCATTTGTGTATTAGTTGGTAGTGCTGTGCCTATGGTATGATTCAGTGCCCTCTATTTTCTGCCCTCCTGCTTTGATAAGTTATCAACGGTGTCAGCTAGGGCTGTGTATTGGCAATTAGTTATAATATACATTAACATTCATACTTATGATAAATTTGGACTAATAATGTTTGATGATAAAAAATGTAATAGTGTTCTGCCTGTGAATATTAACAGCACCTGTTTCAACAAACTAGTTAAAAGTAATCTTTTATTTAGCAACTACTAAATGATTAGGGGTCATTTACAGAAAGTGATGAAGGTGATGAAATTACCATTAAAAATGTACTCAGATTATATTTACGATACCTGCAAATTTACAGTAAATAACATATTTTATTCTCATTTAATAATTGACCCTTTCTAAGTATTGATATTTGTCAGATTTCTCTTTTAACCATCTTCAAAATGTGGTTATCTTTTCAACATAGACAGGTCGAGCACATAGCATATCTAAGTACAGGAAAGGAGGAAGCTGACCAGGGCTCGGACCAAGGCTTGCTCAACTGTTATTGGAGCACAGAGCAAGTACACACAGTATACATCTTCTGGTATCCCATTCTCACTTTATCCAATCACGAGAGAGAACTTCACAAAGAGGTGGTCCTCAATGGCAGGCAGCAGAATTTCAGTTTGTAGATGTGGGGAGGAGGGAGGGGAGCTTTAGGCACAGGGTAAAAGTGTTTGTGTTTGTAATTATTTGTAATCACTCCGCCATCTCTCCCCTTTGCATGTCCACATGTGCATGAAGTGTGCATTTCAGCCTGTGGGTGTGGGTGTATAAAAAAAGTGGAAAAAACAATTTCGCCCTAGGGGATCAATAAAGTATATCTTCTTCTTCTTCTTCTAAATACTGTAATGTTTTATGATATTATGAGACAGAATTTTATATTATCATATTACAAGATTATTAAGGTTACAAGGTGTCCTGGAATGTCCTGCCAGTCTGATTGGCCAAGACAGTGCATCAACGTGCAATGATGTCACATTGCCTTGCAGGAAACCTGGACCTGGCTAAACCTGTTTGCAAGATGACCCTGCCATGCTTTTTGTCACAGCCTGTGTCAGGGCCCGGCTGTGCCATCACAGTGGTCTCATTGCAATTAAACCAGAAGGCTTTGTTTTCTGACATTTTCTGAACATGGGCTACTGGTGCTAGCTCCCACTTGTGGCCAGTCAGTTTAGTGTACCTTTAAAAAGTTGATGCCATTTAAAAGACACGATAGAAGCTACCATGTGATGCTATTGAATCTAATTTGTACAAGTGTAAAAGCTGCATGAGTGATGGTAGAGTGTGACCTGCTGGTTCAGGTGGACTAAAGTGTTACTGTATCATATGAGGATACTCTGAACTCAGGTCTTTTTCTGCCACTCTCTGTCATGTTTTATCTATCTCTCTGACTCACCCTGTTCCTCTCTTGCCATCTAATTCTCTCATAAGAAATAACACGCCCTCATACACACATACACACAGACATTGGATGCCAGTATTGCGCACAGCTTAGTCAGCCCACTCTCTCTGGGGTAACAGGGTGTCTCACACTGGGCCTTGGCTGGCAGACTGAGACATGTGGAGGAAGCACACACACACAGACACACACACTTGAACTCACTCACCCGGCAGTGCACAGATGGACACATGGACAGCCCTTCAATGACCAACAGTCTCCAAGGACAAACTGATGGCCCATTCACAGCCATGTTCACACACACACAAGCCCCAAACATACACATGGTCACACACTTACACACACTCACCAAGTGGGTTGTTTAGGGTCATGGTGCATGTGTGTGTGTGTGTGGGTGTGTGTGTAGGTCCTTTACAGATGGACTTGCAGTGCCATTAGTAGACATGAGGGGACATGGCATCATTAATAATACAGCCAACAGCCTGCTCCAAGGGCCTGGGTTCAACATTAACAAGCTGCCAGCCTGGCACACACAAACACACACACACACACACACACACACACTGACTCACCACACGTTCTCAACGTCACTTTAGCTGACACAACTCCGCGTGGGATTTAGATGTCTTTTTTTTTTCTTTTTGAAAACGTCTTACATTAAAACACACTCTGTGCCACACACACCATCACACTCCCGCAGGCAGCAGATGGTGCGGTGGGCGTCAGGTACAGTAGCAGCCTCCTGACACCCCAAACAGCTGTTACCATTACAGCATGCTAATTGCCATCAATCAAGACAGCACCTCGGTGCATTCACAGGCAGAGTTTATACCGTTTTGTGTGCTCTGTGTGTATGTGTGTGTTTAAGAGTGTAACACAGAAATAGAAAAGGCAAAGGCAGAGTTTTTCCCATCATTACCTAAACCCAAAATGATGTCCTCTCCCTCCTCTTCTGGAGGAAAAAACCCTTTGATGAATAATGAAGACAACAGGAACAGAGACAACGAAATCCATAATGTTGCACGTCTTTCCTATACTCATTAGTGTCTGCCTGTGTTTGTATATGTGCGGCCAGTATTCAATTTTTTATTAAAGTTAGGGGGGGTCGTGTTAGCACACTGCTGTGGGCTGTGAATTAGTATTTTTTCAGCAAGCGGCTGCACATAGTGTTTGATTTGTGCAGGCTGACTGGGATCGATGGTCAGAAACGAGCCTGTCGATGCAGGTCAGACTGTACATGGCCATATTGATACTGTTGCAAACAGCAAAACTCTGGTTCAATAGTCCCTTGTGGTTCAGAGGCTGTTGCACAAGAGCCATGCAACACAGCAATGTTCATTATTCCAGCTGGCATGTTATGTGTGGGATATTGATAGAATCATAACTGAACCTTGAATTTGAGGAAAATGTGCAGGGTTGGTGTTTATCTGTTACTCCTAGCCTGCTCAGCCTAGTTGTCATGGTGAACTCAGAGACCTTGAAGCAACACAGGTAAATAACTAACTTTAAAAGCCATACCTAGCTGTGATTCTCCTCCACAGAAGTTTTCACTTCCACTAAACGGATGAGACCTCTGCTCGGGACTCTATAGGCGTGTACAGTCTGCTTGACTGATATTTTCCTCTCCTTCTCTTACTTACTTTAGAATATCTTAGGTGTTAAAGAAACAAACAAACTGTAATTATGATAAGAAACAGTATGTTAATCATGATAGACACCACCATTATGCATACAGCCAACTGCTGCTGCTCAGGATTAACAGTGGTGCCAAAAACATGTCACAAAATCCAACAGCTTTGGTAGCCCAACACATAGTGAGACTGAGGGAACTTGTACAAATTCTAACTTCAAGAAAATTTGCTAGTTAACAGCTGGTTAAACTAAGACTTATAACGCTAAGCAAACCCTAGAGCTGTGCCCCATACCATACTATATATTAGTTCTAAGCAAGTTTGAGTCTGTATGTGTCAACTTTGGAAACTGTAAAGGTCCAGTGTGTAACATTTAGGAGGATCTATTGGCAGAAATGGAATATGATGTTAGTATGATACGTAGGTATATATACCCACACGTCAGAAATGATCATTTTTATCTAGCAGAGGGGGAATGGCCTCCTCTTGCAAGTAGAAGTGCTGCAATGTTTCTAGCAGTAGGGCGCCAGGAAGCAGACAAACCAAACCTGGCTCTAAGTAGGTCTTTTCAGCAAGTTTTGTGGCCATGCTTGGAAGGTGGGCAGTTTCAGGTTGGTTGCAATCCTGCAACTTCACCACTAGATGCCACTAAATCATACACAGCTGGGATGTAGTTGTTGCCTCAAAAGAAGTCCTGTGTCTAGACCTGAAAAAACACTTTTTGACATGTTGATGCACACTATCTTTATTATTATATATAATAAAGATATTATAAACACTAAAAGAATTCAGGAAGCAAAGAACAGCTGCATAATAATAGAACATTAAGTTTTTAGAAAACCCATTTTGTGGTGAAAAAGTTATCTTAATCTATTCTATCAACAAGCAATAACCTTGCCTGTAGTGGATTGTTTGATTGATAGATAGATAGATAGATAGGACTAGAAGATAGTAGATAGTAGATAGAAGATAGATAAGATAGATAGATAGATAGGTAGATGATAGAGTAGATAGATAGATATGACTAGATATGATATACCTTCTTATCGATCGCCAGAAGGCAGGGAAGATTGATGATCCCAAGCTGGGAAATTGCAGTGTAGCAGCAGCATTACACACAGTCACAACAGTAACAACACAATAAGTAAGGAGAACAACCTAGACATATATATAAAAAAAAGCAATATAAAATTAAAAATTAAAAATTTATAAATAAGCTGTATAATTGTAGTGCAAGTAAAAATAAAAATNNNNGGTGCTTGGAGACAGTATTTTTATAACCAGAGTTTTAGCTGTTTTAGCTATTTAGCTGTCGGGTACCAGGTGCTATATTGTAAAGATAATGAAAAACATTCTTTAATAACTGAGTAGATCCTACAAGGTACTGAAATCAATGTCTTAAGTCCATCCCTTCCTGTCAGAGAAGTGGAATACTTTCTTACTTCCCCTTCCTTCCTCTCTCTCTTCTCCAGCCATCTTTCTTCCAAATGCTTCCACACATTGCTAGTTGCCAATCCTGACCCCTCGGAGTCCTGATTGAGAATTTCACCCTACGGAATCAATACTCTAATCTTCCTCCTCAGCCCACAGTAGATAAGTCTGTCTACACTGTCTGCTCTGCCCTCCTCCACTCAGAGCCCAGCCCGGTGTCCGTCATCCTGGGGGATAGGTCAAGCTTCTCCTCCCCACCCTTAGGACATGTCTACATGAGAGATGGGTGGGTGGGTGGAAGCATGACTGATGGCTGTTATGATAAAGTGTAATACCAGTACACACACAAGAAATGGGTGATGTGGCCAAAATATAAAATCTGATACTGTTTTTGAAATACTTGAAGGTTTCCGTCCCAGTAGCAAAAGATCACTTTATTAACTAAGGAATACTAACAATACATAGAAGCTTGTTTACTGCCTCACAGGGAGTTGATCTTGACATTGACAGTTGATTCATTTATTCTTTGTGTCTTAAGTAGGCACATTTGCCTTGGGTATATGAGCACATGCTAGCTTCATGTCTGGTGGTGTGAAATTGTATACAAAACCAGATGACAGCATACTTTGTTGGAGTGTGATTTCACCATAATACTACCAGTACTACTACTAGCTGCTTGACTACTTACCCAACCTGTTCCAGAGGTGAAGCAATCTCCACTCTCAACAACAAAATATATAATTTGTCACTGCTCTCTCACACGACTATTATGATTCAAAGGACTGTTTTCTTCCTCTGTCCTTCAAGTGCTCACTTCCAGGTCGTCAAATGCTACCGCTTAGTCAGTTGCCCTCCGCATTAAAATATGATGTTGTAGGTATCCCTCTAGCATAATTTCTCTATGTGCAGGGCGCTGCAGTCAAGTTAGCAAAAATAAATGTGAAATTATGCTAGAGGGATACTACAGCGTCATATTTTGAAGTAGAGGGCAGCTGACCAAGCTGCATTATTTGACAAATTGGTTGTAAGACCAGATTGTTCTGTCACTTCTGTGTTTGAGCTATGGTTAAGTGTAGCCAACTAAAACTACCTGGTTAGGGTTAGGGAAAGATTGTTATCCTGGTTTAAAGAAGCCAGCATTGACTGCTTGTAGGGGACCGGGTTTTGTTGTGTCGAGGCTTTGTACATCCATCCACCTGGCCCAGTCTCTCCCCATCATTGTTTGCATGACCACAAATTGCTGAAAATTGTAGGAAAATGGAAACATAGGTTGAACATAAAAAAATACTCTGGTGTTTCTGGTACTAAAATATTGTTCTGTTACTGATGCTATCACTACCACTATTGTTGGTTTTACTACTACTAATACTACACGCTCTACTACTACTGCTATTAATAGTACTACTGCTCTATCTAACTTTTGATTATTAATTTTTTTATAATATCTGCCTATGTTTATGCAACACACATGCACGCACACTCTGAGATGTACTCCATGGAGCCTCCTTTCCTTTTTTCTCTCTCTCTCCCTTTGTCTGGTAGAGATTGAGTGTGTCCTTTTAATTATCCTGTAAAGAGCTTTGTCCTTGGTCAAACTTTGCTGGCTTGAATCAGCACTTCTGTGCTCAGCCAGAGTCAGGTACATACAGTACAGTAGATACTGTTCTGACTGACTGTCTGTCTGACTGCTAAATTACCAACTTCTAGTTTAGAGGAGATAAACTTTCTGACTGAGCCACACTTTTCTCAACATCTCCTGTCTGAATAATAACTCCAGTCTGTGCTGATACTGTACTGTATGTCACCTCAGCATTACCATATTACTGAAATGCCTGTTATTATTTTCAGAATTAGTTAGTGTTAGGGATTTTATTTGAATATGCATTGCAAAACAATAACACTTCACACCCTTGTATCTCTTGGCCTTTGTCAGATGACATAACATGATGCCTTCCTGCGCTCCCTTGCTGACTGTTTTAACGCTGAGCTCTGCTGTCTGCTGAAGGAGATTTCAATGTAAGACACGGCATGGCCACTGCAGTGTACACAAGCGTAAATCGCTGAGTCGCTGGGCTCCCTTGACTGCTGATATTCCTGTTTGTCATTTACCCAGAGGCTTTTGTTTGCCTCGCCCGTTTACCCAGCAAACCCAATCCAAAGTGTCGGACTCACACTTCAAAGAGATCTCTCTCCTTCTTGCTACTTCTCATCTAGCCTCGTTTGCATATTTCAGTTCCCTCCCTGCCGAGTCGCGGATTGACTTGGCAAACAGTTCTAGGATTACCACAGCCCCTTCTCTTTACTGATGCTAATAACTAGTAGGGTTAGAATGATATAGGCTTTTGAATATTCACACTTGGACCGTGTACAGCCAACATTGGCATTGATATTCAACCTACACTATTAACTTTTGAAAGACTTCCTCTGACAAAAAGTTAAATTCATAAGCAACATACACTGATAGGCCAGGTGGTCATAATATCAGAACCACCAGAAAGCTCAAACTCTTCAGCAGTTTGAGTTGCAGTAGCTTGTCGGTTGGATCGGACCACACAGGCCAGCTCCCCACGTGCATCAGTGAGCCTTGGGCCCCCCATGACCCCTGTCTCGGTTTCACTGGGCTTTTCCTTCCTTGGAGCACTTTTGATAGGTACTGACGCACTGCAGACCGGGAACACCCCACAGAAGTTGCAGGTTTGGAAATGCTCTGACCAGTCTCTAGCCTTCACGAATTTGGCCCTTGTCAAAGTCGCTCAAGATCCTCAACACTGCCCTTTTTTCATGCTTCTAACAGGATCAACTTTGAGGACAAAATGTTCCCACTTGCGTCTAAACATCCCACCCACTGGACAGGAGCATGAAACCAGATAATCATGTTATTCCACTCAACTGTTCAGTGGTCATATTGTTATGGCTGATCAGTGTAACTCACCATTGCTCAATCAAGGCAGCAACAACTTTACTTGGACTGGTTTGACCAGTAGCTATGTTGGCTAATGTTAATGAATGTGTAAACTGTAGATAGGTACTGTTGTGCAAACAAGATTGTTGAATGCTTCTTTAGCATGAACATTAAGGTTGCTGCTGCGTCTGCAACGTTGGTGTTTTGTATTTTGAATTGGCAGCAGCAGGGCCCAACTCCCCAGCCCTGTCTACTGACTATCTCTGATCCTACCAACAACCTGTACAGTAGTCTATGCTACAGGTAACTCCAGTCCAGTAAGGTAATAACTCCAGTCTGTGCTATCCCATAGATTTTTGGTTTATGTCATCCGACCTTAAGGTGGCCAAAGACGGTTAAGTCTGTTTATTAAGTAATTATTTATTAACTAACTACTATAGCAATGCTTGGTTAATGTGTACATCTGTCTAGGTCGTCTTCTCCTAGTGCCCCATTAATCTATAGTATTAATCTATGTATGTAATTCACAGAAATTAATCCAACCATTATATCCTTGGGCAAAGACTTACAGATGAGGTTTGAGAAGGGATCACTATACTGTAGAACTGGACTGGGCTGATCAAATATGGTTAAGGGGGACAGGGTGAGGTGTTCAGAGGGGAGAGACTTTGGTTCACAGAAGAGTTTCCAACCCTGCAGTGACTTCTCCATGAATCAGTCATTACAAATTTAACAGCCCTGTTGGTTTTAGAGAAGGGGGGGAAAAAAGGAGCCTGTTCAAACTGAGGAAGCAACTGTACTATCTCCTACTTTATTTCTTTTTCACTGTGACTTTCCCACACTCCCTCTTCTCCAAATCCATCCCCACCCGCACCCCCCTTCTTCTCTGAGTCTCAGTCAGAGAGTTGATTGACTTTGAGAGGGCGATCAAGCTCGGAGGGGCCCGCTGAGTGTCTCTGTGGAGAGTCGAGGACACCGATTAGCTCCTCATCTGTTGTTGTGGGTCCCAGCAGCGAGGCCCCGTTCACTCCACGCAGGCTTTCTGTTACAGCAGCGAGCAGCCGCTAACGCCAGCAGCCTCATTTAAGGAACACACTCCAGCGGGGCTTCATGTGCCGACGTTCTGTCTCTCTACAGCTGCCAGACTATTTGGATTGTCCCTCTGCCTTTGTCTGTGTGTGTGTTTGTGTGTGTCTACTGGGGCTGATTTTCCAAATAGCCAGCTGTAACCAGAGGGAATCTCCTCTCAGACCCAGGTTACAAACAACCAACCTTGGCTAATCTCTAAATTACAGCCAGGAGGACTCAACAGAGCAGCCCTGGTGGGACACACTCTGCAAGTGTGTGTGCTCACATAAACTTTGTCTGTGTGTGTGTCTGTTTTTATGTGTACTTTCATCTGTGTGTATAGCATGTGGGCAGTTATGTTTGCATATATGTCTGTACTTGTATTTGTGTGTGAGCAGAAGTCCAAGCGTGGTAGAATGTGTGTGTAAGTGTTGCAGTACGTGTGTTAATCTGGCAGCCTGCAGATTATATCTGACGGGGATGGAGTGTGATGTGTTTGTCCCAGCTAATTCGGCTTCAGCCGGCTTGACATTTTCACACTGTTTGATAAGAGGCGGACTAGATCGGCGGCCGGGCTGACAATCTTTTATTTACTGGCTGCAGATAAAACCATTAATTTCTGTTAATTAATGAGTGTGTGAGCCCAGAGGGGAGGAGGTGGGGGCGAGGAGAAGCATCAACATCCGCTGGGGACATCTGTGAGGAGACGCTATTCATCACCATTAGACACACTGACACTCTGTTTATGTCCGTCGCTCTTTCACACACACGGACCAATATCTGTGGTCAATACTGGCCTTTTGTTAGAACAATTAAATGTTTGAATCTGTTGAGGTTGGGCCACGATGGGGTTTAATCTCAGAAAAGATTCCCGGTAAATATAATAATGGGAAAATACAATACGCGTAAATGGTAAATGGACTTTACTTATATAGCACCTTTCTAGTCTTTCAACTACTCAATGCGCTGTACACTACATGCCACATTCACCCCATTCATACACATTCATACACTGAAAGTAGGCTGCCATGCAAGGTGCCAACTGCTCACAAGAGTGGAAACTAATCATACATACACACTCGTAGACAGCATCGAGAGCAATTTGGGGTTCAGTGTCCTACTCAAGGATGCCTAACATGCAGAAATACTAGAGAGAAATACTATATACTTTAGGTTCTCCATAAAACTAAATCAACGTAACAGGGAATACAGGTTTCTGTTACACAAGAGAAGGGACTCTTAAAGGTCTATTTAGGATGACGTTCAGGTGTATAATCACCTTACAATTTCACCACATTTTCACCTAACGCCTTTCACGTTTCATGGCCATCATAGTTTCTCCTACACACTTGGAAGCCAAGCTGCAACTTCATTGCTAGATGCCACTAGGGTTGTCAAATGCAATAATAAAAAAACGCACTATTGACATGCTAGTCACAGGGGATGGCAACCCACTGCCACAAACACGTGACGTCACGTGATATCATCATATATTCATGTGGAAGAGACTCGACATAGCAGCAGCACTGTCTGAAACTCTTTGCTGCACAGAATCCCTCAGTTCACAGCCCAGGATTACAATAACACACAAGAGAAAGTCACATAGCCTTCGCCTCACTCACTCTGGAAAAACCTTTTATTAGAGAACTTAGTTAACTTGTTAACTAACTGGTGGCTTAATTTTGCAGAATGTCGCTAGTTAATGGGGTGATTAGTACAAGAAGGTACTGAAATTAATCATTATCCCGCTGTATCCCTTACAAAGTAATTAACAAAAACAACTAAAATACATACCACGCTGCTGAGCCATCCTAAATCACTGCTGAGGAAATACCTTTCTTGACTGCGACAGCCTTAGATGTTACTAAATCTTACACACTGGACACACTTTAATTGACTTTTTGTCTACTTGGGGACAGCTGCTTTTTCACTAAACACTCAGCATTCATTTATTGTGGTGTGGCTTTGGTTTGGTGTACTCCAGCACCTGAGGAAAATATCTGGCTCTTCAAGCTGCTAAATTCACTATGTTCAGGTATGGGTACAGTTTTTTTTTTGCTAAAAACTGCTTCCTGCTGCGGCTGTAAATGAAACTATGAGAAGCACTGAGACTGAACAAAAACCAAAGCAATAAGCTGCGAAAAAGAGGATCTGCAGAGTGGTGATAATTCTCCATGGGTTTATCACAACGAGCAACTCCTTTCGCATACAAGTAGTCATGTGAGCCATTGTCAATTAAAAAACAAACAAAAACCTATTGATTACAACTTTTCCAAGCAACTACAAGTATTTATTTTCAATAACAGTTCTTTGATTCTATTATTAATTTGTGATGCAGTCAGGTTGTCGATGACACTTGAATTCAAAGGGTTGAAGAAGTTCTATGTTGGGAAATGTTATTCTTTGGTTTTCTTTTATATGAAAATCGCGAAAAAAAGATTAAACACAAAATACTTAGAACTACAATTCAGAAGCATTGGATGGATAATGGTGTGTACCTTCATTTGGGTACACAGCATGTTGATGGCTACAACAGCATAATATGATGTTTTATTTTTTTGTGCACTGGCAGGAGCTCTATGTATACATCTGTATGTTGTCACTGTGTCTCTGTAACTCCCTTCAGGATAATTGGATTCTTCCAATATATCAGTTATTCCTCCCCCTGTAGTTTGCAACCATTCATTTCCTTGCTCACCAGGATAACCAGTTAGCCTGTTTCTTCCACTGAAATCACTTCTTCTATTCATCAGAGGCTGCAGCAGGAGCTGCCAATTATTGTTCATTGTATTGTTTCTGTATCTCCCAGCTGATATGTGTTATATGGGCCGTGCTATGATGAAGTAGTAACTGAGTCACTTTAGGCAGTTAGACAGTTAGAGAGTTGTTGTCAGTGTTGGGGTAGTTACTGAAAAAAAGTAATCCATTACACA
>NW_023339651.1:18025070-18027802 GCF_004916995.1 Morone saxatilis
GATCATCCAGTCACTGTAGTGCACAAAGCCCGGCCTGTTCCCCCGCAGTGACCTTCAATACATGACCTCAAAACAGGATAGCCTCTCTTTCTCTCTCTATTTCTCTCTCTCTCTCTCTCTCTCTCTCTCACCCACTCACTCACTCATTCACTCACTCAGTACTATTTATGTTAAAATAAAAAAAGAGCATGAATGTTTGGACACCTGACTGAATTAATGCTTACAGTAGCACCGAAGATGCAGAATTATCACATTAAACAGACCCAGACACACACACCAAATAGATATGTAAGCACAAACAAAGAAAGACACACACACTTACAAACAAACAAAGAAAGACACGCTTCCAAACAAACAAAGACACACACTTACAAACACATCCCTCCCCTGTGGTTCCTGTAAGTGGGCAGGTCTCGGTTGGCCAACGTGCTACCATTAAGTTTATTAAAAATCCAATTTTGGAAGGAGAAAGTGCACATGAAGGATCAAAGGGAGGAAAAAAGAAGGCAGGATAACAAAGACTGAGATGAATTTTACAGCTAATGCTTCTTGTCATAAATGTAGACATCTATAAATACATACACACAGACAGGAACAGTGCTGTTGATGATGTAGAGAGGTAGGAATTTTTAATGGATGTTTGCATAGTATATCAGCATTTAGAGAGGATGTGAATATATTTATTATAAGATCTAGAAAACTCCACAAAACATACAGAAAGTTTTTAGGTAGGTAGATACAGTGTGTGCTGCTTTATTGCTAAGAGTCAGACTAAAGGTTACGTTGAGGTATCCCAGTTGGAGTGATAGATTTTTTTGAGTGTGAGAGCTCTCTGCTCCTGATTGTCATTGTTGTCTCCTGTCAAGCCTGTACACTAGACACAGATTATGTTTCTGCTGCTCAGAGGATAAATGGAAAATTGAATTACAGTTTTACTCAGACAACTGTGGAAGGGCGGAAGTCCGCACAGTCCTGTATGAACATGATGTGTGAGGCATATGCATTCATATGAATGTACTATGAAGTGTTATATACACAATGATAAAACAATGATGACAACTAAACTAATAAAGCAATTGGGTAAGTTAACATGCTGTTCCCAAACGTCAAGAATGATCTTTATTGCTTAAACACATTTCATTATTGTGTCCACCTATGTGTTGTAGAGCTGGTGGTGTCTCTAGGCTTTACTTTAGAGGGAGTGAGTGAAAGCAACATAAAATGAAGAACAGAGAGACAGAAAAGATTGGTCTAGCAACAGCAAGGAGACTTTAAAACTATATGTAACATTTACACATCGCACACCATTTTAACTTGCATATTGCATATAGTGTATATACTTTTCATTTAGAGTCTTATATTATCTATTATATTTTGTAATATTCTTATTTTGTGATATCTTATCATACTTCCACTTCTGTACTCTTGCACTACATTTCCCTATGCTGCTGTGTCTAATTTAAATTTCTCCTACGGGGATCAATAAAGGTACATCTTATCTTATCTTATTAAACTGTCTATAAACACTAGAGCTATGTTTTATATATTGAGTTGTGTACTTACATTATCCCAAATGTTTCCAACAATGTTCAAACTCATTTTATTCAGGTAACGCTGTGTTTCACCAGTCACCTGTCAATGACGTCATATCCTCTTTGGGCATGTGTCCATGTGGATACAATCCAGAAATTGCAAGAATCATAAAAGTAAAATAAACTATTTATACAATTTAATATGCTGACCTGCTTCAAGTGATACATTTAGAAACTAGTTATTTATTTTATTTTTTGGGCCAAGGTGCAGTCTGAACAGATAAGTTTTCAGTCTGTGACGGAATATGTGTAGAGTTTCTGCTGTCCTGATGTCAACAGGGAGCTCGTTCCACCATTATGAACTGCAAACAGTCGTGTTTATGTTAAGTGTTACCTGTGCCCCCCTCGCAGTGATGGAGTATAAAAGCTGTTTGGCATTAGGAGAGGGTATTGAATAAGCTGCAGTTTATGGTTTGTATGTCCTCCATGTAGGATGAGCCTGCCTTTTGTTTTCTTGAAACTCCCTGCTCTGTTTGTATGCTGCTTTAGTTTATGTGCCACATGTTCTCTCCTGTGAGTGTGTGTTGGGGAGAGCCTGGATAGATGAAAATAGACCTCTGTGGGTGCTACACTCTCCCTCACCCTCTGTCATACACTCATACTCAAGAGCTGCGTGTGTTTATGTGCGTGCGAGGGTGCATGTAAGTGCATGTAAGTGTGTGCACAGAGCCGGCGAGAGAGAGCAAGAAAGGAGAGGACACCCCACTTGCCTATTTTTGATGGTTATGCAACTCTCAGACGTCAGAATATGCTGAGGCATTGTGGGGGAAATATATATCTGATCAGCATCAAATACTCTCTGTAGTGGGAGAGAGTAGAAGCAGAGAAGGGAAAGATGTGCATTCTTTTTCTGCTTTAAAAGAGTGAGTGTGTTGTGGTGATAAGCACTAACTGACGTCCCACACTGCAGCAGCCCTTTTCTTTACTGAAGGAAACACAAGAGACTGTTACATATTTTATATTTTCTTTTTAACTTTGAATTACTATTGTTCTTATTTTGTATTCACTTGTACTCTCTTTTCATCTAAATAAAGCACATTTGCATATGAGAGAAAAACTGAGCAACACTATTTGAGCCCAATACTCACAAACACATTCATATGGTGAAACCATTTAATGGTCTCACACACACACACACAC
>NW_023339651.1:18027894-18032838 GCF_004916995.1 Morone saxatilis
TGTGTGTGTGTGTGTGGTATTTTCTTCTACTGATCAATCTGTCTCATCGTTCCAGCCAGATAGGAGTGTGATAAACATCTCAATTCAGCGCCTTGCTCCTTTTTGTATTACTTCACATAAACTGTGAAATAAGATGTAGCTGTAGCAATAAATCAGCAGCAAACATAAAGTTCTGGGATGGCAGGAGTAAAAAGAAAATATGTGTGCATCTCTCTCTTTCTATGTTTGAACAACAACATGTTTTTTTGAATGAGTGGATGGTGTCCTATATGTATGATTTATCAAAGCGTTTTTTTTGAGCGTAGTTTATTCTTGACCTCGAGATAAGTATGTGTGACAAAATCTAACATCAAAAGTCTGCTAACTTGATTTTTTGGAAACACACTGTGTCCGCAGACTCCTGTTTGTGACCTTTGACCTCTTCGTACTAGATACTATGAGTGGTTTTGGTCTAGTGTTCATTCAGCCTCTTGCTCAGGTTCCTTTCACAGATGTAGTGATCCCCACAAAGTCCTGACCTACTGCATCTCCCTTTCTCTGTCCTCCTCATTGAGGCCATGTTGTGTTTGCTCTGTGTAGGAGGGTCCATGTTGTAAGTGCTTGTTCGAATTCACATAAAGATATTGGTCAGTGTGAGCGGTGTTTCCAGTACTCTGTGATATTTTCAGCTCCCATCAGCCTTTGCATGAACACATGTATCTGAGAAGAGCAGATTGCCAACCTCTTCCTGTACACTAGTGTGGGGTCAACCCTGTCTCTTAGGCTGTGTTCACACTGCCTGATTTATTGCCCACATCATTTTTTTTTTGTTTGACTGTTCACATTATTAGTTAAATATCAGATTCCAGTGTAAACAGATCCTGGTCCCGTAGTGACCTGCATCGTGAACTAGGGATGCACAATAATTATCAGGACAGATAAATTATCAGCCAGTAATGGGAAATTTAAATCATATTGGAAAAATTAAATTACAGCCAATAAATTCATTGGTTCTTTGTTAACTTGCTGTGTTTAATCTTTTTTCCCTACAATGTCTGCTATTACAATACAATATTTAATCATAGCAAATAGCATTTTTTATGATTCTGTTTAGGCACTCAAAGCCCTTGGTTAAAGTTAGAAAGGGATGGTGGTCAACAGATTGACCAAGATTTTGGCATCAGAAGCATTCTGGTTTCTGTTTGTAGTCCAAATAGTACTGACCAATCGTGTTTGAGTTGGCTTGGTTGCATGCAGGTAAACAGTCTGCGTGGAAAGTAAAAGTGGCGTAAAGCAATGGTTGAAATGTAATCTCAGAACCCATTTGCTGTCATCTGGCAATGATTTAGCAAATAACTGTGTATAGAGATTATCATTCTCGCATATGGAGTTGCTGATGGGACTGCAGAGGATGTCGTGGCCTGGATATCTGTTATCTATTTTCCAGATATCTGCTGTCTTTACCGGAACCCCCCGAAACATTGGCTGTTCCCCCTGAGGCTAAATTGTAGTCAGATGATAGTGAATGGGTTCCTAGATTGATTCATTATGTGAAGCACAACATAAGATGGGCTTACTTAATTAACATTTAACCAAAACCATGATCTTTCCCTAACCTTAACCAAAGTGCTTTTGTTGCCTAACCAGTGCTGCGTTTTGTAAGCACCTTGAACTACCTCAACCTCCTCCACTCCCAGGCAGTACATTTCCAGGGAACATGATGTAGGTAGAAATTATGTTTCCTGACTCAGAAAACACATCAATAGTATATAAACAGAATTTCTTGGATAAGAATGTTGTTGATGAGTTGGGTGACTCTGCTTATACTAGAAAATTGCAGTCTATTGTCTACTTATTTGACCAGCATTTTGTCCAAAACACTATCTTAGAAATATAATCTATACACTGGTAATTAAAGCTGTAAAATAGGCCAGATTTCTATGAAATGTACTGTATTCATGTCATCACTAGAAAACAGACAGTCATGACTTTTGCTGACCTCATCCCTTCCTTGGACCACTGTCTGGGCTATATGTTTCTCCTTTCTTTCATCAAATACTGTTGCATTGTTGGGTATGGGAAACATACAGCATAACTGAACATGGGTGTCATAAAATTAGACGTAGCTTTTTTAATTCCCCATTTGGTAAGACATTTATCCATACTTCTCTATCTGCTGTTCATTAAAAAGCTAAACATCCCTTTAATTCCCTTGAAGGGTTTAATTTTGAAACATCTGCAGGGCGTGTTCAGTTTCATTCAGCTTAACACTGATTTCTCTTGAACTGAAAAATGCAAAACAACAAAGTTATGAGTATGACATGACCATATTGTTGTATTGTTGTTGATAACTGCTTTAAAATGTACATTATGTTAAATTTACCATATGAGTGATAATAGTATGTAGTATACTATATTTTTTATGATCTTCAGGCCCAGTCACTATGAGATGCTGCTTATGTTGCAAACTTGTATTTATCAGGGTTCAAAAGCCATTTTCAGTCAAACTAATACAAATCTCCAGATCAAATAATTCCCTCTTACCAACAAAAACTTGACCTGTTTGGAGTGAATATACCGAAAGTGCAGCAGAAAAGAAACCATGGAGGGGTAGAAAAGAGGCATAGGATGATCCCTCAGATATACAGCAGAGAACAGATGGAGCAGAGAAGGACGGACACCGGGGAGGGAACGAGGGATCAAAAGGAGGAGAAGAAGACGACTGGCAGGCCTGTTATGAGAAGAGGGAAAAGGAGGGGGGGAGTGCTCGAGCAGGAGAAAGAGAGCAAGTGAGGTAACAAGTAGGAGGAGTGGAGGATGGAGGAGAGGGAGAGAACAGCTTGTTTTGCAGTGACAGGTACATGGAGGTCAGGCCTTAGCAGGTGTTTAGCCATCATGCTGTTACAGATAGCGCGTAATGAGACACACACACACACAACCTGCTGAAGACTAGAGAGACATATACACTCTCTCTCTCTCTTTCTCTATTTCTATCTCTCTCTCTCTCTCTCTCTCTCACTCACACACATTATTTTATTAAATCATATTAATGTTTTTTTTCAACACTGTTATTCTAATATTCTTGCTATTAAAGCAGATTGAAGTATGTGTGTGTGTGTGTGTGTGTGTGTGTGTGTGACCTCGTGCACATGTTGTCTAACTCTATTGCTGTTTCATTAGGCCTGTGGGATGATGAGAGGCGAACGGTCAGGCAGGGTCTTGTTTCTGATTAAACGACAGGGTGGGGCACATGCTACTAATTACTCTCCGACTGTGGGTGTGTTTGTGTGAGTGAGAGAGAGATTCAGCAGCAGGGCGGAGTGTGTCCTTCTAATTACATAGTGATGGGCGTAATTGTCATGTGATTGGTGATCAAGCCTTACTGTACCTTCCAGTCTGATTTAAAATTAAAAGTTTTTTTTTTTTTTTTTAAGGAAAAAAAAAATACAATACATAAAAAAAATACATATAACTTTTGGGAATTCTTCTACTCAAAAATATGTGTATATTGGTGGAAACAGTCATTATGTCTTGACTGTCTAGTCTTTGTAGGATTAAATAATCTTGAAGTCTGTTCCCAGTTTAAAAGGACAATTATTACCCATATGTTTTCAAGATAATGTTGCACATCCATTGTACTGTGTTAGTATTTAAGTAAATCAGTAAACTTTATTTAGAATAAATCACAGGATACAAAACTGTTTTTTAGCCACTTCCTCAGGCTTGGTCACTTTGATTTTTAGCCTAGTTTTTGCAATTTTGCCAGAGATGTTACCGAGGTTAGGGGACACATTATTTCAGAAATATAAGGTGGAGCCAGCCCATGTAGTGTTTTATAGATGATTAAAGAAATTTTAAAATCAATTCTACACTCAATGCGTAACCAATGTAGATTGGCCAACACTGGTGGAATGTGTGATCTATGACGTTAGCTTAATATTTGCGGCTAGAGGACCAATACACTGCTCTATTTCTTAGAAATGCTCTCAGGGTATATGATGAGTACTTAAGGGATAAGTTGTCTGATATTCAGTCCTTGATAGTTGATAGTTGAATTGAAGGAAAAGTATAACTGTATATCGTCCACATAACAGTTATAAAAAATACACTGAAATCAACTAAATATAGAACTGAGGGGGAGCATGTATAGGGAAAAAAGTATAGGACCAATGATTGAACCCTGTGGTACACCACATGTCAGCCGAACTGATGAAGTGACATAATGATCAATGGCCACAGAAAAACTCCTGTCTGACAAATAGGAAGCAAACCAGTCAAGGGCAGTCCCTTTTCTACCCACCCATTGTTGAAGCCTACTAAGGAAAATAGAGTGTTCAACAGTATATAGCTTCACTCAGGTCTAGCAGCAACATGACTGAACATTCCCCAGCACAAATTATTCATACAGTGCCTCAAACGAGAAGCTAACAGTGCAGTTGTTACTTACAATAATAATTAATGGGGCGCTATATTACTGTAAGGTATGGGTTTAAACATGTGGTGTATTTGCCACATTTAACATATTGAAACCATTTTCAGAACTGATGCAGTATTTGAAATTGATGTTATTCCTGAAGGTTTTTGGTTGTTAAGTCCATTCCCTGGACCCACTTAATATTTTATTGTATCAGTGATGGATAAATCTTTCTGTGCGTTGTATAAATGTGAAAATGACAACAAGCTATACACAGTATGTTTCGTAAGAGCCATAAAAAAAGTGGTGCAGTGAGCTACAGTATGTCATGCATTTCTCTCTGTCTCTCTGTCCTGCGTTTCGCTCCTCTTCCTACACTTTGACTTTCTTCCATGCTTCAACAACAGCTTGTGTAACACTCACCGAGGGGGTCTGTGTTTTATTCCAGGAACCATCCACCCAAACATTAAGGACCTGTGATAGTGTTTATTGTGCAGAGGGAATTAATACACGCTCTGGTGTTGTGCAGACTGCACTAGAGAATCCTGTGT
>NW_023339651.1:18032858-18035492 GCF_004916995.1 Morone saxatilis
GCAGAGTCAGATATTGAAGAGCTGCTCACACATCACTTTCACTTCTATGTTCAGTTTGTGCATGTGTGCACACACAAACATGCACACACACACACACACACACACACAGGGCAGCATTCAATCCGTGCTGCAGCTTCTGCCACACTCAGATGTCCTTAAGTGAGAAACTGGATCCTCACCAGCACGAGGGGAGGGGACCTACAGCAGATTTTCCATTATGAGATTATATATCACACATCGTATTCATTTATAATTACAGTGTCACTGGGATGCTGCTGGTTGTCCCTGTTGAGTTAACAGTGTCCATTCTGTCTTTTTCACCAAAAGATAATCATCATGTGCTCCTTGTGTCTGTTTGGATCTCTTGATTCTAGAAGTTTACTTTTCTTTCAGCAACTTTTGCTATTTCAGTTGGATACACAAATCTACAGTGTACAGGGAGTTCAGATCATAGATTTCAGATGAGATGAATTGAAGCTTGTCTAGTTGCATTGGTGCAAACTTTACACCAATGCAACTAGACAAGATGGTGTATTATCTGTGCATTGTCTAGCAACAATGTCTGGTACTTACTGCCCCCTCTTTTGGCTTTTTTTGTAGCTAGGTATAATATATAGAATCTTAAAATATGAATGAGGATATTGATAGTGAGTTACTTGCTAGTTACATTTTATTAATGAAACATGAAAACATAAAAACAAACAAAAGGGTTGAGAATTTGGAGCTGTCCATGGGTGCTTTTGATTTGAGTACATTTTAACCAGCATGTAGGATTTAGTGGCATCTAGCCGTGTAGTTGCATTTTGCAACTCAATCACTTCACCGACCCCTTCCAAGCACAATGGAAAAACTACAGTGGTTGTGATTGTGCAAAAACGCGAACATCCCTATCGAGAGGGAGTGTTTGGTTTGTCTGTTCTGGGCTACTATAGAAACATGGCGGTTGAAAATAGTGGTGACCAGCAACGTTCTAAAATAGTTTTGTCTCATTCTGAATCATTGGTGCCGACCATTAGCCACAATCTCCCCTGTTCAAGTCCTGTTGCATATCATTCCCCATTTGTCTCTCCTCATTTCCTGTCATCTCTCCACTGTGAAACCTCATAAAGGCCGACGAGGCACTGCTTGCCTGTTGCAGTCTCCCTGAACACACACTGGGAGGTGTGTTTGTAACTAGCTCGTGAAACATGTCAAAAAGAGCAAGAACAAGACAAATGATCTCAATTTGCAAATCTCTGCCCCCATGTCACAACTTTGACGAAACTGGCTGCTGCAACCCAAAGCAGGCCTGATCATTCTAATGGCTAATTGCTGATTGATGCTGCTCTGACATGTTAAACACAGTCTTTGTCAAGCATCATCGCCCCATTCCACAAAACAAAACCAATGTATCCATTTTTCATGGTCCGTCTTCAGTCCTGGCTTACTGCTCGCAAATGTCACTTCCCTCCTGCAGACATGCCTGTAGACAGTCCTGACCTGATCAGTCCTGATCTTTCTGAGAGGACATTGATCCTAATTGGTGATTGGCATGGGCGTTTAGTTTGTCATATTGTTTGACAACGGCATTGCCATGTGGCATTTATTTGCATGCTGTTTATGTCTCCCTAACTGAACTTTAAGTCACAGACATAAATCATGTGTTGGTGCTTGTGATAGCGGGTGTCACAGCAGCTCTCAGTGGATGTCACAGCGCATCAGGTTCACCGTCATTTCATTTTGCGTCACATAATGTCAGGTTGTCAAGACATTATTGATATCCTTTGCAACTAACACAGCTGAATGGAGAGAAAACTGCTGTCATGTGCTATAAGAAAAAAAACAAGTTTGATGTCTAACCCACTTTTCAGAAAGCACAATTTGCAAGTCTGATGGGTTTATTAGTATTGGCCCTAAATAAGCCTAAAATTAGGTATGTATCAGAAAATAACTTCTCTTTTAAAATGGCTGGATTACATCGGTAGGTGGGTTTTCATAACATAAAACAGAAGGTGGATGTAAACAGACAAATACAATGTCATCTACTGTAGATGAGTGAATGAGCCATGGGAGCTATGCTGTATTCTAGCTAAAAAAACACAGAATTGCATTTATTTTACACTCAATTCAAAATTAACAATTTAAACCAGTGGTTCTCAAATGTTTTCTTGAATGTACCCCCATAGCATTGTCTGAAGTACCCCTTTATTGACACCACCTGTCAGGTTCCAAATGTTTTACATTTGCATTGCTACCACTTGGAGTGAGAGGAACTGGACATTTCAGCCATTAGTCGGTTACTTTCTTCCATATTTTTTAGACTTATAGCTAAAACTCAACAGCATTTTATCCACTACATTAGGTCTTTAATGACCTAATAAAAACAATTTCTGCTTTTAGCTAACTATTTCAACCATCTATCAATTAGGCTACTTTTAACTACTTGAACAATTTCAACCACTGAAGCATTACTATTAATTGTTATGGATAAATAGTTGTAAAACAGGACCTTATGAGGCCAATCACCAATCACTAGAAGCAGTATTGGCCCAAGGGTGTAGGAACCAGGGAGGAACCAATATTGGAGACAGGCGCATTTGTCCCACCCAAAAATTATACCGCGGAGGAGAAAAATATTTGATTTTGAAATCTTTA
>NW_023339651.1:18035592-18042270 GCF_004916995.1 Morone saxatilis
AGTGTTTGGTTTGTCTGTTCTGGGCTACTGTAGAAACATGGCGGTTCAACATGGCGGACTCCGTAGAAGAGGACACCCTCTGTAGATAAAAACGTCTCATTCTAAGGTAACGAAACACAACAGTTCTTATATTCCGCTGATTATACACTAATGAAAACGTACCTATGAATATTATATTCCATTTCTGACAATAGATCTTCTTAAGTGTTACACACTGGACCTTTAGCTGTAAAATAATGACACAAAAACAAGCATTTCAAACTGATGCAGCACCAGCAGTGAGCTTCAAAGATTCTATTCATGTCGGCTTTTCCATTATTTTGTGCGTTCTGTATGCTGTCAGACAGCAGAATCACAATATCATGTTGTCAAGATATGAGCAGTGTTCCACAGAAATGTGTTTCTCTGCTGGCCGTCTGTCAGACCTGAATGCAGAGAGGAACTCTCTTTAATGCTGCTTTCATTCTACAGAACACCGATGATGTGCCTTAAATGACTGGTCGATAAGTGAAGGGGGGGTCGGGCTCTCCCTCGTTTCAACGCTTAACAAAAGCCACTAAACAGTGCTGTCGCTGAAGTGATATTAAAACCGTAATTGCTCCTTTTTCAACACCAGCACGTCTTTATGACATGCGACAGGACTGCTCAGCGGATGGGAACTTCCCAGACGCACTCGCGTACATTTGTCACCATCCAACACACACTTCTAAGGCTATTTAGACACTTTTCACCCTCTAATGCCCTCCTGCTGTGTTGTTAAGACTTTGAGCCACAGTAAAAACCTTTTCAATTACAGCCATCTAAACTCTGGTGAGAACCAGAGTGCAGACATCATTGTACTGGGCCAAAAAAGAAGGAGAGGAGGCCATCATCCCCGCTCAGTGGATCAGGAGTATTAATACATACACACGACACATCCATCACCCCCTCAAGTTTACACAGGACTCACAGCATCCATGGAAACATGCCACTGGGGTCAGTGTTTTTGATGTTATGACTGAAATAAAGAAAAACTCCATACAATGTATGACTTCATCACATGTGCCACTAGTTCAAGGCTACCTAATTAAAAAAAGTTAAAATAAAGAATTTACTTGGTTGGACAATAAAATCTCATGGAAGCCTTTACTATGATTGTGTGTGTGTCAGCTGTGACACAAATTTAGAGGCAGCATCTTCCTCCTCAACCCATCTCCCCCCTTGTCGCCCCTCTCTCTGTTTCTCTAAAGGTGTTGTTTGCACCAAGTGGGTGGTTCTCCTAGGGGGAAGGAGGGGATGGGGTGGGATGCTGCTCTGCTGATAATTAGCTTAATGAGAGATTAATTAAGAGGGTCGCTGCAGGGAAGACACACTGGGGAGATATACTGAGCTCTACTACAGAGAGATTGAGAGAGAGTGAGGGAGCGGCACATGCATGTAGGATATACCTGTATGCATATTTAAAGGAATATATTGACATGTTTAAAGCGCAAACAATCTCAGTCTGACCAAGTGATTTAATGTGTTATTGAGCTGTTTTTCTTATAAATAACAAATTAGCCAATATGGTGAAATAGTTGCATCTGTTTACAACACAGGGGATTTGTTTAAAGTAGTGTTGCCTTATTCTTATGACTTAAATGTGTATACGACTTTCAGATTAGATGTTGCAAACAAATGAACAAGCGCTATGGCCCACGAGACTACACTGACGCAAATTTTACCTTCTAGATCATAAACACACTTATTCAGACTCTGCAGAAATAAAGAAATAACAACTTTGTTAGCGTTTCCATTGTTCCACCAACAATCACAAACATTTGTTTGGGCAAAATAAATCCTACCTAATACAAATGTGCAGGTCAAAGAACATCCAACAGCAGTACTTGTTTTGTCACTCACAGGCCTCAGATTGTTATTCTAAGTGTCTGACAACATAATGGAAAGGATCCCTACAGAGATAGACTATTTTGTGATAGTAAGGTCCTTTTTGTTTAATCAGAAACAACCAATGTATCGCTATGTCTCGCCACCAGATTCCATTGACAAAAACATAATTTAATCTTGTACAAGATAGTAAAAAACACTTAATGCAAACAAAATAAAACTCACCAAAGCCATCTTTATTAGTCTGTCTACTGTTCCAACAGTCACCAAAATAAATGGTCAAAATAAATCCTTAATTCACAAAGTTAGATGAGAAAAACTGCAGTTTCACAATGAGACTCACATGTACTAATATGCAGGTTCTGCAAATGGTTGCTGCTATATTAATGTTTTAAACTTTTAAATATGTATTTTCTTATAAAACAAAATAAGTCAGACTGTCCTGTCCAGAGAAACAACAGCATCTATAGTTTATACGATTGTTTTCCTGACAAGCGACCTCTTGTACACATGCAAATAATGACTGACTAATAATCTTGTAGTCCTTAACTCAGTGTCTAGGCAATAGAGAAGGTCAGTGCTGCAAATTGAAAGTCCAAACAAACATGGGCAGATGTAGTGGATGACATTAAAGCCGCTCCAGTCTGTGGCTGGATATGTTTAGTCTTACCTCAGAGACCCAGATGCTAAAGGGCTTCAGCTTATCTCTCAGCAGTGTGGGAGATGATGCTTCAGGTGTGAGGCATGGCAGGCAGGCTAAAGCTCTTAACCCCTGCTTTCACAGGTACACACACATATATACACACAGTATTTTACTCCCTTGAGCAACACAATGACTGGCTGCGGGTAACAGAGTCGAAGGTGAAGATAAGAAGGCTTGTGTGGCATCATCTTGTAGGATCACACCGTTTTCTGTATCGTTCTCTCTTTTCTTATTTTCTCGCTCGCTCACTGTGTGCACACACACAAGCACACACTTACACACACACACACGCTGCATATGGCCCTAGAAAGCCCACTAGTGCTCCACAGAGGGCTATCAAGGCCTAATTAATGGCGGGTGCAGTTATGTTTTATGATGGGACATAATCGGGCTCTAATTAGTGTGAAATGGGGCCCAGTGGTCTGATTTATGACCGGTTAGGATGATCGCTGGGCGGTGATTTAAGAGCTGACATTTCCATCTCGTGTACTTGTAGTTACACTCCAGCCTTCACAACATGTGCTGGGGACTGTGGGGAGAACACAGGATTCAGTTCTGCGCTGGTCTGTGCACACTCCTCTGCAAAGTTCACTCCTCTGACCTCCCCTGTTGATAATCTGAATTATCAATCCCCACTGTCCAACTGTATGTAGTGTAAGAATGGTTTATTGTGATGTGTCAGTGAAGGAGAATATTTATCACCACCTGAAATGTCTCCAAATAAATGCGAGAACCTTGCAAGATTGTAATCAATAAAGTGAAATTCATAGGCTGACGATGGAGTAAGCAGTAACATAAACAAACATACAGTAAGCAGTGTTTCCATCGATGTATTGTGATGTGCATTTTGAAGTATCACATTTGAAAAGTTTGGGAGAAACTGCAAAATAAAAAATAAAAAAGTTCTCAGTTTCACAAAATGTTTTTATGCTTGTTTGAGGTGCTTTTTTCCTCCTTTGAGAAAGAGCTAATGCTCTTAATGGAGGATGGAAACACTTTCTGAATACATTCTGACATAACGAACAATTAAATCACATGACTGATGAGCTGTTTCTGCTCCGACAGTCTCCTCATCTCTCCCATGGCTCTATAACACAACAATACATGGTTCCACACAGATCTGATAGAACCTTCCTCACATTAATACATCAAACATAATGACTTCAATGTATGAGGAGTATGGTCTAGACCCACTCTATTTGAAAAGTGTGAGATAACTTTTGTCATGAATGGGCACTATACAAATAAAACTGATTTGAATTTAATAGAAATGTCATGTTTCCATCCTGTTTTCTGCATTGTTTTTCACTGTTTGAGGTTTGACTGGCACTCTTTTAATTACGTCATGTTGTCGCACCCTCTTCTTCTAGTTTTCCGACCCGAGAATTGGCGCCACCTACTGCTGATCTTGATGAACAAACTCTTAATACAGGAGTTTTGCAAGATGTCTTTTAGAACCCATTGACATATTTCTTTACTTTTATTAATGCAATGATAATTTCATTTTTATTTTAAATAAGCATTGTTTGTCACGTAGTGTGTGTTTGTGTCTGGGAGTGTGATCTGCTCATTTTTGTGAGTTAGCAAGCTATATGTATATATAT
Source organism: Morone saxatilis (assembly GCF_004916995.1). Lineage (NCBI taxonomy): Eukaryota > Metazoa > Chordata > Actinopteri > Moronidae > Morone > Morone saxatilis. The sequence goes on from NW_023339651.1 coordinate 18,039,766, forward strand.
ATGATGCAGGACGTTTTGACTGGCAGGGAATTTGACAGATGAGCCTAGCAAATAAGTTTTTATATTTTACAATACATTTACAAAATAGTAAATTGATTTTTTTTACATTTCTTTTCTTCTTTTTTTTTTACGTTTTCCTCTTCCTCTTCCATCTTTCCTCAAATTTCCTGAGGCACCCCTGATGCCCTCTTGTGGCCCCCACTTTGAAAACCACTGTCCTAATAATCACATAACAGTAGCATAAAAATCATCAATCTGAAACAATGTTTCTTTTCTTATCCGTAAAAGCCTGAAAAGGTTCATAAACTGTTTTCTACCCTAGAAATGCAACCTCCAATCTCCATTCATTGTTTAAAATGCAAAAAACCACCAGGGTGTAAAAAACCTCAATATGCTGATGGTTTCTATCTCCTATAAACAGACAGGAAGACACTTAATATTACTATCTTCTGCTGCTTTTCTGCTCATTAAACTGAGAAGTGTTGAATCCCAAAGTGGTGCTAATGCAAGATGCATGCAGGGCAACTCAACCTCACCACTTGTTACTCCTGTATGTTCTCATATCCAGAGATCAAACACAGTTGCCCACAGGACAAAACGTGTCATTGTGTCGAGTGTGTGAATGCTGGCGTCCAGCAGGGAAGCAGCACATCGAGTTTTTGATCAGCAGAGGATGAAAGTTTGACAGAACATTGTGAAATTCTTTTGAGTGCTCATGTATTCTTCATTTTACAGAATATCTTTGACGACAAGGATATTTCGGGCTTTATTTTGCAGCATAGGCCCATCATTTTCTCTGCAGGATCAGACGTCTGGATCTGCTCTGTGTCTTTATTTCATCACTCACAGCTCCCCCATCTTTTAAGTCTCGGGTCTGAGCAAAAAAGAGACAGAGAGGAGAATTATACTGTGTGAAGAATGTTTGTGGGAGGACTGGGATGAAATGGCGAGAGAGGTCTTTTTATATGGAGGAAGTTCATACATTGTAAAGCTTATCACAGCAAAGTCCATGCTTAGAGAACAAAAGAGGAGAGAGGCGAGGGCTGGAAACTGTGGCTGGACTTCACTCCTCTGACTGTTCGCACACACACACCACTCTCTGTAGTTCTTTTCTTCCTCTCCTTCCCCCGTGTGTGCGCTTGTGTGCATGCATGTGTGGGTCGTCTCTCTCCTTGTTTCCCCTCCGGCGTCTCCCTGACTTTTAAACTACCTTGAACGGAATTATGTCTCCAACTTGAGAGAGCTCATAAAATAGCAGAGTGTGGAACGGCTCTGTAGACCCTATTTACCAAACCTCTTCTGACACGGGCTGAATTAAAAAACCACAGACCTTGTTCTAATCCATACACACACATGTCTGCACACACACACAGTCACACAAAGGAAGGGAAATCAAATCAAACAGGAGAATATGTCTGAATGTGCAAACCTGTCTACACCTGGCTGAGCCTGATTTTCTTAAATTTGGTGTTCCTTGTGATGGATTGCCTATGCTACTTTTATCAACTTTTTCCTCTCTTTTTAGTTTTTTATTTGAATTACAATATACTATTTCTTTTTTATGTATAGAACTTTTTAACAGAGAAGAAAGAACAGTTTTTATTTTTTTTATGTGTTTAGTATTTGACAATTTTAGTTTTTAAAATGTTATCCCCATATGACACCCCTGTACTTTCACTTCGTCTGCTGTCTGGTGGCACCACATCTCCTTCTATGATGTTGGAGCTGTCACAGTGAGGAGAATAAGGAGAAAATCCATCTGTTATCTGTTAATCTGTTATTATGATAATATTATGATATTAAATAATAAAATAAATGTACTTGTCTGATTATCGCTTTGTATTGGCAAGAATCTAATTTTGTCTTATTTTAGGAAACCTGTCATAACAAAGAACACACCACCATATGCATAAAATCTCGCAACCAGAACAGAGAGATCTGAATTTGTATTTATCACAGTCTCTGTAACATCCATCAACACAGCCCTCAGTTTACATCTACAACAATGCTATCAAGTGATTAGGTGTTTAAACTAAAAAATATTCTTAGATTTATTTATGTTAGATGGAGTGCTTACTTTGATTTGGCACCTGCCTAAGCGATTTTTCCCTATATAATACTTTCACAAAAGGGTTCAGTCAGGAATAGCTACCATCGGAAATACATGTGATAGACGGTTTAACAGTGTTATGAGTTGGTATTTAATTCAGCATGTGATCCATCAACCAGCACTTATTTTTTTGTGATAAATCTTCATTTTTGAAACAGTTTGTTTCATTCCCAGAGTTTCCTCCAAATAAAGAGTCAGTTGAGGCAACAAAATGTAAAGTTTGGATAGTAATAGTATATCTTTATGGATTATATTTATGCTGAACAAGAAGACTGTCGACATATGACTCCCTTTAGCATGTGTTAGCATAGTAGCATAGGAATACTTAATATCTCATATTTGTTAAAGGCAGTTTGGCGTTATGTTTTCCCCAGAGAGTGCAATGATCATTTCAA
>NW_023339651.1:18042306-18044476 GCF_004916995.1 Morone saxatilis
GATAAGGTTGTCTGATGTTGACTGGTGTTAGGTATTGATTGATTAATGGTTTGATTGTATGTGTATACATTGTTATACGTTGATAAAGCTAATGTAAAGTTAACCACAGGCTTGGGCCGTATGCGTACCAAACTGCAATACCCCTACATAATACTCCTACATTAAACCCCTACATAACCAGCAGGAAATTCACTTTAGTCAAGTCTAGACTTAGAGGAAGGATTTTACATTACACTTGCACAAAGTAAGGCTTTATAAACGTAAGTCATACATCATAAGTCTGGTTTCTAAATGAGGCCCTGGTACTTGTGTACTATACTGTTGTATACTTTATAACATGCTCTTAGTTATTAAGGTTTTGCCTCAGAGTAAACTTAGGTGTTCACTTGTAACAAATAATATTGACTGACCATTTTGTCACTAATTTAGTCCCATAAAGTTATGGCATGGAATGGCAGTCTGTAGTGGAGTGGAGTGGAACAGCAGCAGCAGTTGTAGTAATATAAGAAGGAACAGTGTAGTGATTTAATTTATTTAATGAATGTATTGATAGCTGCTGACTGGAAGCTGGTGTGTGGACTGTGTGGGGTCACTGTGACATGGGTTAATCCTCCCCTGTGTCCCACAGTGGGCACACCTGCCAGCTCACTTCTGCGTCATCACCATAAGCATCATTAACTGATACTTCGCTCTTGTACGCATGGCACATGGTGGTGAGATGTACAGTAATGGATGGCACACAGAGACAGTGATAGCTGGCGATGTGGTGCTTTGTCTTATTTTCAGCCCACTGCTGTTCAAGCGTTAACCAGCCTCTAATTAGTATGTGGAAATGCTGAGGCTGTCTGTACTTTGTCTTAATGTAGGTGTGTATGAGTGTGTGTAAACAGGATGTCTGTGCGGTTGATTTGTTTTTAGTCAGTCCTACCAGCAGTGTGAGGAGAGAAATTATTGTCTTTTTGTCTTCATGAGCATGTACTGTGAAGATAGTTGGTTTCCTGTGTATCAGATATGGATAAAAATGGCTCAACTAAATGAATCTCAAAGACACTTGCATAGATGCATATTTGGCAATACGCGAGCAGTTGTGCAGTTGTGTGAGAAGAGGCACTGTTAATCCTCTTGCCTGTATATTGCGTGTCTACCCAGAGGATTAAAAAAGAATGTTGTCAAAGTAGCTGATCAGGCCATTTCATCCCTGGCTGGGAGGTTGCCAGTCCAATGTTTTGTATGTATGTATTTGATACAAACCAATTGAAACATTTGTCATTATGATGGCTAATTAAAAAGAGACAAGAAGCCGCTCTCAGCAATGTCAATCCTTTAGTGTAGCAGAGTGCAACACAGTCTAGCAGACAAGATGCGGAGTCAAAGGGTGTCTTCTTGGTAAGTTGCTAAATAGTTGAAATGCATTGCTGGAAAGTTAAGAAAAACTCACCAATCATTGCCCATTTTCAGTATTACTCATATCTGTTTGCTATGCTAGCAAAGTAGCTAGCATCTACAGACTGGCAGTAGCATAGCAGCTAAGATAAGTACAAAACCTCATTTTGATCTGCTCCCCTATGACCTGTTAAATATACTGCATTATGCTGTTATACAAATTCAACACATCCTGTATTCATTTCAAATTACTTTACTTTACACTTGCAGGAACGTGTTGTAGAAAACTCATTGCCTTGCGACTCTACTCTCATTTATGGTTCACCCTAGTTTTCACTCAGGAGTCGCATGCAGCACCTAGTGGTAAAATCTGGTATTTCTGATCTGATATTTGCCTTAATGTCAAACTGGTTTGAAAAAATGTACTCCAGCCCAAGTTTGAACCTATTGCGACGTTACCAATTGGTTTGTGGATTACCGTTTTGAAGCCTCGAGTTCAGCGTTTTGGCTCCCGCCATGACAGTAAAGCAAAGCCAGCGCGAGCCAGGGGACATGATGTACTGCGAGTTTATCTGCATTCATTGGCTGCGCAGTTTTGATTCGTCCTTAGCTGGAAACAATAGCGACTCGCCTGGTCACACACAATCTCATATTCCAGATAAACAGTACACTAAAATATGTTTGTGAAAATATTTTAGGAGAGAAATAGTCAACACAGTAACATAATCTAGCTTCGTATTTGATCAGCACTGCCTAGTTTGCCCAGTGACCTATCAATCAAAAGGTA
>NW_023339651.1:18044576-18048388 GCF_004916995.1 Morone saxatilis
AAATAAAAAACGGAATGGTAGCAAAAAGTCCAGAGGAACACCTAAGGGTTAAAGAAGATGTAATAGTAGCGACTGAGAATTTCCCTCTGGGATTATTAAAGTATTTCTGATTCTGATTCTGATTCTGAGACCTGCTGAAACTTACATAGAATGCAGGTTTAAGGCATTGGCTTTACTTTTCATACCAGGAAGCTCTGTCCATATATATATATATAGTGTCAAGATAGACAGATAGATAGATACTTTATTTATCCCGAGGGAAATTCAAGTCAATGCTTCAGCCCAACCTTATTCCAAACCACAACTGGCAAATCTTCTGATTACGATGCCACAATTTATATACCATTGTTGTCTGTACTGACATTTATTAACACTCAGACATACTGCCCCCCACAGTTCATAAGCTCAGCTTTCACAGACCCGTAGTGTTAATTTCTGTGGAAAGAAACAACCAGGAACACGAGAGACATTGTGTGGTCATTATGTGGACATATACACCTGATTTAAAGCAGGTATACAAGTGTTCTCAGCCTATTTTTGAAGCCCAATACAGTTTTTTCACCCTAATTGCCTAGGCAGAAAGAAGAACAACCCTGGGGCGTCATGGTGATGCAACCATCAGGTAGGCCCAGAAAAGAGAAACCCTGCAGGCAAAATAAGAGAGAAGCCATCAAAAAACAGCAGAAAGGAAAAACGCAAAGTCAATCAAACCACAGTGGTTTCAACTAAAAAACACTGGAGCGTGCAGGGTACACTGTGTTTCAAGTCTAATATGAGGAGCAAAATCATCTTTAATTAATGGGATGTTAAGAAGGGGTTAGCAAAGCCTTCTGTCCGACTGCGTGGGGCAATGCTGAGCTGTTTCTAATTGGGGATCACAGTATGTAGAGTCTGGGATTCTCGGTGTGCCGATAATGTCATATAATTGGAAAGAAATCTGTCACACAGACAGAGGCGAGGCACCAGACCCTCGGAGGCTTGCACTTTAAAGATAGATTAATTAACGGACGGCTTCATTCCTCTAATTGTGTGTTCCCAGATAACGAGTTTAGAGTTGAGCCAATTATCTCTTTGCTCTTGCCAACCCATTTTTCCGAGAAGGGTATATTTGAACCCCTCTGCCACACTTTGAGGTCAGCTTAGATTTACAGAGGCAAAGTTGCATTGATGAGAGGGAGACAGAATTGAATTGTGCTAAATTAATGAACTCTGGTGTGATCTTTTTTTGTCCTCTTGTCTTTTTTTCTACCGTTTCACCTTGCCCGCCCCCCTCCCCCTCGGTCCTGAGGAGCTTACCTTCATATTTTTGTATCTCCTTTATTCTGCCTTTGTTTTCTCATTATATCTGTTCATCTCCAGTCCTTTTGATTTTCTTTTTCTCTCAGTCTCTTGTTGGTTTGAAGATCAAGCCCCTTAATTCTCCTCATTACAAAGCCTGTTCTCCTTCTCCTCACCAGAGCTTCTTTCTCACACAGCCGTCTGTCCAAGCGCAGCTTGTGGGCTTTTAATTGACTTCTAGATCATTATTTAGTTAATTATACTCCCAGACAGATTGCTAATAAATATTGATATGAATTATTCAGATCATATGTATGGCACTGATTACTACACCAGGCTGAGTGGCACAAGGTGAAGCCTCCAAATAAGAAAACAGAAGAGGGGAAGGAAGGAAAAAATACAAAAGCTTGCATCCATAACTGCTCCAGCAAAGTCTTCCTGCTTGAAGAGGGGAAGGTAAATCATGCTAATGGTTTAAGATCAACACAGTGCTACTGTTTATTATTATTATTACTGCTCTATGGAAAGCTGTGCTCGATAATGGGGCAGAGATAATGGGAAGAGAGAGAGAGAAAGAGACCATGATGAACTGCAAAAACAAAATACCACTACTGTGTGTGAAACCAGCCGAGATTCTGACTGTGTTGAGGTGTTTCTGTAGGTCATAATTGGAAGGAAGGTAGGTCTGATAAAAATAATAATGTGACTGTTCAGCCCAGGCTCTATTTTGGCACCACAATGATCCAGTTTCACAACCAGTGGTTTTGTCCTCACGTGAAAAATACAGCAATCTTCCATGGTTTTTAACAGCTTTCTACTCAATTTTAATTTGGTGCTACAAGACTGTCCTCTCCAGAAGAACAATTATCATTATTTGTATGGCTTGTAGTTGTTGATTATTGAACAGCATCTGTATTACCATCCTGTAGATTGTTAAAGTCTTAATTTAACATAATATGAGCTCCAAGAAATGCCTGAATACATCTTATGTTTATGTTTTCCTGACTTGTAGCCATGTGAATTGTTTATTCAGGAGCAAAGGTGGAAGATGTGTGATTTGTTACACAGAGCCATCTGGGAAGTTCTCGTTGGAAAAAGTTTTGAAAAGGGCAGAGACTTTATAAAAACACTTAGCAGGAGGAACCAAGTGTCTATCACGGGCAAACTTAAAAAAAGAAAAAAAACACAAAACCCCTCAGTGTTGTTCTTTGCTCTTCTTTAAATGAAGAAATACTCTCCAGTTCTAATGTAACTGATGCTAGCAGCATGTATGCTAGCTTCTTTAGCAGCCAACATTGTTGTTTCACTTAGTGTGTTATCGTTGCTTCACATGCCAGTACTTCCTCAAATGACGCTGGTCCAGTACCACCATAGTTTGACCACTTATGCATAGACTGAAGCTTAGCAAGATGGATTCTGATATGAGTCCAGCTGCCTCGCAAGGTTATGGCGCTGATATAGAGCCACAAAACCTTATAGGGAGGACTGCGAGATGGATGGATGGTTGATAAACATCCACACAGGGGACTGCTGTTTCTTTCTTGTTTCTTTTAGCCATGACTATGAAACTTACACTAGTATTTTTGTAAGAAAACCACAGCCTTAGTCATAGTGGTGGCAAATCAAGAAATTATATGAATCATTTTTGTAATGGTTTTGGAAGGCACTGACCCATCATCCTGCATATACAGAGTGCCAGATGCCAAAATTATCATGTGGCTCATTTTAAAAGGTAGTTTTGAAGTTGATTTCCATTAGGCCTTCTGCTGCTTTTGATACCTGTGAAGAAGACACTGCGTTCCTTTCCCGATTGCTATTCCACCTGACAGGCTGCTTATCCTTGTTAAGATGCTTTGGATACCACTAAAGGCAGAACAATTTTCAAGCAGAAAATACCACCCCCATGATCTGCCATCAGGCCAGTCATGAAAAAAAAGTAAAAAAAAAAAATAGAGGGAGGCAGTGGTCCAAAGCCCTTGCATGCTCCACAGCAATTATAGAAAGCAAATGGACGAAGATTGAGTGAAGGTAAGAGAAAATAAGGAAAGAAGATTGGAGGCATTAGTGTTGAGGAGTGAAGGGGATTTTCAGAGACGATTGTGAAAATAGGCCAAGCTTCCAAAAAAAAAGGCGGACTAAAAAAAAAGACAGAGATAGAAAAAAGGGAAAGGTATGTGTTGGGGGAAGGGGTGGGGGCAGGAGGAAATCGAGGCTCTTAATTGGCTTGTTAAGACTTGAAAGCGTGAGCTGGGAGAGGGGTGGCCTTGAGTTAGGAGTTTATCCAGTGGAAGAATGAAAGGAAAGAGAATGAACTAAAAAAGAAACAAATCCACATGAAGGAGTGTTAATGGGGAGAGAGAGAGAGCAGTCAGTTAAGGAGGGGGAAGAAGTGACAAAGTTAAGTTGAGACAACTTTGTTTAATTAGTGTGTGTTTTGGAGAGGCTGATTGGGAGTGCTGGATGTCAGGGTTGAGGTGAATGGGCTAGCAAAAAGAGATTGAGGTATACAGGTCACTGGTGTGTGTGTGTGTGTG
>NW_023339651.1:18048483-18049037 GCF_004916995.1 Morone saxatilis
TGTGTGCACATTTCAGAACTACGGCCTGGGGCTGATGAAGCCATTAGGGCTTGGTCTCACAGCCAATCAATCACCCTGACACCTCAATAGGGGAGCTGGATGGTCATTCTTCAAAACACAGCCAGCCCACCTCGCCCCCTCCAATAATCGCTCCAATCATTCAGTAGCCAGGCCTGAACTTCCAACCTCCGACCGCCAAAAACCCTGCTCCAACTGAAGCATTTGCTCATTTGCTTGTTTGTTCTAGCTGCTCCCTTCTGCTCGGCGCTACCTTCTAAAGTTGGTGCTACTGTTGAGAAAATAAACACAGATTTACCGTAGTGTGTTCAACATGCTCTGAATTCAACTGCATGTTCACATGGAGAAAATTTTAAGAAAAAATCCACAATAAATGAGCTGAGTGAAATCATGAGCGCTGGAAGCCTAAAAGCCTAAAATTTGGCATAATGGAAACCATTAATTCATAAAAATCTATTAACTTAGATTTTCCTTTGCTTTTTTATTAGGATTTATTGGTATTGTTTTTTTATTCAATTTTATCCACTAAAAAGTTA
>NW_023339651.1:18049062-18050092 GCF_004916995.1 Morone saxatilis
ATTTGTGTAAAATGTTGTTAATAACTCAAATAAAATTATGCTGGCCATTCAAACTAATGGAAAACCATGAATATCATGCATTTGTGTCATTATATAGAGAGCACCCCTAATCTGACTGACTTCCAGCGTCCCTGAGTCAAATTGCATGTTATTTTTCTATGTCTGCTCTGTAAATTGCACGTCTTGTGTTCTGCTTTGAGAAACAAAGCACCCAGAGGGGGAAATGTATTTAATATTGTGGTTTCACCCCAAGTTTGTGCATCAGATTGCCATTGTTTCTCTGCCCATGTAAACAAATAACCAATCTAATGTAGTGACTAACAGCTCCTTTTAAGTCATTCTATCTGTGGGATGTTATCGGGTGTGTATGGTGACATTAGCCAACACTTGCATAATAGACTGCTGTGAAATGTCCTTTAGTTTCCTTTGCCTTTACTTTTACTTGGCCATGTACTAAACATGTTGTTTGACTTGGTTGTGATTCAGGTGTTGAAACAAATTGTTTGTGTTTCAGCTCAAAGCCACAACTACTTATCAGTTATCATTGCTTAGTTCTGCATCATCTTTGTTTAGCCACAGTGTGCTCACACTCTTCTCATTTGCACCTGCATCCCAATCTCTCCAACACCTTGTTTTCTCCATCCAAGTTGGACTCATGGTTACTGCCATCACTCAAAACTGCTAGGTGGAACAATGCCGACACCATGTTCTTGGGTGAGTGGTTGTTTGTATGTATACGGTTACATGCAATTTGTTGATAAGTAATAAATTATGGCCTGAAAGAATGGATTTATCACATGTAGCAACATGATTTCAATTAGCTTTATTCATTTAGATTCATGTCAGTTTCTATAAATTGTCCATACATATATATTCTCCTCCATGAAAATTTTATATTATTTGACTGATGTGATTTACTGCCTGCAGATAATGTGTGTGTGTGTGTGTGTGTTTGTTTTGTGTGAGTGTGTGTGTGTGTGGAGAGGACAGAAAAAGTTAATGTGACCATTAGTGCTGTCAGTTAAACGCG
>NW_023339651.1:18050192-18058220 GCF_004916995.1 Morone saxatilis
TACAAGTACAGGTCCATTTACTATTTACCATATACTGTTGTAACTCGGTCAAAGCAGAACCTGTACATTCTGGAGAGCCAAGTGAGAAAATCGAATTCAAAAATCACACTGACACTGTAAAAATGCGTACCAAAAGCCCAGACTATAACATAACCTTGCATTTGTCTAGCCAGAGACAGACACATAAAAAACAATAAACAGTAATATTTTTTCTTTAATTTCTTGGTTTTAATGGTGTTTAACAAAGACCATTTCCTACAAGCAAGATACAACGCCCGATTGACAGACCAAGTCCAGTCGAGAGGTAAGCTATGAGAATGGACAAAGAGGGACGCACGATGTGGAGATTTTTTTTAACAAAAAAAGCTAAATCTTGACCTAACATTAGAAAACAGTGTCATAGTCAAGGAAAAACAGTTACAATGCGGTACAATAGAGGAACTGCCATGATGGAAAAAAGGGGAGCTTTAGTTTTTTATTAACTTTGCTAAAATCACAAACAGTTATTAGAAGTACTGCATTTACTACATAACCTCTAACATAAAGGTTTATCTAAACTCAAGAAACATGTTACTACAAAGTTACAGCTACATTATATAAAGCCAACAAATGCTGAAACATGTGGTGAGAAGTGGTCAGACAATCCAAACTGCAAATTAAGTCTTTTTCCTTCTTGCTCACTGAGGATAGACACGAACACTACAGCATCAAAAACAGCAGAAACTTCACTAGGCAGCACCTCCCAGACATGTATCACTCTATTAATATTTCAACACAGGCATTTTGATCATGTTCTCCCTCCACGCCTCTCTTTCAGACAACGGCCTAATTGACCCTACATCTGACAGCCTGCTCAAAGTACTGGAAACACAAAACAGCCTTTAAAAACCTCCCCTAGACCTTCCCATCACTCTTTCTTCCTCCTGAATTCGGGTTTATGGGTTCAAAAATCCCTAAAGCTTTACTAATGTGACCTACATTAACATTTCCCCCATGGTGTCGTCCTCACAGAGCGAGGGGTTGATTGGGTTTAATCATCTGCTGTGTGAAGAGCGCTCCCAGGCTTCAGTGTTCAAATGGGTTAGCAGATGACAGACAGTAGGTGTGAATGGAAATATCAATGTGGAGATGGGAGCTAATGGGAGCCATATTGATCTGACATGACAGGGGCAATAAGGCAGAGCAGAGATACACACATAATCAGCCATTCAAATCTACCACAATAAGCCTTACTGAAGACCTCAATGCACAGTGGGGGAGTTGGCATGTCTGTGTGGCTGGATTGATGAACACTGTTACTATAACACTGAGTCTCTTCTAACCAGGCACTTTCAAAAAATTGTCAGAGGGGGATTGGCTGAATCATCTGTCTATCATAGTCTATCACGGGTGAACTTCAACCAATCAGATCAACAAACCATATAATGTAGTCAAACTCTTACTGAAGCCAGTTGGGGGAAGAATGAAAACATATTTTCCATCGAGAAAAGCTTTCAGTGGCATTCTTTGCTCTTCTTTCAGTTCTGATGTAACTGATTCTAGCAGCATCTACGCCAACCTCTTTAACAGCCGCCATTGTTGTTTAACGAACAGTTAAACCACCCCTGTAGCTCATATCATAGCCACCAGTAGTTCCTCAAAGGATGCCAATTTGTCTAACCTCTTGCAGTTTTGCCACACAACCACATAGCTTGAAGCATGGCAAGATGGTGGTTTTGTGCTCTCATGAGTCCAGCTGCCCTGCAAGTTTAGTCCCCTCCAGACTGGATGGAAACTGAAGAGAGCTGACAACAAACCTCCATATGCATCCATGTGTTCTTGAACAAAGTTGAGCTATCTTTTCTTTCTGCCCTAAGATATTTTAGATAAATAATTCACTCCAGAATACATGACCTCGATTGACACCAGCTATTTTCCCCATAGTAATGTTGCTGCCCCGGAGCCATGTTTCTACCTGCAGTCAGTGTTTCTCTCTGCAGTGATGATGTTACTGCTCATGACAACAACATACCACTGACAACACTTCTACCCACAGCTATAATGTGTCTACCCACGGTGAAGCCTTCTGAGCAACAGTCATGCATTAAACTTTAATGCACCTAGTTCACCACTCTAGAAGGTTTATATCCTTGTGTGTTCACTATAAATCTTGAATGATGTATGTTTCAATCCACCTGAGTGAAACAGATTTCTTTGAATGAATGAAGACAAAGCAGTCCTGTTCTTCTAACACTTGCTAGAGTTGGGCGATAAATCAAATTTACATTTTAAAATGATGCAAAAAACGGCTGAATCGAGATTTAAACAAATGTTAAGGACTCAGTCTGTCAGGACTCATCTACACAAAAAGTCTAGAATCATTTTCTCATAGTATACCATATGAGAAGAAGAGGGCTTAGTCAAATAAATAAGTCAGTGGAAACAGGTTGGTAGCCTCCACTGTCTTGGCAATCTCTAGAATGAGCTAGAGATCACAGATAAAGTTGTCTAAGATGTGGAATCCAATGTCCAAAAGTTCTTCCTAGCTGTATGATATGTATGTAAGAATGTTCTGAGTGAACAGACTTGAAACAAAAAGGAAGAGAACTACTAATTTACTTAATCTGGAGAGATGCTGAGTCTTGCGCCCTGCACGCACAGAACCATTCAATAAAAAAGGTCAGTATATGCCAAAAGAATCCAGTGTATCAGACTGGTGCATCGCCCCCTCAGTGTTGACATTTGTACTCACAGTGATGATGTGTTTGCCCTTGGTAATAATGTAACGTTGTTTCTGTCCTGACGATGCGTGTGGATGGTGTTTCCCAACAGTATAACCTGCAATGATGTCTGCAGCTGGTGAAGACATTTCTATTGCCAGTTATAAGTCATGAAACATGTATCAATGGCATATACTCTATGTTTCTACCCCCAGTGATGACATTCGTAACCATGGGGACATTTCTGAAACATTTCCTCCAGTGACACTGAATCCAAATTTCACCAGCATTACTCACATGGCTGATATTACTAGATCCAGTCCCAGTAAAAGTTGTGCGTTAACCCTCTGACATATGTCCAATCATGTTGAAGATAGCCATTACATGCCAGATCATACCACAGTTCCACATATCAACACTACAGGCACAAGAATAAATACTTCATAATCAACTGCACATAATGTGAAATCATTTGATACAACTGTTGTATACTATGATGTGACAAACATTTAGGTCGACTTAATATGTGGGGAAAATGTATTGTGTAAATATGAAAATAAACTGAGTTTGCAATATTTACAAACTACTTCCTTGATTGTAAGGCAATGATGTATAGATCCCAGCAGGTGTCTAAAAACTCTAATTACTTTAAATTTTTTAAATTGTGCACATTGATGACTCAAACATAGTGAATAATTTGTATCATGTTTAAGGGATAACAGAATTGCTATTATCATTAGCTACACAGGGATATATGTGCAGCTTGACCATTCACAAGCTGACTGATAGCAGCCACGGTTGGTCAGGATTTCTGAAACTACGTCCACTGTAGCATTACAGCTGGATTAAACAATGTTGCTGAGACTGCACACGTGCGCAGATTATTTAAGTGAGGGCACTTTTTTTTTTTGCCCACAAATTCATTCCTTGTTGTTTTTTTCCTTTTAGCAGTCTTTTGGCAGATTTTCTGCTGGGCTCCACAGCCCTGCTAAGTGAAACAAAACTGTCTTGTAGTTGCAAAAACTGTACAATTACTAAATTACTTGTAATAAATAAATAAATGTAATCTCTAATAAAGGAAAAACTAACTACTAATAAAGGAAAAACTACTACCCAAACTACTAGTACTACTAGTAGCTATTGGCTGTCCTAAAAGTCGCTAGAATTCGATGGATGAAGTCATCGCCTCATTTGCATAATTGGCAATTTGCCTGATGTAACCGCATGTAATGGACGCTGTAGACATGGTCATGGGAGAGAAAAATGAGTTAAAAAAAACCCTAAATTTGATAAATTTTAATTTTTTAATTTATTTTTGGTGAGAATGAGTGAAGAAACATTTACACCCCGCTCTGTAAGCCAGTGCGGGAACGGCGGCGGCTCCGCTTGTGTATGGAGATGCCAGGATGCGGGGAGTACGTCGGGCGGGTATGCAATGACAAAATGCATAGAATATCATCGGGCGGAAGTGAAAAACGCCTCTGGGTTGTTGTTTTTCTCTACCATGCTCTTGAATGCAGGAACTTCTTGGGACTGCTGCACAACGCCCCTACCTCAAATGAGAACTGTTTGAGACGCCTGGTGAGGTGCATTATTTGGACAGGGGAAAGGGAGTCAACAGCCACACTTAGGGGTGGCTGGCGTTTGGCGGGGGAGAGGGATAAGTAAGTCCCCCCTGAAGAGTTCCACCAATCATTGGGAGTAGCACGCTGTGTCTACACTTAGTTCAGTATGTCCCCACCTCCAAAAAACTCATCCTAACCACAAGAGTCATACGAAAGTAAAAATATACTCAGAAATAAGTCGTCCTAGAATTTTGTTTTTGGAAAAGCTATTTGGTTCTGATATCTTTTTTTTGACACCAGCAAGGACACGCTCCCGCAAGGGAAGATTTTGGAAAAGTCACCAGATTTAAGGGAGGACAAGTTTGCCACAAGACAGTGTGTTGCGCTTCCAAAATAGAAAGAAGGTTGAGTAAAATATTTTCCAAAATCAAATATTTTTCTCCTCCGCGGTATAATTTTTGGGTGGGACAAATGCGCCTGTCTCCAATATTGGAGGGGACACGTCCCCCCGTCACCCCTGGTTCCTACGCCCTTACATGGAATACAGGTTTTGCCACTTTCTGCCACACACTCCTCATCACGTGTTGGCAATACTGCCATAAATCTTTCATATCTCATTCCTATACAGGTTCCCTGAATGTGCCTGAGAGAAACTGAACTTCCTGAAGCTGAAACTTAAGAGGAAACACATAAACCTTTCACTGATTTCATTATACATTCTGTTTTTCATATATTATATTCATATTCATACTAAATCTAATGTGAAAAGTCACTTGGCTGAACTGACCAGAATCTTGTGCAGGGGTGGCAACTAAAAAAATGTCTAACCACCTCAGTTTGGTTTCAAATGTTATCAAATTGAACACAATCATTTAGATTTAAAATAACATCCCTTAAAGTCTCCATGTCACCTTATGGATACCCCATGAATATTTCTGTTTATGTGCCAGTGGAATCTCAACTGTAGAGCTTGGTTCTCTAGGTCCAGGCTTTATTCAGAAGTGCAGTATGTTTAGTGGAACTGGTTGAACCGGTCCAGGGACCAGATTACAGCAACATCTTTTTAAATCAAAAATTCCTCTTTACCTTTTCATTTACTAGGAAATTTGAGATAAACACTTCTAATAGTCAGGAATGTCAGAATTTAAGTAGAACACTTGCATTATTAAATTGAATTAATAAAGATTATCATACAGTCGGCCCACAGGTACAGACATGTAAAAATACAAAAAAACGTATAGAGCTTATTTCACTATACTTTTGCTTAGAAATGCATAATAATATTCATTATTGAAGGATCAGGAGCAAAGAAATACACAAGAAAACAATTCCCCATGCAGGTCAAAGTGAGTTCCTTTAATGGGTGGCATTTTTCTTTAACTGACAGAATCCATTGGCTCATACTAAAACATAGTAAACAAACTCAAAACAGAATAAAGAAGTGTATTTCTTCTTGTTCAGACATCGGTTTGGTTCTCATATGATGTTCTCAAGACATATTGTCAACTTCAGTATAAAAACATGAAATATTTTACAACAAACTTTGTGTCACTGTGTTAAATGTACACCTTTATCCATTTTCACCCTTGTGTCCTCTCTTTGAGCTGATTCTAAAGCGTCACAAGCTGCTCCACTAGGGGTACATTAATTCAAATAAAGTATGTAGCACTCACCAGTGCAACAGTGTGGCTCATTAATGTGTTTTTAATAGTTTTTGGACAACAATGGAACTCTATGGCACAGAAAATATAAATAATCACCACACTAATCCTTTAAAGTAGAGTAACTTTAACAGGTTACTAGGACAAATGACAACCCAGTCTCACTCTAGAGTTGTCAAATACTGCAGCTTGGTTAGTGGCCCTCTGCTTTAAAATTCAATTTTAATTCAGTTTTATTTGTATAGTGCCAATTCATTCACAAACAGTGTCTCGGGATACCTTTTAAATAGAGCAGGTCTAGACCAACAGTTCCCACCATGAGCAATTTTATTATGTTAAAATGGATTGGTCATAGCGAAGACATAGGCCACAGGCACCTGCAGTCCAACGTTAACAATATGCCATTTTCCAACCCCCAGTGCTCCTATAACCAACCCTGCTATTGTTCCCAGAGTTCCTTGCCATGAGGACCACCTTCCAGCCACAGCCGCCGCTGCTCCCACAGAAACCCCCGCTGCTCCTACCACCCCCAGCAGTGCCCCAGCTTTACCTCCTCCTCCCAGCACCGGGGCGAAAACCTCTACCCCAGCCAGTAAACCCAGTGCCACAAGGGCCGCTCCAGCTATGACTTTCACCTCTCCGGCTGCTCGCCTCACCAGCGGCCCCCCCACCGTAGCGCCCAAACCCAGCTCACACAGTTTTGCCACGAAGAAAGCTGCATTCAGAGCTTCAAGAGAGGATTGGTGGTTCATACGAGCCGTGATGTTTTCTCTTGACTGACTCTGCCCCGCTGCTCTCATCTTCATGGCGGTTGTTACGACCACCTGGCCAGCGTGCAGGGTGAGCATGGCGATGACAAACGTTGTGAGCATTCCCATGCACCCGACCAACATCCAGAACTTAAAGTCAGATGAGTTGAGCAGCAAATAGGCTATGACTCCAACCAAAGCCAGAAGTACTATAAACACAGACTGGTGGCCTCCGTAACCAAACACCCCAAACCCTGATGTTACTATGGCAACTACCGTCATTGGTATCCCTGAGA
Organism: Morone saxatilis; assembly: GCF_004916995.1. Lineage (NCBI taxonomy): Eukaryota > Metazoa > Chordata > Actinopteri > Moronidae > Morone > Morone saxatilis. The sequence goes on from NW_023339651.1 coordinate 18,057,163, forward strand.
AAGCCAAGAAGTCCACATATTTGACCACCACAGTGTTGATCCAGTCTTGGATGGTTCTTTGCTCTATCTCTGCCTCCTCACTCTCCATCTTCTGCCTCTCAATCTCCACTCTCTGCCTTTGCTCCGTGGTCCACAGTGTCCTCTGCTCTGTCCCGCTGATGCTGCCTCCCTTCTCCAACATCAGGATCCTCTGCTCTATCTGCACAGCCACTCTCTGTCTCTGCTGTGACTCTATGACCTCAATTTGTTCCCTCTCCCTGGCCCTGAATGTAGGTCCCAGAGTGCAATAGGCTTCTCCCTTCTTCCAGAGGAGCTTAAATACAAAGTGCAGGGGCGGTTTGAGCACGGTGAATATGCTCAGTGCATACAGGAGGCCCATCATGCTGTAATTCTTCACAATCCATTCGATAGCAACCCCGAGTGTGGCTCCACTGAGAGTGGTCCCGAAGGCCCCAGCAAGTCCTGCCGATGCCCACAAGCCAACAGAGTCTATGTAGGAGGCACCACAGCTCTTAGTGGCCACAAACACCGAAGCTACTGCTGCTGCCAGAATCACACCAGCTACAACTGAGGTCATTGCCGTGGTCAGTGCTGTGGCTCCAATAAGGGCCCCCAGCCCCAGAGCACCAACTTTCCTGGCTTCCTCCATCACTGGTTTCAGTGAATCGGCTGTAGTCATCACTGACAGGGTCTCGTCCACTGGGTCCTCTGTGGCTCCCAGTATGCAGCCTGCCACAGCTCCCAGTGCAAAGCCCACAGCTGCCTCCATTAGAGGGCTCCTAGCTCCTGCAACATGACAACAACACAACTGTTAACCACTGAGGAAATGTCATTTCATGGGATGCCCTACTTCACTTGGTTTCTCTTTTAAAGGTTGTCTAATTTAGTTTTCTTTCGGGCTGAATTTTACTTTATGGATATTTTGCAAACTTTTAGCATGATGTATTGTTTTAGGCTATGTACTTAATATTTACTTAAAGCTTCAGTACATAACTTACTTAAAAATAACCTTTTGTCATATTTGCTGAAACATGTACTATATCCTGACAGTAGTTCAT
>NW_023339651.1:18058259-18073176 GCF_004916995.1 Morone saxatilis
ATGGCATTTGCAAGAATCTACCGGGCCTGAACAAGAACAACCAATCAGAGCTGACAATCAACTCAACCACCAACCCAAAGCGTGTTTCTATCTTTCTTGGCTCTGATTGGTTGTTTTTGGTCAGGTCTAGTGGATTTAGCCACTTCCACAAACTCCAGACCTAAACCAGTGCCTTGGTCAAGAGCCTTATGATGCAATTTTTTTGCCACAGATCAAGCGTACCGGTAAAACAAGCAGCATTGGTGGGAAAGGTGCCAGGTTCAGGGTGTAACATAGGATGTACAAATTAAGGAAATGTTTAAAAAAACATATTTGTTGTGTAATGGCAACACAAAAATCACTGTAGGCCTACAATAAGAACAAATGAAAATAACTGTTATTCATTCACATAATTTTTTGTCAAAGCTACAGGGACCGACTGAAGAGGGGCTGAAGAGTTGCTCTGGAGCTACAGGTTGCCTACCCCTGTCATAGCAGTATTTTGTATTTTATTTTTAAACATGTGATGAGCAAGTATTTGTAATATGTAACAAGATACTTTTTGATGTATTTGTGCCCATCTCTGGTGCAGGTGCATCTGGCTGCAACTTTGTTGTTGTCTGTCTGTCTTGGACCTTTTAGTTTTTACTCTTTCTTTGCTCTGCAGGACTACACTGTAAATGGACTGGATGACACCTTTCTAGTCTTCCAACCACTCAAAGCCCTTTACCTTACATGACACATTCACCCATTCATGCACATTCATACACTGATGGCAGAGGCTGCCATGCTGGCTCATCAGAAACTAAACCATTCACAAACTGGTCTGCCAATATGGGGTTTAGTATATTGCCCAAGTACATGCAGCAGGAGCCAGGTATTGAACCTTCAACCTTCCGATTAGTGGATGACCCACTCTACCTCCGGAGCCACAGCTGCAAAGCTTCACATTTTTGTGTTAAATGATATGGAATACTGGAATTCCTATTTATTCATTCAAATGTACCATTTCATGACATTCTGTTGAGATATATGAGTGAGTCCAGTCACTATGTGCTTGTGATGCATGGTGAGCCTGCAGTCAGAGACTCAGCAGACTGGTTGATCAGGTTTAACCAGCAGAGACAGTATGCTGCCATGATTCCTATCTGCTCACACTCTGCATGTGACTTAAACACTTAATGACAGATGGATTGTAAAGGTAGAGAAAATAAACAATAAACATAGTAAAGCTTTGAATAGTTTCCATGCTATTACTGTAACCCTCCAAGGTTCAGTAACATTATACACTTGCACAGTTTACACAAGCAAAGCAGGCAACCATACATTGCAACTTTCAGCCAGTAATACAGAAATGAATAAAAACGCAAATTAATAAAGTCTACAATGTCTTTACCCAGTTTTGTTGGTGCCATGTTGCTCTGAGATCTTCTTCCCCTGAAGATATGTCAGGCTCTCTCCTGACCTGTGTCCTAAGTGAGGCTACAGCACCCTGTGAGTTATGAATGCTTGAAAAGTGCTTTGTTTTCCCTGTTTATATGACACCAGGCCAAACAGGACACGCCCACTACTGTTTTTTCTCTTATGTATACTCTTTCCAGTTCATCCAGCCCTAATCTCCAGCATCTCTGCACTAGGCTGGTGTTCAGGTCCACATGTGAGACAGCATTCCAAAAGAGTAATTGTTCCACTTATGTCCTGAAGTTGAATCTTTGAAGTTGAATCGTTAGAGCAGGTAGCCCCCAAATCAGGATATTTGAACTCACAAACATTACATTATTGTGGCTCATTAGTAAAGCTTACAAAAATATATAAAAATGTTATACATTGTTTTGTTTGCAAATTGGCTCAGCCATGCCCCCTAAACTCAGCCCCAAGACACGTTTGACTGATATGTATGAAAATTGATACACGCATGTATCATGATGAGACAAAAAAGTCTCTTGCATCCATACCCCAAACCCAAGTGGAGTTGTGCTATTTGTGATGTTGAATGGCGTGTCTGTGGCGTGGTGTCAAATTCCAGCATTTCACCATGAAACAGGAAGTTTTCATAACGTCATTGTACTTTGTCCAATCTCCAACAAACTTTACATGTCTGATAAGAGTCCCGCCATGAGTCCCGCCCTGAACACATGCCACTATCCAGTCATGCGGGCCACCTATTGAAAGCAGGAAGTAAGTCTTGTATTGCATCATAATCTGTACCTTCAACAGTATATTCCAAATATAAAGAAGAATTTCCAAGAATTTACATTTCTTCAGACCTGTAAAGACATTATTTTACAGTTACAGGGCTGAACTCAAAGCTTTAGTGGGAGAACTACATTCTGAAGAATCCATTTTAAAAAGGACACTGCTAAATAAAGAGTGATGTTTTGCATGCATACAAAACTTTGATATATTGGTAGAAGTAAATTCTAAATTCATGAAAAGGTGACAACTTCATTAACAGCCCACATGAGTGAACGCATCATTAATTGCCTTCATTATTGTTATTGTATTGGCCAGTGCGACTCCATAACATCCTGCAGATCCCAGAGCAGCTGTCAGGAGTCCACCAGCTCCCAACACTGTTGCTCCCATCATCACCACACCAAGAATGGCAAAACTCAGAGCAACATCCATTAACATACATACCCTGGTCTCCATACTGTTAATCAGCTCATGGGCAAAGGGCAAAGTCAAAGGTATGATGAGATTATTGAATGAGAGTAAATCATTGTCAACAGCCTGCAACAATATAAGAATCAGCACAGCGCCAGACCAAAGCTGCCCTCGTGCTGACATGACAACAAGCCCCAGAGAGATCCCAGAGGCTGCAGCGAGGCCTGAAATCAGTCCTAATTCTCCTCCTGTGCCGAGACACCACTCAGCGAGACTGTGAAGGTTGAAGTGTGGGGTGTCTACATCTAGATAGTATAGGATCACACCTGCAGGGACAGAAATCCACAAAGACAGTGCTCGGTCTGTGTCCCAGAGGCTAGCTGACATCACACCTATAAGAGCACCAATCAGTCCAGTCAGCATCTCCACCGTATAGACCGCGGATCGAATGGTGTAAAAGGTATTGTAGTATAGTGGCACTTCTTTAGAGTAATTTTCAATCCCTAGTCCGAGCAGGAGTCCAGTCAGCGGTACCAGCAGCACAAAGCTGAGTGTTGTGTATGCAATGGGCTTCTTGAAGGCCAGCATATCAGCCAGAAAGCCCATCAGAAATGCTGATGGGAGTACAAAGATCATGGCAAGATATAATCTTGGTTTATTAATATCAATGTTTTGACCTGACCAGACTCCGAGGAGCAAAGTAACAAAGGCCACAGTGGAGAAGGTGAGCATTCTTGCTGGAGTCGCCATTGTTTGCTGTTGTTTCTTATTCATGAGGAGTAAGTTGAGGCTCAGGATAAAGCCCATCAGACAGAGACCTTTCAGTCCCAGGGCCATCAGTGTGGTGGCGACCAATCCAAGGAGTGCTCCTGAAAGTCCACATCCCAGAAATATTGCCAGCCCTGCGCAGCCAGTCTCCAAGAAAGGTACAGTTCCCTTCCTCATCATTATAGCGGCACCGTATCCCATCACAATCCCACAGGCTACAGACAGGAAGGCCAGGCAGAGTCCAAGACACCCTAAGAGAGACGAAAATCCATCCAGACCAGCTACTTGGACAAGACGGTGAGCTTTAGGATACCTTGTCACAGCTGTCACCTGCACTGCTCTCTCTGCTGCCAGGTTTAGTGCAAAGCTTGCAGTAGTCACTTTTGCCACGCCCAGTATTACCTCTGTGGGACAGAAAGAAACAATTTTTACATTTCAGTTTAATTGGCTTCATTGGCATGACGTCTTAAATCAAACATGTTGCCTAAGCAAAAAGTCTTATATAGAATGGTTTGGATTAGTTGGTCTTTTGGAAGGGTAAAAAAAGTCTGTGATTTTCTAATTGAATTTGAGAAAGAAGTTTTCTCCAATTTCTTTGTATTTGGAAAACTTTCAAAACTTTTAGAATTTCAGTTTCAACTTCTCCTGTTTCACAATGGGTACAAATTATCTTTGTTCTTTCTAGCCATTCTTTTTTATGGCGCCCAGTTTCAATAGCAAGTTTATGGTCACAAAGCTTATAGCATTATACCTCTGGTGCTCCCAAAAACTAAATGACTTACCCATTCTTGTGGGTCGTTCTCACTCTGCCAGCACTCAGAACAACGACTTTGCATAAGTAAAACAAAAACTAAGTTGGTCAGAAGTCATGTGTATAGGGTGGAAAAGAAAGTGAAAGTTAGAGATTTATTTCCAACCTTTATTTAAAGTAGCCTGACACACACAGTGTGTTACATCTAGTGTCAAACATAGACTCCCTGATTCTATCATCATGAAATATATGCATGGTGAGGCAGGAGAAATGCCACTGTGTTTAAAAAGGTAATTTTGAGTAATAAAACAAGGCACTGAGGTCACACTCACTGCTCATATGGGCATTAGGGGTAAGAGTGGACAAACTGGCCCAACAAGCTGTTCAAAAAGACAATCAGAGAAAAAGGGCATTGTATGGAGGAAATGGGATCAGCAGACAAGGGAAAGACATTCACATGTAGAATGGGTATTGTGAGAAATAGGGGAGGAAATAAGAGGAGCAACAATTACTATATTAAGATTACTTTTCTTATTGCAATTCTTTCTGGTGGGATACAAATGATTGACTAGAATTAAAAATATCTTCTCTCTCTCATTTTACCAGAAATTATATTACATTTGGAATCATAATGGAGGATATGAAAACTGAATTTCTTTTATACTTTATTTATTTTAGGTAAATAGGCATTGTTATCCATAAATGTAGATGTATTAACTATTAGTGTGAGTATAACATAAATTGAATTAATTGTATTCATGTATTTAAAGGTCCATTATTACCACATGGGCACCCTGGTGGTCATAATGTTCTGCAGCCCCATACACAACAAACTGTGATGCACTTTGTGTTCTGACACCTTTCTATCAGAACCAGCATTTACTTTCTGTTCTGTGTTATTCACTTCACCAGTCAGTGGTGATAATGTTATGGCAGATGGGTGTAAGATTTAAACATATGTTTTCATTAGTGTTTAATCACCTGAATATAGTAATTATTATGTTTCTGTTACCTTAGAATGAGCTGTTTTTATCTTTAGATGCTGCAGGTCGCCTTCCTTGGAGTCCGCCATGTTGAACTACCATGTTTCTACAGTAGCCCAGAATGGACCACCCAAACACTGGCTGTCTGCCAATGTAGTTTCTCCTTTGCGTATTGGAAAGGGAGGGTGAAGCGATGGAGTTGTAATCTGCAGTTAGACTGCTAGATGCCCCTGCCAGTCCTACACACTAGACCTTTAAATGTATTCAGACAAAACCCTTATTGGTGGTTGGTATGCACTATTTCAAATCACTTTACATTAAGTATGTGGAAAAGAAAACAGCCAAAAGAAACATTGAACATTATCTATCCCTTAGAATTAGAGACCTGTTAGCTTTTTCATTCTGTTTTATTTTATTCTTTGACTTTCATTAGTTATAATCCTGTTTACGTTGTGTACTGTGTTCTTAAGAGGCTGTTGATGATGTATCACTCGCCATATATTAACTAGATTAAGAATAGGTCACAGCAATGCAACTATACGTATCAGAGAGGAAGGATGCGGTCTAACACGAGGAGCAAGATTGGGACAATCAACAATTGGGGATTTGGTCAGCTTCTCAAGGATGGCATGAGGGGAAAAATGTGACACACCGAACACACAAAGAGTGAACTACCTCCACAAGGTGGCAGTAATGCAACAAAAAGGCGCCTTAAAGCAGCAGCAGAAGAAGAAGAAGAAGAAGAAGAAGAAGCGGAACCTTCGTTTTTTGGTAGTAGTGCTTTACGGACCGCTTTTACTGAAACGTCATGATGGCAGCTGTGTTGAAAACACATGTGCAAGTATCTGGTGAGTTTTAAATACACAGTTCATTAGTGTTGGATCTGTTTGCCGCAGATTTTGAGTCTAACTGATATTAGCTAGCTAACGCTACTCCCTTCGGTCTGCTTTATGTTAAATGATCCATAGCTAGCGTAGCACTAGACCTGTCCCCGTTAGCCAGCAGAGCTAACGTACTGAATGTAAGTTGTTGCTGTAAGGTAAAAAAAAAAATAAGAAACGTAGTGTAACGTGGCGTTACTAGCTAACAAATGCCAGAGGAAGGAAAAGGAAATTGCAATAATGTAGTTGCTAATGTAGCGAATGTGTGCCCCTTGTGCTAGAACGGAAATACCAAACTTGGTTAAAAAAGTAATGAAAAACCTTCAGGCTAATTATCGAGCAGGCTTTAACCTATCTCAGTATGACATATTGGATACAGCTGTTTGATAATGTTTCCACTCTACAGAACATGTCAGACAGGTTCACACACTGACACAAGAGCTGTGTAGGTACAGAAAGAAGCCAAGGAACGAATCAAGTTTCTTCCTGTGACCAGTAAACTCCTCTTTTATCATGTTGTGCTTATATTTACTCAGATGGTTAAATGACATCAACAATGGTTGAAAACTAGAGCTGCACAATTAATCGATTTTTTTGTTGTTGATGAAGGTAAAACTGTTTAATAATGAAAAAGTACTGTAGACATGCAGAGATGCTCTTATCTAAATATCTTGTTCTCCAGATGTAAGAAAACTAAAGTTTGACATCATGATGATTTTAATAGTGTTTTTTCAATGGAAATTAAACTAAAAAATGATCGTCAATAATATCGCAATATCTGTCAAAATAATTGCAATATAATGCTCGTACCATATCGTATATTATAAATTCAGTACTTCCATTTCTGAGGAGCTCTATAAACAAATTTAAAGCTGCAGATATTTTCCCCCCGAAATTAGCAAAGTGAATTTCGAGGTAAGAAGTTATGAATTGGGCTTTAGAGTTGAAAATGCATGGCAAGGCTGATAAGGGTCCTAGTTTAGTAGTTGTAAAAGAGGTTAAGTCTGAAAGAGTGAAACATTCGGACATTTAGAGACTAGTTTTCCTGGAATTGTATTTAAATGATTTGGTCGTCCTGTAAAATTTAAATTTTAGCCTGTGCTATGGCGAAATTAATGTTACAGTGAGAGGAAAAATGTAGTCAACAGCCAAACACCTCACGAGCGCAAACTCACTCGGAGTGTACCTTTACATGCTGACCACCATTTATGAGCAAGTGCTATCGTGTATAGTCAAGAAAAACTCCTGGAAAATGTCCTGGAAAGCAAGGAACTGTTTCAGCACTAATACAAAGTGTTTCTGAATTAGCCCAAATAAAATAAATGAATAAAGACTTGTTCATTTGTGCATAAAAGGTGTGTGTGTGTATATGTATGTGTGTATGTATGTTTTTGTGTATATATATATATATATATATATGTGTGTGTATATATATGTATATGTGTATATATATATATATATGTATATGTGTATATATATATATATGTATGTTATATATGTATATATGTAGCTATAGTTAGTATGTATTATGTGGTTATATTGTGTATATGTATGTATGGTATAATAGGTTATGTATGTATTTATCTATTAGTATAGTATATAAAGACCAGCTGTTATGGCATGCCTTCAGAAATTAATCTTTGAATATATGAATGAACCTGACTGACGCCATCAAGGCACGGCTGCCATCTTGTATTTGCTGCGCAAGAAGTGAGAATGAGTCAGTCAGCTGGAACCCTTGTGGCAGCAACAATGAGCACATGAGGACCCATTAAACTCATTAGCAAGGCCTTGTACGGCAAAATCCCCGATAGCTACCCGACCCAAACCGGTTCTACTGACGAGAAGCCGAAAACATTAGTGCAATAAATTCACCGCTCTGTGCAGCTCACGTCTTAAAAGAAACTGCTTCCGGTCTAAGGTTAAACTTACACTTTAGTCTATTTCCCACAATAAACGCAGCTGGATGCCCAATACAGAAAAGGCACGTTAACAAATCAATATTAAACAACATTTTGGAACAGGCGAGTTTAGGTGTTGTTGCTTGATTTTTGGTGGGACAGAGAAGTGAGCAAAAGAAGCATTGCTCATTGTTGCTGCCCACAAGCTTCCCCAGCTGACCGACTCATCTCACCTTCTTGCACAGCAATACAAGATGGCAGCAGTTCCTTTGAGACGTCAGCAAGTTTCATTCAATATATTCAAGAATCATTCAATAATTCAATTTCCTAAACGGCATGCCATAGTCTGTATGTATGTAAATAAGTCTTTACATAATAACTTGTATTTGTGTGTGTAACTCAGGAGATGATGCAAAGCCTCAGTTTGAGGATGGAGATGACCTGAGTGATTCTGACGTAGGGAGCAACGATGAAGGGTCAAATGAAGAAGAGAGTGATGGGGGAGAAGATGACGGAGACGGCAGCAGAGGGAGCAGCGGGGAAGAAGCAGAGAATGAAGAGGGAGGAGAGGACGAGGATGGAGACGACGGTAATGCCAATGCTGGGTGGGCAGAGGCAATGGCAAAGATCCTGGGAAAGAAAACTCCTGAGAAACAAAGCAGCATCCTGGTGAAGAACAAAGAGCTGGACAAGAAAAAAGAGAAGGAAAGACAGGAGCAGCTGGAGAGAAAGAAACAGGTCGACATGTCATATTCTTTATTGGCTTGACTGTCTGTGTATCCCACATAGTCCTAATGACCTCCTCCAAAACTGGATTTACAATACCGTTCTGTACCAAAGGTCCTGGAAAATGTTAATAGTATGTTAGCATCTCACTTAGATCACCTACATAAACCTATGTGCATATTTAGTTTGAAACTCAACTGTTGGTAGGATACGCTGCACAGTGTTTTGTGGCCTCCTCTGTCTTGGCTCTCTTCAAATGAATGAGAGTGTGTTTTTATCACACAGGGTTGATGTCTGTCTCAATGTGGCCTTAATGAGCACCTTCATCGGTCCAAAATTAGAAAAGCTAAAAGAAACCAAAGCAATAAGAGGTGGTGAAAGATTTTATATTGAACATGTATAAATGTTGTACAAGCTGCATCTGGGAAGCTAACTGTGAGGATGTATTTGTGCCTCTGTCCAACAGGTTGACAAGAAGCGGACGTGGGAGATGATGTGCAGAGAGAAACCGGACTTGGTGAAGGACCGTGAGACTGAAAGAGCTCTACAAAGAATTGCTACCAGGTAGGGCTGCAACTGACAATTATTTTTATTACCCATCTGTCCATTATTTTCTAGATTCATTGTGTATAAAATGTCTGAAAAGAGGGAAAAATGTTTCTCAAAGTCCAAGGTCACATCTTCATGTTTTGTCCAAAGCCCAAAGATATTCAATTGAATATGATATGAAACAGAAAAACAGGCTGAAACTGCATTTTCTGCCATTATGACAGATATATCAGATAGATCAAAATAGTTGGCTATTATTTTCCAGCAGCCCACTAATCAATTAACTGTTGCAGCTCTACAGCCAGATGTCTAAATCATTATTTTTCCACAAGGATTTGTTCCACATTCTCAGATGCAGGTGTCAGTGCTGATTCCAGTGTGTACTTTTCCGCTCAGGGGGGTGGTACAGCTCTTTAACGCCGTGAGGAAACACCAAAAAACAATCGATGACAAGGTGAAGGAAGTCGGCGGCTCTGAGAGGAAGAAGGCCAAGCTGCTTTCGTCTGTCTCAAAGAAAGACTTCATTGACGTGCTAAGAAGGACGGAGGGAGGCAGCGGAGTCTCCGTCAAGACGGAAAAGGACGTCGTACGTTCAACAACGTCTCGTCATTGCTTCATCACAACACACTCTACATTATAGAAAACCGATAGATAGGACAGTGTTGGGTTGTAATGAACCAAAGACATCTAGGTTGAGTTAAATCCTGCCTTCTCTTCTTCCATTCATTGGGGGATGGGGGAAAAAAGCACCTGCGCTTTATTTCTAGGTTAGCTAGATGGACCACAGTGCTCTCTACCGGTTAGCTGCTGGGTGCTAATCAAAGTTACATGAGATTCAGTTGGACTGTGTCTTCAGGACATGTCTATCAAGTGAATTTACATACATATCTGGGAAAGGAGTGCTTCATTCCAAATTAAATAACTTGCTATACTATGCTATACTCTAATTACACATTTTTTCAAATGTAACTAATCTCCATTGCATGTAATCAGTTATTACCCAACACTGTTTTAACTCCTTATACATGTGATCAATTACCTTGTACATCAAACCAATGAGAGAGAAAAAACAATTAAATAATGTCAAACAGGATCAGAACTGTATCTTATAATGACTGTCTGACTGTTTCCATGAGTGCTCTCATGGTGTCACTGTTGCATCATGAAAGCATGGATAAGACATGGAGCAGAGCTAGAAGCAGTACAGAGTGTGTGGTGTATCAGGGCATCTTAAAATTCAACTATCCAAATATTAGACCCTAAAATGTCTTCCATATGATTTGAACATTTGATTGTCTCATTCCCAGGGTGTTAAATACAGACGTTTTGGGACCCTGGGAATGGGACTCCACAATCAACTATCCTCAAGCTTCCAACCCAACGCATCTTGCTATCTTTAGTGGCTCTGATTGGTTGTTTTCGTTCAGGCCTGGTGGACAAATGTCATCAGGAGCGCTAGGAGGAGCCTGATTGTTCACAGATTATCTGTCTCATGTACTACTATCAGGATATAGGGAAAGTTTCAGTGAATATGACAGAAAGTTATATAAGAATTTAAATTCCTAATGGTCTTCAGTTTAACCTGTTAAAACCTGCAGAAACCCAGGTAGTGTAACTTGTGTGTGTGTGCGTGTCTGTGTGTGTGTGTAGGCTGCTGCAGCAGCGGAGAAGCCCGCCTGGAGCGTCCTCAGAGACGACTTCATGATGGGAGCCACCATGAAAGACTGGGACAAAGACAGTGACGGAGAGGAGCCCAACACACACTCGGGAGGGAAGGCGGAGGAGAGCGATTCAGACTAGGGGACTGTGTACACACGTCTGCAATGCTTTCAGGGACAGTCTGGGAAACAAAGCCTGACCTGCAGAGTACAACTTCAGCCTCCAGGACATTCTACATGTCTGCGGTTTGAGATGAAAACATGGGGAAATGATGTAGCGCTTCTCCTCATTATCACTGTGTAGTCATTTTTATAGCATCCTACATTCTGGTATAATATATATATATTATATCTAAAATATATATTATATCTAAAATATATATTATATATATTGTGCAGAGAAGGAAAGGCTGTAAAACATGGAACTATGCGGAACAGGATGTAACCGATACTGATCCTGGAGGAGCTCCTCACTGTGCGGAGCTGCAGGTAATGAGCTCCTGTCTTCAGATCAGTTTGCTTCCATTTTGACTGCAGATATTTTATTATTGAAAGAGCTTTGATGGTGTAAACTGTGTAAATAAGAATGTTTTGTACAGCGCTAGTTGAATAAACAGCCAGTCCATTTATCTTCAGTGCTCTGTGGTCTCTCTCTCTGGAGACTGGACTTGTGTCTGGTCAGAAAACTTGAGCTCTCAGGTCCCTTCCAGTGTAGTGTTAGGTGGAGATCTCTTCATGGTCAGCAGGGAGAGGAGGAATTGTATATGGCATGTGAGTGTTGTATTAACTAATTATTCATTAATACCTAAAAAAATTCATTTCATTCAGGCCCGGTGGATTCTTGCAAATGCCATTAGGAGCATTATTTGTTTTGTGTTCTACTGTCAGGATGTAGTGAGTAAATCTCAGCAAATATGACAGGAGCTCCACAAGAGCATGCAACATACATAAATATGAGGGGTTGTAAAAGGGTTAACAGGATAGAAGAGACAAAACAAAAAAGTGTTTCTATTTTTCAGGCATTATTTTTGCTGTTTCCTTGTGAATTACATGATAATTTTACATCTTTTGGCCACTAAAATTTAAATACATTACACAACCTGTATACACATATGTATGACTGTGGTTACAAGCTGTGTTTTAAGAAGTCACAATCCAATAAGGTTGGGAACTGCTGCTATAAAGGATAAGAATGGTCTTATTCCAAATGTTTCTTCCTTATTAACAAGTCCTACAAGAAGACCAAAACCAACTATGTCAGTCCATCGCTCATAATACATTCTGACATCTTAACCATGTCTGTGTTCCTCAGCTCTGTTCCACTGGTTCATACTGAAGGTTTAAACCTTGAAAAACTTTACTTTTACATCTTTATTTTTTTAAAGCCTCTAATTTCCTAAAACAGCTGATCACTGTAGTATGTAACACACATTACTCAAAAAGGAGCAAAACAGCAATTTTGTTGGGAAGTAATTTTAGCAGCGGATTAATTAATTAAAAACAATTAGGGGCGGCTGAGGTCACTAATCGGAAGGTTGTTGGTTCGGTCCCCGGCTCCTCCCGCCACATGTCGAAGTCCTTGAGCAAGATACTGAACCCCAAGTTGTCCCTGATGCTGTGCTTCGGTGTGTGAATGTGTGTGAATGATTAGTTTCTGTTTGATGGACTTTGCCATCGCTGTGTGAATGTGGGTGAAAGGGTGAATGTGGACATGTAGTGTAAAAGCGCTTTGAGTGGTCGAAAGACTACGAAGGCGCTATACAAGTACAGGTCCATTTACCATTTATCCACATTTGGTGCTTTTGTGTATTTGTGTCAGAAGGACAAGCGGGAACATGTGTGGCTCACTGGCGCTCTATGGCACAGAGGAAGAAGAATATGATAGAATATGAAGATTTTTGAAGCTTTGATACACACATAGATATGTACATTATTGTTTAGATCTTTAATGACACGTAAAAATTATTAAATATAACCAGACTAGTCCTTTAAGCTGAATTGATTGTAAAGTGATAGTGGATGGCAGAGCACACATAAATCCGTAGGAACACTTTTCTGGGACACTGAGTTTGAGCCATTAAAGGAATAGTGTGGGGTTTCTGAAGTGGGGTTGTATGAGGTACTTATATAGTCAGTGGATTACCTACAGGAGGCCATTGGTGTGCCCCCAATTTGGAGAAACAGACGTTTAGGTAGCACTGACTATGGATAAATACTTCAAACAACCCCACTTGAAACTCGCTGAACCAGCTCTTTAAAAAGCCACATCATTGAACTCTAGAATCTGCTGTGTCTTTCTGAGCTGACCCAGGTGAGCCAGCTGTTCTGCACTGATGTCCCAGCAGCCTCCTCCTCAGGCACTGATCAGTGAGGTGTTGTGGTGCTGACACTAATGCTGACTCCTCTCCCTGACTGGTTGTACCATGGGGCTTCCTGTGTCTGGCCCTTGACGACGGCACAATCGTGGAAATATTTGCGCAGGGTGTTATCGGCAGAGAAGGGGGGTGGTGACGCGTCGGTCTGTCTGCACCACTCTGGACGCTCGTCTGTCATGACAACGCTGCGGCCTGCCACTCTGGTATGCTGCCTTTTATCCCGGCCCTGTTGACACACAGCCCGGGGATCGGGCCGCAGTGTCGCCTCATTTACCACCTCGACTCTGTCTCTCTCTGACACTTGTTTCTGCTTGCACGCAGCCACCTGCCAGCTGGCTCCATTTCAACTGCAGTGCTTTGGTGAGATATTCTGAAACCAGTGGCTGATAAATCTATTTTTACAGCTCAGGTCTTAAGGTCACATTAGCCCTCTGTTCAATGAAACGACCCTGAAAGGATTGTCAGGATACATTCCAGACTTTTTTGACTGGGGTGGCACAAGTGGGCCGCTAACTTATGCAGGGATGGCATGAAGTTTGTGTCTCAGCTTTCCATTCATTCCCAATTTATGGGAAACTTTAAAACTGAAAGGATAAGGATAATTAGGTGGCACATGAGATTTCAAGGATGGCCAGTGCCAACCCAGGGCCCACCTTCTGGACATGCCCATGGATACACTGCAGAGAACTTCTCAGTTTCTAAACACTGCATCAACTACTGGTCGACTCTGTGAATCTGCCTGTCGAAGCTGAACAAAGGTGACCTCTCACCTGCAAGAAAAATTCATTTAGGAGCACTGCTTAGACCCAAAGGTGGCAGCGTCATGTTTTACGGATGATTGCTGCAAATTGCAGATCTTCTTACGAGTTCTACTCAGCTCCTGCATGGGTCACAGGTCTTAGTTCTGATGAAAGAAATTTGAAAATATGTGCAAATAATCAAATTGCAGCTTCCGTGCCAAAAATTTGCCTTGTTTATGGGTTCTGGTTTCAGGGGCCTCAGAGCTCGCATTACCAGGTTCTCCCAAGCTGTTACCCATAGGAACCTGGCTACCCGGTGAACTCCACTGAAGACTCTCTTTGCACCATTGCCATATTTAAATACTATTTGCACAGATACAGCTCTCTCATGCACTCCACATACATAACCTCATTGATTCAAATTGTACATATGTTGTTATCTTTGTCTTTATCTGTATTTATCTGTATTTATCTGTACTTTATGTCATACAGGTACATAACCTGTATCATCCCCTTTTCTTTATCTTTTGACTGTTTTGGTGAAGCAGCAACCACACATTGTTAAATAACATTTAAGTTAAATTGAATAGGGGCCCATGGCTCATTTTCCCCTGGGATCCCAACCAGGGTAATCCGGCCTTGGTACAATGTTATCATGCCTGATAGGAATAATGGCTAAAGCTATAAAAATAAAACTTAACACCTCCTGAAAGCCCTGGCTCACCTTCAGTAGTGTAACTCCTCAACTTGCTGCAGTGATGTGCTGAGTTACTGTTTGTGTGGACTGACTTGGAAATGTTGACAGTGTGCAGGAGTAGATTTAGGTTTTAAACAGTTATTAATTGAATTTTTCTGTCCTAGTACTCAACGGTATATTTATATTAGATCTATTTATTTATTTTTTTCAGAATCGTAATCAGAATCAGATGTATTGCCAGGTAGGTTTTTACACATACGAGGAATTCGTCTTGGTGCAGTGGTGCATAAAATATACAATCA
>NW_023339651.1:18073276-18085643 GCF_004916995.1 Morone saxatilis
GTGTGTGAGTGTGTATGAACGAGTTAGTTTCTGTTCGATGGACTTTGCCATCACTGAGTGAATGTGTGTGAAAGAGTGAATGTGGCATGTAGTGTGAAAGCGCTTTGAGTGGTTGGAAGGTGCTATACAAGTACAGGTCCATTTACCATTTACCAATTGTGAGCTAGGCCCTCTCACTGGGCGTCATCAATGGGCTGAATTCCCACAGACATGGTTTTAGATTACACTTTTCAGTATGCAGACACCCAATGTAGCATAAACAGTTTCTTGTTTGCTGTCCATGTCCAGTTTGTAGTATCCAACCCTTAAATCAGCTCGCAAACCCTCAGCTTTATTGGTTTAACCCCCAGGTTGGGAATCGCTGTGTTATGGGTTAATAGTTTGACTACAGGTTATTCAGAAAGGGTTCTTCTTTTTGTGGTGTTGTTGGGGCCTACCTTGATATTTATCTAGCGTGGTAAAACCAAAATGCATGCACTCGGTTTCTTAAATGTAAGTAGTGCATTTGTAACTGAACCCTTTTTATACTATGGGGCCATTTTTTTGTTTTCTCCTTCTAAAGTAAGTAAGTGTGTTCTTGCTTTCCTCCAGGTTTCCAGGGGGCATTGCAAAACTGGCAAGGTATATCCATGACCGTGGACTAAAGCTGGGCATCTATGCAGACATGGGCACTCACACATGTATGGGATTTCCTGGCACCACACTGGACAAAATTGAGCTAGATGCCCAGACCTTTGCTAGCTGGGGGGTAGACTATCTGAAGTTTGACGGCTGTTACTCAAATCCTTTAGAACAAATGCTGGGTAAGCGCATCTACTAACCTACTGAATTGCATGGAATGAAATCATTAACATTCTTTAGTACAAGAAGCTATTTTTTCTTGTGTCACACAGGTTACCCTCTGATGTCCAAGGCTTTGAATGCTACAGACAGACCTATAGCCTACTCCTGTAGTTGGCCTGTCTATGTGGGAGGACTTCCACCTGCTGTGAGTGTCATCTCTACATCACTGTAAAGGTTGTTGGGTCATTGGCAGTTCCTGAAATGGGCCTTGGCAGTACTGAGTACCAGGACATCTGTTTTTGTCCACATGAGTACCCTTACTTCTTATTGAGTACTGCCACCTCTGGTTAGCATGGCCATAGCCAGCTCATGTCAGTGAGTTGATATTTTTACCACAGGGTATACAATAAAAATCCAGGAAATAATTGTCTAAAAATAACCCCTATCAAGTTCAGTTTTTGGAACTCTGTATTTCTAAAATCCTGCATACAGCAGTGCTGATTAGGTACTCCTAAACAACTTGGTCTCTTTGTAAACATGTAGATGGTTTAACGCAAAAGAAAACAGAACTAAAAAGGATACAAAATGACAAAGAATTAGGGTTAGGGTCATGTTGGGTTTTGGGTTAGGGTTGAATTAGTGTACTGGCACCTTTTCTGGTCCATTTCAGGCACTGGTCACTGGGATTTGGTTGTGCCGATATTCTGAAACAAGACTGAATTTTTGCTTGTTTTGTTGATCATTTTTCTTATCAGTCCACGATAACATACATGGTATCGCTGGGAAATTTTAATTCTGCTTTCTAATACACTAAACACACCTCAATTACTCAGACACAGGCAAAGCTTCCTCAGGGTGAAACTTCTGGTCAACCTTTTACAGTCACACTGACATAATTCTATGCTCTTGCAACAATGTTTCACCAAGACTGAATGGTATTTTTTTTTTTTTAAACGGCAGATTTTAGTTACTTTTTTGTGTGTAACTTTAGACCAACGGAGAGTCACAGTGACCATCAAAGAGATTTCAGCTGTCATGTTACTCCAGTCAGATTGAATCACTACAGTGGAGACTGTGGCTCTCTGTCACCATCTGGTGGCTGCATTGACATACTGTCATATAAATAATAATAAATAAACTAGACAACACTGAAATACTCTAAATGAGATGAATCTGGTGATACTTACTTGTTTCATCATTCTAGTGCCTTGTGCTCTTTATTTATCAGCCTATATAGCCATTCTCATATATAGATAAATGATATTGATAAATATCATTGTGTTTGTTAGCTTTTCAATGTTGAGATTTATGGCTATATGATATGAAATAGTGTTTTGAAGTAAATCTCCCAGTGAACATGTAAACAATAAACATGGCTATACATAACATAAAGACCACCAGAGTGTGTCTTCATAGATTTTCTCATGAATGTTTAGTGTATATTCTAAAATCTACAGTTACAGTGGGAGAAGACCTTCAGTTGCATTATTATCGATATTATCTTGATTATAATGGACCTTTTAGATCTTATAATAGGTGAGGATGAAAATCTTATTTTCCCTTTATTGTATTTTTATTTACTCTGGAATAGGTTTATTTACAATGGATTCACATTTCTAAGCTTCTTACCTATCAAAGTTTAATCACTTTGGGTGTGTTATATGAGGCATTTATTTCCCGGGGATATGGTGTGGGGTTAACAGTCTGTTTCCCTGCTCTTACCAGGTGAACTACTCTCTGCTGGGGGAAATTTGTCACCTATGGAGGAATTACTATGATATCCAGGACTCATGGGACAGTTTGCAAGGCATTGTTGAGTGGTTCTCCAACAACCAGGATGATCTGCAGCCAGCTTCAGGGCCTGGACGATGGAATGACCCTGACATGGTATGATGCATTTGTTTTATTATTATTGATCATATACCTTAAGACATTACACAACTAATCATTCAGGTAATCAGAAAAGGCATCATGTTTTCAGATTGTCCGTCCATCTGTCCCATTCTTGTTAGCTCAATATCTCAGGAACGCCTCTTCAAATTTGGCACAAATGTCCACTTGGACTCAAGGATGAGATGATTAGACAAGGTCAAAGGCCACTGTAACATAACAAAACACATTTTTGGCCCTAGCTTGATTGATGACCATATTTCACAACTGGTCAGACAATTAATTGGTAAAACTTTTTACTCAAAGTTCAAAGGTCACTGTGGGCTCAAAATGACCTTGATAAATATGTTTTTGGTCATAACACAAGAATAAATGCAGTCAACGCATCACACAGATGTTTAATGGACACTGAATTGGTGATGCTAAATTCTATTCACTGTTCTTTTAATCAGTTAAAAAATGCATATTTGCTGGAATCATACATAGGTACCATGAAAAACACACCTTTTTTCTATCATTCTTTCCTTATATGAGTCAGGACAGATATGGATTTAAATTGGAACTTGACTGGTTGGCGGAGGCATACAGAATCAGAATCAGAAATACTTTAATAATCCCAGGGGGAAATTATTTTCCAACACTCCAGATATACAAACGACATATTATACACACAATATATTTATATAATTAGTGTATATATATTTATATAGTACAACATTCAGCACAAAGAAATATAATATATAATATAGATATATATATTAAAGTAAATAAAACATATAAAAAGCATATTCTATAATAGTTTACTATAGAATAAATTAAAATGAAATTTCTGCTAAGGTGCCCTACACACAAAACCAGAAACACAAAAAAGAGACAGTTGTACAATGGAAAACTAGAAAATTTTGGCTTAGTCTGCTTGTTTGTCTGCCTACCAAAAACAAACACACAAACCAACCAGAATGTGCGCGAGAGATCGTACTGGCCAACTGATCATAAAACATCCTCAGCAATCGTCCGCCAAAAAAACACACCAGCCTCCTTAAACAACACACACAAAATTTTGTAGACAGCCCTCAGTGAAATCTAAAAACAAATCCACTAAAAAAAGGGACACTCTACTATTTGCATTAAACAAAAACAAGTAGAAACCCAACATATTTAAAAACACACATCCTCATTTTCCCCCTTAAGAACGGAAAAAACAAACAAAACACACACTGCTTCCAATATTGTAAAAATCGTACATTTTGCATCACGGAAGCAAGAGTCTCATATCTTAAAAAAATTAACTAACAAACACTCAAAACACGGTCAAGGATAGCACCAATCAAAATTATGAATCAACTACATATATAACCCACCTACAAAAAATGTTTCCACGGTGAAATGCTCAAAATACACCCGCCAGGTAACAATACACCTCCACCAGTGACAACACAACAACACAAATGGATGGAAAAAGGGGCACATGTTTCGAACAACACATAAACAAATTGCCCACCACAGTCCTATATAACAACTGTCATAAACACACAAAAATCTATGCACACACTAAAACAAAACACAAGAAATACTTCCTTGAATGTGCCAGGACTCGGTGCAAAGTTGAAGTCTGAGGTAAAGTGTTAAGGAAGGGGAGAGGACAGCCCTGGGGGCCCCAGTGTGCTGACCACACTGTCAGTAACACACAACAGAGGCGTAACTACTAGTGTCTTGCCCGTCGTAATCACAAATCCGCAGGGACACGATGAGCCCCATCTCACCCAGTAGATAGTATACAACCACGGGGCGGTAATTCTAGTTGTATTTGGTTTGTTTAGGTTCAAACTACCCAATCACCAGCAAACCTTGACTCATATACAGTCATAAGGCCCACAGGTAACAGGTGGACATGTCCACTATAATGTGGTCACATTTGAAAATGTAATGTTACCTCTGATATCTCTTCTCAGCTCATCATTGGAAACTTTGGTCTCAGTGTGGACCAAGCTCGCTCTCAGATGGCTCTGTGGGCAATAATGGCTGCCCCTCTCATCATGTCTAATGACCTTCGAAACCTGGGCAACATTGAGAGAGCAATCCTGCAAAACAAAGTGGCCATTGCCATCAACCAGGACCCCTTGGGTATCCAGGGAAGACGCCTCTTGCAGGTCATCATCAGTTACAGTTAGAACTCTGTAAATCACAGGGAGTTGAAGCTGAGCAGCTGGAGGACATCAGAAGGAAAACCAGAAAATATTTTTTTTTATAAAATATGATCTGGTTTCACCAAAATCACATAATAAAGTCATAAAGCTGTGCTTTTGTACAGTAATCAATGAGGCCAGGGTATATTTCTCTGTAATACATCGTCTCTCAGAAACATGTTCCAGCGGCACATTAAGAAAGATAGCATTTCATTGGATGCAGAGTTAGTATATGCCTCTGAGTGCAGAGTGGAGAATCTTTATTGTTTCACAGGAAATGCCATCAACACCCAGAAATACATTGTTAGGCCAGATACTGTATTTCGCTAGACATATGCGATAAAAAAATTAAATCAAGGAAGGTCTTTGAAGAGCAGACTTATATTTTATGTTGTGTTGTTGCACAGGAGAAGAGTCGGATTGAGGTTTACTGGAGGCCTCTATCTCATTCAGCCAGCGCCCTTGTGTTCCTGAGTCGTCGGACAGACATGCCCCACCTCTACCACACCTCCTTGGCTAAACTCAACTATGATGCTGGCAACTATGAGGTCTGAACACTATTACCCTGTGAATTAATCTTTGCAGACAGTACACTTAAAAATTGGGTGGATAAAGGCATTCAAATAATTGGGGACCTATACACAGAAGATATATTCTCTAGTTTTGAGCAATTGTTCTGTAAATACAAGCTGCCTCAACATAACCTGTTTGAGTACTTGCAAAACAAACACTGGGCCAAAGCAAGATAGGCTAAAAGATGTCCTGGCATGTCAGGGGGGAGCCTGCTGGAGAAAGAGCTACCTAATACCTAATGTTGGCTATTTATAACATCCTCAACAATAATTGTCCTGAATATGAAAAACCTCTTACCAAACACACATAAGAGTTATATCTAAATTGCTCATATGATAATTCAATTCAGTTTTATTTGTATAGTGCCAATTCATAACAAAAGTTATCTCAGGACATTTTTCAAATGGAGCAGGTCTAGACCGTACTCTTTATAAATGCTGACTGGCAGAAACTCTTGGAACAAGCTCAACCAAGGGCCGAAGACATCCAATCCCACATAGATGAATTCTACAAAGCTTCTGAAAGGTGATGCACTTGTATTGTGTATGACTGACCAGATCGGATGGCCCCTTTGGTGAAATGGCGATCTTGATGTTTTACCTGCTTGTGGTGATGGCATACTAGCAGAGTTGAGACATGGTTGTGTTTAGATAGAACTAAGGGGTTCTTCTCAGCATGTTCCAGTGGCGCATGCTTGAGCCTGCCTCCAATTCTCCTTAGGCCTTCTTCAACAACATGACTGAGTTTAGAGAGTGGGCTGCTTTTGGGCAGGATTTTCCCATCACTGAGGGCAGAGTATTCCACTGGGAAAGCTTATTTTTGAACTACAGTTATGATAACGTCCATAGCTTGAGAACACTCATCAGGAGTTCGGGGTTGTTTGCACCAGTGCCACCCTTTACATCCTTTGGTATAGTCGGTAGACTTGTCAGATCAAGCTATATGGATAAGGAACATTATACCTCTCAGTAGTGAGTCCCATGTAGAGAAGTGTTTGAATCGATCTGTGGTGAGTCTCTGCCTTTGAACTTGTGTAAACTTGTCAACTTGGGCCGACGTCAAATTCAGGTTTCTCTTGCAGACCCTTATATGGTCTGAAGGAAAGCTGGTCCGCTGAACCATGTTGTTCTTGCAAGGCGAGATGCAGGGACAGCCCTGGACGCATGATCAGCAGGATTGTGCTCTACAAGAACATAGAACCACTGCTCTGGCTTGGTCGACTGACGTCTTCACTGGACTCTGTTGTGCACATACACATAGAAGCGCTTTACCTCGTTATGTATGTATCCAAGGACTACTTGCTATCACAGTAAAACTTTACTGCACCCATCTTCAGGTCAATCTCATCAAGGAGGAACTCTGCCATTTCTACTGCTAGGACCAAAGCACAAAGTTCGAGCCTAGGGATGGTAGGATTAGACTGAGGAGCTAGCTTGGCTTTTCCTAGGATGAAGCCGACCTACGCACATTCCATTTTTGCCAATGGCCCTGGGGCAGTGGGGCATCCCAATTGGATGTGTCACTGGTGAGTTCCGGCAGTAGAACACTTCCTTGTGCAGTGACTGGAGAGGCCAGACCAAGGGGGACCCACCAAAATTTAATGTGTCACAACCCAAGACTCCGCTGTATAGATGTTGTCTCTCCACTAAGGTCCATATCCTTTATGCCTTGAGCATGATCCTCTGGTGGGAAAGCGTTAATTACTGCTGGGCTGTCTCTTGTGAAGGTGGAGGTTTGACTCAGCGAGAGATGCTTGGGTCCTCTGGAGGAGACTGATTGCCTCTGTGTCAGTGGGCAGGGACATGAGCCTGTTGTCCAAGTAGAAGTGTCTCTCTACAAACTCTTGTGTATTTGTACCATGTTCATGTTTGCCCTCTTTTGTAGCAAGTCTAAGCTCATAGATGGCAATTCAAGGTAAAGGCTATTGCCGAAAACATGGACTTTCATCCTGTTCTCAACAATGTCCTTTGTTGGATGATTATTCCTGGACCACAAGAACCTCATGAAGTTGCGGTGGTGGTCTCAGACAATAAAGCAGTGGAACATTTTTTGAATGTCTGCCATGATTGCCACTTGCTCTCTCCAGAAACGGATAAGGACTCCCAACAGGCTATCGTTGAGGTCAGGGCCCGTCAACAGCACATTGTTAAGGGTGACTCTGTCTTCCTGTGCACTGGAATTGACCACCCTAGTTTGATTTGGTTTTTGAGGGTGGTAGACACCAAATGTTGGCAGGTACAAGCACTCCTCATCTTCCATCAGAAGGGGGGCTGGCTCTGCATCATCATCCTCAAAAACCTTTTCCATGAAGGCTATGAACTTTTGCTTCATTGCATGTTTCCTGTCGACGGTTCAACACAGTGAAGCAAGGCGAGTGAGTGCTTGCTTGCGGTTGTTTGGGAGTCATCTTTGTGGCACCCTGAAGGGAAGTGGAGCAACCTAGTTGTTTTTCTCATCCCTGTACACCTCTGCTTTCATAATCCTTAGAAAGGCTGTATCTTCAATGGATAGTGCAAGCTTGTTGTTGTTTTTGGTTGTTTGGAACAGACTGTGACCCAGGTTCTGCTCTGTAACTCTCTCCACATTAGATTTGTGTCCATGACACACTCTTTCTTTTAGGTTCATGATACTGTTGCAGGGTGTCTAGTAAGAAGGGCGTCCATTCAACATGTGGGTTTTGAAGGTGCTCACGTTAGGCTTGTAGGTGTTTCCAAGGCATACTTCCCCAACCACAACCCAGCCCAAATCCAATCTCTGGGCAAAGGGGGCATTGTGAAGTCCATTAACCTGTGGTCTCACCTTGTGTACTCTTATAATGTCTCTCCCTAGCAAAAAAAGTATTTGGGCATTAGGATCAAGGACCACCTTTCTGCCTGACATGTCGATGACTCCAGTACATGTTCTTAATGAGTAAGGAGAGAAGTGGCTCTTGACATCAAATAGTTCGAACAATTCTGGCTTTGCCATAGAGCGGTTGCTCTGGTCATCGAGTATGGCATATATATTGATGGCCTTGGGGAAATACTCAAACCAGGTATGTTTCAGAGCAGGACATTGCTGGCTGCCTTTCACCACAAATCTCGGTGCAGTTGGAGGTGATAATAGATATAGACATAAGATCTTCTCCCTCCTCGTTGTGCTCTGGTGCCGGAGTTGGAACTTGAGATGCCAGAGATGCTGGACCAGGATGCATAGCCGTTATATGTTGATCACTACCACACTTGATGCATTTCACAGAGACTTTACAGTCCTTAGCTAAATGGGAGATTGCTCTCAATCCACGACACTTCCTTAATAGGTGTGGTTTACGATGGATTGGACAATTCTTTCCTGGATTCTCAACTTGTTTTGGAGAGATATTTGTGACATGTTTAATGTCTGGGGAGATGTCTGTCTTGTGGACTCTGGGATTCTACCTGTCCGATAGACTGGTTTATCTTTTATATTATTGAAGAAAATAAATGGAGGAAAGAGGCAGTCATGATATATCCATTTTTCCTGTACGGCATGTGGAAGTTTCTCAACTATTGGACTGATACCACCAGTCTATGTCAGACTTGAGAGGTTCTGTCATTCTCTTTAGCTGGATACCATAATGCAGTTTCGACACACTGTGTTTAATCTGTTGCAGTGGTTGATGTTGCACCAGCTGGTTACTTGCCTTTTTACTGTACTTTCCTCTTACTGGCCAGCCAGCCAAACTCCCTCAATAAGCAACACGAGAGTCAGGATGTAGCATACAGCAGAGGAGTAAAACAAAAAAACAGTAGAAGCAGATATTGTTTTACTTATATCGTGACAGTAACTATATAGACTTGTTTGCTAAAGCACTTCATATACAGCCCAAATCACACAAACTGTGCTCAAAATATACTGAACATAAATTAAAGCCTGAAGCATGATGTAAATATGTCATATAAGTTGACCACCTAATACAAACATAAAATGTCCCATCAATGACAAATATTGTTCAATACTGAGAGATATCCTTGCAAACAATAAAGAAATACTTACAGGCAATGCTTACGCTGGGCCAAATCAAAGGACTACAACAGATGTTAGAACACCTTGTTAATCTGCTGGGATCTGCTGAACGTGTACTTCTACTTCCTGTTTCCTGTTTTTGGTTTCCTACTTGTAACACCAGTAGGTGGTGAAAAAGCAAACCAAACATGAGACAAACTGCCAGGAGGGCAGAACAAGTATCGTAATTTACTGTGTGTTGCACTGGCAGTTTCTGTGTTGAAAAACTGCCAGGGCACTGATTCTTAACATATCATTAGAATGATAAAGAACTTCACTGCATACAGTTGTATGCAACTGCTTGGGCACCCCTCGACAAATAACACATTTTGGGGATTTTTTCATTTCAAAGATATTTTCAGTTTTGTAACATAAATTGAACAAAAACTAAAAACATAATTGGGCCATTGTGGTTGTGTTACAGCCAGTGGCACAGGATACACCAGGTGCACAGGAAACAAACATTCATGTTATAGTTACATTTATTTTGTTCAATTTATGTCACAAATTAAACTTGCATCAATGTTTGCCAAAAATATTGTTTTGGTATACATATATATATATATATAATATATATATATAATATATATATTATATATATAATATTATTATCCTTAAATATGCTCTTCTCTTGCTTTAGGGCTATGATGGTGTTTACTGGCTTGACTGTGAGGGGGTTGAACGCCACCTCAGAGTTTACACTCTCCATCAATCCCTCAGGTGTTGTCATGTGGTACGTCTACCCAGAAAAAGAGTCCAAACAGGCTGTCCTGCCCCACTACCGGCACAACAAAGGCTCTCAATTCACATTCCACAAAGCTAATGCTGGGCATCATACTGTGTTATGAGGGATTTTATAGAACCATTTACAATGCTGACGGGCTCAATGAAAGCTATGTGAACTTGATCTTGACTTATCGTTGAACAGATGTTCTACACTGATGTGTTTTCTTGAAACCAATTCTTTAATGTTGTGTTATTTGTTTGCCATTTCCTTAAAAATTAATAAAAGTTTCACTAATTGTTTTACTCGATTCTGATGTTTGTCCAAGTTATCAAGTAATTTTGTTAATTTTTATTTATATATATATATATAATTGTAAATTATACCAGTGTAGCAAGCTATCTGTCCATGTTTCATTCTGTGGATTAATAGTAGGAAACTAATGTTTTCACTTTTATAAGTTTTTTTTAAATAATCTGAAGTGCCTCAAATGTAGAAAGAGGGGAACAAAGCAGTGGACCAGTTTGAAATAACTGAGCTGCAAATTCTTGATGGATCTTTATAATAGATAAAATACATAATCAGTGAATTGTCCGCATGGAGTAATCAACAGTAAAATAAGTGAGTAGAGAATTTCTTCGTCAACTAGTAGTTGTTAGTTCAAACCATTGATCCGCAACATTTATAATATTAATTTAATTATCTCAATATGTATGTTTTAACAGCCACCTGTTAAATGATAACAGCAAGTGCTGTAATGATTCTGAATTTGTCAGAACAACCAGCAAGGGTTAAAAAGTTGACTAAGACTCTTCTCTTCCATCAACGGTCTATTAGGGGACAGCCCTAAAAAGTGATTCTGACTCTGAAATGAAAACTTTCACACTCACTGCTGGAGTTTTTATGACTTCATGATGATTCACTCAGTTAGACCCTCATCACGTATATGAACATTCATTGCAACAGTTTTATATATAAGAAGATGTATAAAACCAGACATACCTTTCCTTCAAACATCTCAATCAATGTGAAATTGACTGCACATGCATGAGCCACTCGCTCCGGTTAGCCTCCTCCCATAATTAACTAAATGTGCTCTAGTTACATTGGCAGTATTTTAAGTAATGGGGATATAATTCCAGTTTCTTCCATTTACTCATTTTATTTAAGTAGACTTTGCATCATAACAAAAATCTAAGCCCCCAAATTAATTGGCTACCATTTTGATAATCAATTAATGGTAAATTGTTTTATTTTAATTTACCTTACATTAACAGTAAATGAGTTACTCAAATATTTTGCTCATGCTTACATTGTTGGAGTGAATACATTGAAATAGTTTAAAGCATTCTGTTTCCTCAAACTGTTTGAGTTGAACTAATTCATCAGGTTTTACAGTGTACATAATATACAGTTTTATTTGTGTATTTATTGATTGGATCTGAACATTAATACAAAAAAATAGGAAAAATACAATAATGGGAGTAAATGGTCTAAAAATCTAATATTTTCATGTCAATATCAATAGTTTTTTTTAATGTATTTTATAAGATTTTATTTTGTTTTTAGGATAGGTTTACTTATCCTGTATGGATTAATTTTTGAATGTTTACAATAAATATGTATATTCATGTAAGAAGGACATAGAGGTAAGCAATATTTCTAGGTATGACTTAGCTTAATTTTGTTAAAATGATTGATGATTGATTGATCCTGACAGAACCTGATAAATCATCAGCTTTTTGCTGAATGTATGGGTCCTGGCTGTCAGGCCAAGATGACTTTGTGTGTTTAAATTCCTTCTTTTTAACTCTCCTCTCAGGTCAAGAAATCAACAGTAGAATTCATCTTGCACCATAACTCAAAACCAGAGTTTTCAGGTCGTCGTAGGAGACCTGATGTCCTCCACCTTTTCTGACTACGAGATGAAGAAGCTTCTGGGGAGTGGTTCCTTTAGAGAAGTGGCCCAGTGCAGGAAGGTGTCCACCAATGAAACGGTGGCAGGAACTTCACCAGTCAAAAGAAGAAGAAGTCTGGACGGAGGAGAAGGGGGAACCTACCCGACACAGTAAAACAATGTTGGTGTGTCCCTCCGGTGAGACTGAAGACTGCAGAGCCAAGCTGAAACCTTCATTAGGGACCGAGCCAGCAACCGCTTGAGGTCCCTATTGTATTTGCTAGAATTCTT
>NW_023339651.1:18085743-18085936 GCF_004916995.1 Morone saxatilis
GGCTCCTATGTTAATATGTAACTCGATCTTTAAAGATGTTTTTGATTTAAATAGCTTTGATTTGAGAAAAATTATCCCCTCTAATGCAAAAGATACAACAGATTTCAACAGATCCTTTAGAAACTATTAAGTTTTTTGAAACTCTGTTTTGCATAATAATTTGGAACACTGCATTTTGAGTTATTTTGCAAAA
>NW_023339651.1:18085961-18088031 GCF_004916995.1 Morone saxatilis
ATAAAAAATCCTATTGACTGCCAATTATATCAACTATTTAGGGAAAAAAAGTATATGCATAATAATTTGGAACACAGTATATATTGCCCCAAACACATGTGTCTTTGTGATTTGATTGTGTTTTGAATTTTTGACTTTTGATTTTTGATTTTATTGTGTTTTGGATTTTTGATTTTTGACAATAGGTACATAAAGATATACACCCTAAACTTTCCTTAATATTAAATAACTTTACAGAAACTTAAAGTAAAACTCTTCACCAACTGGCTTATTAAATCAGTTAAATTGTATGCAGTGGTCGTCATTCACTGTTTATTTGGTAAGAAAGAATTTGCGAAAACATGTATATGACTTACCTTTGTCATTCCCTGTGACTGACTCCTCGACCCTATAGGGTACAATGAAAGGAGAAATGTGCCCAAGTCTGACAGGCCTACTGTGTATATTTTTTTTATAGAAAGGTTTTCTTACATCCCTCAAAATCAAGAAGGCCTCACGCCCTTCCCCATTAAGCTATCCTATAGCAGGGACCCCTAGTGGGGATCCCTGCTCATATTGAATAATTTTCACTATTTACTGATGTTTAAGAGAGAGAGAGAGGTACATTATTAATCCCCTATTAGGGAAATTCTTTTTTCACTCTATGTTTTTTACACAGGACTGAAATACAATCATACACATGCAGGGCTTATGGACATGCAAACGTGGAGATGGAGATGGAGATGGAGATCGTAGAGTGATGGGCTGCCGCGTTAGCAGCGTCCCAGGAGCAGTTAGGGGTTAGATGCCTTGCTCAAGGGCACCTTGGCAGTGCGCAGGAGGTGAAACTGGCACCTCTTCAGCTACCAGTCCACACTCCATACTATGGTCTGTGCTGGACTTCTTCTTCATCTGGCAACCCTCCGGTTCCCAAGCCAAGTCCCTACAGACTGAGATTGAATTATTAATCATTCAGTCATAAAAAACAATTGAACAATCAATAATGATTTAGCATTTATTTCTACATGTTTTTCAGGTGTTGATGTAAATAACCTCAAATTAAGTTTGAAACTCAGTATTTGAACCCCAGTCTCTGTTTAATTCTGTTGTCAGAGTCAGAGTTTGATTCCTAATTCTTACAGACTGACATTATTTCAGCCTGTGCTGACTTGCAGCTGTCAGAGACGACTGTAGGCAGGAGTGAGGATAATATCATCCACAGCAGCAGGACGAATACAGGCTCTGCACTGACAACTCTTCCTCTGCTTCTTTCTGTATTTGCACCCCCACTCTAGGCAATAGCTACATCTCTAAATAATTCACTTTCCAACACAGCTGCACAACTGAAAGAATGAATGTTTTCCCTCATGTGCCCCTCGCTGCAGATTTTGTTGCTTATCCAATAACTTGCCGGTCAACCAGCAATCCCATGAGTGAAGAATAAATATTGGAGAAGTGGTCTGCTTGTGTGTGTGAATACGATCGAAGACGCCTTAATGTCAGAGGTTAGAGTACCTGCAGGCGTTACAGCGGAATCACTGACCTTAGATCAGTCTTCTCCTCTCCTCCCTCTCCTCCCTCTCCTCTGCATTTCCCCTCAGTTCCTGTTATCTTCTGCTCTTCTCAATTTGATCTCTTTTTGTCAAAACGAGTCGCTGGCTGGGGAAACATTCTGATTTGAGTTTAAAAAAACAACTTGGTTTAGCTCGACCAAATAATTTTACCAACTTTTATCAGAGCTTTCAACTGCGTCCCATGGCCATCTTAGTCGATGTTATTGACATTTATCATCATTTATTAAAAGCTGAATTACTTGGTTAGTGTTGACTGTTGGCAGGAAACAGAAAATGGATTAAGTCACATGCCTTGTTGAACCATGCACGCACCCCAACCTCTTCTCTGTTTTGATTTTTGAGGCTCTCTATCAGGGGTTCACAACATATTACTCCAAGTTCCACATCTGATTTTTATTCAAGGTCAGAAGTCCAGAGTGATTGGAGATAAAATACAGGTACAAACAAATAATTATGTTGACATTATCCTGTTTGACTGTATAGTTGTAAATGTATCATATAGCCTAACAATATCTAA
>NW_023339651.1:18088060-18097520 GCF_004916995.1 Morone saxatilis
CTTCACACTAAGGTGTATGCAGGTCGCTGTACAGAGTAACATCCTCTGTTACAATGCCTGACAATGCAACATCACCTATTATGGCACAGAATCTTTCCTCTATCTTTTTGATGAAAATTGATTGTCCTTGATCGCCTTGCTTTTCATATCAAACCACTTCTTCTTGATGTCAACAGTACGAGATTTCAGGTGAAACAGCGTTAACAACATCTGTTATTTTTCCCACTCCTTGGCTTTAGAAGGTCCTTTAGCAGCCTTATATGGTATTATTGGTGATTTACACAGAAATCTTAAGTTAGGAGCGTTTGCTGAATCTGACATGGCACCAGCCCACCATACTAAAGTGAGGAAGAGAAAGTTAAGATAAGAATACAAAAATGTTCTTGCATGAAGCCTATTCTCTGTCCAGCCACGTCGTCATGACAATGATGTCAATTATAAGAGAGCTAAGAGTAATCATTCACATGTCCAGTAGAGGTCTTCATTGGTCAAACTTAAACATGGATTGTTTTTTGGGTATTCAAGCAGTCAACTAATGCTGCGGCTTTTCTTGGGAAGACGACTTAGGCCTGGAAAATAGACTAGATAGAAGATAGTCTTTTTTACTCACACAAAAGGTCCATATAAAGTGCTGCATGAACTGGTGAAGCATTCAGGTGCGGATCATTGCGGATCAACAGGGATGAAACAGCAGCATGTATCACAGGAGTTGCTGAGGAACGCTCTTACTGTACTTCATTTGACACCTGAAAAGTACAGCTATTACAGTAAGTCCAGAAATCTGTCCACTGTATTTTGTCACCTTTTGTAGAGAAATATTTGCCTTTTAACTGCATTCTTTGTTGTGAGGAATCTGAAAAGCATATTGTGTAATGTCTTCTCATCTAAGTGTGGGCTGAATGCATTGAGCTCTTACTTGGGTGCATTTTAAGTTTCCACTGCTATAAGATGAATAGATGAAATTAAGAGATGACAACGCCTGCATTGACAGTCTTGTTAGCTGATCCTCTGTCTTAATAAATCATGTCGAGGCAAACAATGAAGAACGCCCACATTAGTCAACACTGCAATAAAACAGAAGGAAACGGCTGCCAGAGGAGAGGGGAAAAAAAGGACTGCTTCTCTGTTTTGTTTCCTCGAGCAAAACAACAAACTTCTAGCGTTGATGTGGGAAATGAAGACTCTTTATTAGACTTAACTTCCCGGTGATTGAAGAAGTGAGACTGTCTTAGTGTGGTAAATGGCAGCACCTCCAGCTCATCTCTGGAGGATGGGAGGTGGGTTGAGTGATACTCTTGACTGTCAACTTATCATGTTGAGAAGGTATAAATGACTTCTTCCATCCATCACTCCCTCACCCTGTCTATTCCCTTGTTTTCTCAACTTTTTTACACGCTTTTATCCCAGGAAAGTGTTTCTCGCTTGCTTTCTAAATCATTTCCTCCCAGCCTTTTTTCCCCACTTCTTTTCCTGTCCCTCTACGTCTACATACTCACTTCACTTGTTGTTTTCTGTTCATGCCTTATTTCCTTCCATCTATTTTCTCACCTCACATCCTTCCATCCTTACACTACCAGCTCTCTCCCAGTCCATCTCCATCTTTCCTCCTCCTGTCGGAGAAAACCCTTCTGTTGTTGCGGAGTCCACAAGCCTGAGCGATCGCCTCTCCTATTGATCCCAGCACTGAATGTTGCCGCCTACACACCCACACCCTGGCTATTTCCAACCAAAACAAACCATCATATTTTCTTTGCCTGGTTTCCCCAGGGATTAGCATTGTAAACAAAACCCCCGAATCCTTGTTCGCTGTTTCTATAGTTGGAGCTATACAGTAGGAGCTCGAGATAGAGGAGGCTGGTGCTAGTGGGTGGCCTAAAGTACAGTAAGTACAGTGGTAGGAGGGACTGTATTGTTTGAGCAGTCAGGCCTTCCAGTTCTGCAGCCATGTGGTCCAGCGAAGATAGCACTATGAGTAGGATGGACCAAAAGTACAAAGGCAGCTCTTTTGTCAAGTGTGTGTGCGTGCATATGTGTAGGCATATGTTGTTGTTTTCTGTTTTAAATTTTGCCTCTATTTAATCACAGTTAAATTATCAGTGATTTTTTAAAGACACATAAGGATAACAAGGGGTGGATTTACTAAACCTACCACAAATAATCATCATGGCCACATGATATGTAATTGTTGAAGATTAACAATTTGGTGGGGATTTACTAATGAACAATGCTACAGTTAAGTTATTTAAGATATGTTACGTGCATGTTAATGTTGCACAAAGAGAGTACAATACCCATCTTTCTGACTGACTGTCAGCAGTGCCAGTACCCTAATTCAGCACAACCGCAACCACAACATAACCCTAACAATAATCATCCCATAGAGTATGATGTTCGTTTAGTAAATGAATAGTAAATGATAGTAGATGATAGTTTATCTGGAATACAAGAATGTGTGTGACCAGGCGAGCCGCCATTGTTTGCTGCTACGGATGACTTGAAACTGTGCAGCCAATGAGAGCAGCTCAACTCGCAGTACATCACCACTGCTGGCTGCAACAAACAACATTTCAGTGGTCATAATGACAAACTTAACTTTAATTTACCACTGGTGAACTGATGTATGTGCCCTGTGTGCCCTCATGTCTTACTCTTTACAACCTGAAACAGAAGAAAAGAAAACCCTCAAAAAATCTGCTCCTTGTCCCCGTCTGTGACAAACTTATTCTTGTGCACAACATTTATATAGAGCCCCCACACATCTCTCCTGTGTCATGGTGGGTTCCCTCTTTCTTGTTCATCACTTTTCCATTTTTAACCCCCAGGCATGTTAGCACAGTAAATCAGAGCAACCCGTACCTTGTCATCCTGCGATTACCTGCTGCAGAATAAAGTGACTGGATGCCTGACCAGGAAAATAGAGGCTACAGCAGTGTGTATGTGTATGTGTCTGTGTGGCTCTAGCACCTTCAAGCCATTCTTTAAAAGCATGAATGATGACGGCAGACGGAACCAATGCAATAACTGAGTTTATATACAGTATGTGTGAGTATTTGTGCAGCTCTGCTCCACATTCACGTGTCGTCGATGTAATTGATGACTCTCTGCACTTTTTAACTGAGTGTACATTCTGCCTTCAAAGTGCACGGTGCACCCACCTGTGCTGATGCTAATCGCAGGCTAAGGTTGGCACTCCAGCTGTGCCTATATCAGATGAACCTCTGTGGGTAATCCCTCAGCCTGGGTTTCCGGCTGAAACTAGTAACACAGCTGGCCTTCTTCACCTCTTTCTCTGCTACACTGATAGTTCTCGGCCTTACGCTTCACAATCAGAGAAGAGAAACGCAGAGAATCCAATTATATTTTTATCTATGACACTGGCCACTTGCTGAGATGAATGTGTCGCACAATTGTTCTATTTTTTGTTTGAGGTTGATCCAATAGGAGTCAGCAGAGAGCAGAGAGAGGGCTGTAGTTTATTTGGACTCAAACAGGGATTAATCCGTTTAATCCCAGTTGTTTCCTTGCAATTTGTGTATCTGAATTAAAGCCTTACACCTCTTTGTTATTTTTGATTTTATGTTGGTTAAGTTAGTCAAATATTAGGTTTTGTACTCAGTGGGAAACCTCATAGTCAGAATTCATACAAATTCTTCAATTACTTGACCTCTTCACACATGGAAAATCTTAAATTAACAATAAAATATGCAACATATAAGAATGAGATATAGTTCCAATTTACTTCATAACTTTATTACTATTGTTGATGTTGCACAACGAACGTAAAATAATACAACCACTGCTGTTGACTAACTCAAATGGTTGTTTGTGGCCTTTAAGTTATCCACCAGATGGACTAAGGCCATTATGTCATAAAAGCAATACTATATCATTGCATTTGAGATGCCTTCTTTGTAGACATCAGGTGCATATGAGCAGAACTTGTGCAGCCATGGCACATAACAGTAGCATTTGAGAAGAACTCTATAGAAAGTCAGCAAATCGTCCATGTTCAGATCAAGAATCGGTGTAGGTGTTTGCTTTAATCTGTGTTTTCTGGAATCTTGGACGTCGTTTTGATATCTTCTATTTTGCATGTTTTCAAGAGATGTTTTCAGATTTTTTGTGTGGTCTTGGATATGGCAGTGATGGTGAGTTTCCTTCAACACTGAAATTCGTTTTGGCCATCTGTGTGGTATTTGGCTGTACCTGTGAAAATAGGGGGAGAGGCGCAAACAAGTTGGAGGCTCATCAAAAGCGCAAAGTGAGTTTTTGGTATTATGGTGGAAGTTGGGTCTTATTTGAGAAACTGAGATTTTATGTTGACAATAACTAATAAATAAGAAACATGTCTGTTTCTGGCAAAAAAAAAAAAAAGCTTAAATGTCCAGTGTGTAACATTTATGAGGATCTATTGTCAGAAATGGAATACAATATTCAATAAATGAGCCGTTTTTAGCTTCAAACTCTGCAACTTTACCACTAGATGCCACTGAACCCTGCACACTGGTCCTTTTGAAGTGTGAATAAATCTCTCTCTAACCAGTGGACGCAATAAATAAATCAATAAATGAGTCTGTATTTATCTATAAATGAATATGAGTGATCCTTACAGTATCTGCAGGGCTCTATGCTAACTTTCTGTCCTCCTCAATGAGTAAAATAAGGAACACAGTGAAAAATTGCAGACACAGAGTTTATTTACAAACTAATTTTATATTTATATATACACATTTTTACTGTGTGCATGTTCGTTTGTGCTCCTCCTTGTGTGACCCGTGTACCTAGACACTGCGCACGGGCCATCAAACACTTTTTGAAACATCGATCACTCGAATCACAGAAAGCTCTATTCTATTGATTGATTGATTGGTTGACTGTGGCTTGTGAAACCAGGGACGGATACACAATAACAACCCACGCCACACTCTATGTAAAAAAGATTACTGAACAATATTCATAATGATGACTTTTGTACAACAGATCACTACAGCAGGTGAGACGAGGTCTCGTTTATGGTGCAGCATATTGAAACCAACTTGGTCCCAAATGACATTGGCACCAACCAGGTCTGTTCACTGTCCCTGTAAAATATACACTGCATCCATTTGTATCCCTGCAGAGCATGTGTAGTTGTCAGCAGACCGTACCGTAGGGTTAGAGCAAGCAGAGATGTTTACTTGTTAATTTATGGTGTCTTTCTTTCAGATGGTTAAAAAAATAAGCTAAAATGGGTCGCTGTATATCCTTTGGCAGCTGTTAATATACCTTGTTTGTACATATCAATTTTTAGGGAAATACTACTGTTGAGCCCTGATCTGTCCACTGCTGCTTTATCTTGTATGAAAAGCTTTGCCTTCAGTTCATTAAATCCCTGCAGCCATC
Source organism: Morone saxatilis (assembly GCF_004916995.1). Classification (NCBI taxonomy): domain Eukaryota; kingdom Metazoa; phylum Chordata; class Actinopteri; family Moronidae; genus Morone; species Morone saxatilis. The sequence continues at coordinate 18,093,443 of NW_023339651.1, forward strand.
TGAAGGCAGCAGGACACATATGTTCATAAATCTGCAGGCTGTGACTGGAAAAGTGCCAGAGCACAGTGCCATTACACATGGCCATCCACTGCGTTTACATTGATTAGATAACATGTAAATAAAAAAATAACCACACACGGCACATCAGGCGAGTTTGTTATAAGCTGGTATTCTGTTGTTTATGTGGGAGATGTCTGATTGGAGCAGTGTTGCCGCGAAAGTGCCATTTCATGTTTTATACTTGAAATGCATAACAGTGCAAACACTGCTGTGTCACATTTTACAATATAATGTAATTGTGTGTAACGATCAGACGTTGCTCTCAATGTAATGTACAATTTACAGGAAAATAGAAATAAACAGCTATAAACACCAAAGCTGAACAAAGACGTAAACACAAACATTCAACTATTATGCAACAGAAAACGGAGAAGAATCAACAATGTTTTCATAATTTATTTCTATCATGTACGAATTAAATACAAATAGTCATTTACCCCTTACGTCACACACTCTGTAGCCACAAGGCCACGTCCCCACATGAGTCCACATTTTTTAGATTTGCTTGGCTGAGCTAGCAGAATTTAAAGTATTAGCTCATCGGTGTATACTGCCAACCTGTTTCCAACCTGTCTAATTTGTTTTTCCTGCTGCATCTGACCTTTTTATTGATTTCGCCACAATTTTTTGTGAGTTGATTTCAGTGCAATAAGATCATAAATGACAGAACCTATGGGAATAACAATGGAAATAAAAAACATTTATTTTGAAAATAACCATTTAATATATTAGTAATCTGTCATTTCCCCCATCTAGTAGTTTCCACTTTTACGTGTACAGTCCACTTTTTTCAGGATTCCATTATTCATCTATTTTCGTAGAATGGATGTGCATGTACTGAATGTGTTGTAGCGACCAAGCACGTCACAGCTGTGGAGCTGTAGAATAAAAAGAACTGCCATCACATTGTGGCAATTTATTAAAGAAACCTTTGCTCAGCCGTGAACTCTGCGGGACCAGACAAAGCATTGTCATTCTTCTCTGGAAAAAACAGAAAGCAGACAGGAGGGGGATTGTGTTGCCTTGAGGCAAGCTACTGGGTTTTAGAGTGGCAGTCCCCCGGTGTCAGATTGACTTGTTTCCTTCCACAAGCCTGACACAACACAACACTGACTATAATGTGCCTGCATAGAGGGGGACAGGCTCATGTTGTATTAGATTTCTTTAAAGAATAAAGGTTTTGATTTTTTCAGGCAATACTGGTAAAATTATTTGTTTTGGTCCAGTGAATTCAATAACCATTGAGCCTTATGGCTGCACCACCTACTGCACCACCTGCATTTCTGAATGCCATTGTTGCCACTCCGGTCATACCACAGGTGGGCTAGGCTCATTTTCCACTGTCGTTTTTGCTCAGTCCCTGCAGTGTTATCCACTCTTGCTCACCTCTTCTCTTTTTGTTTCAGCAACCAAAAATGCAGAAATGCAGACCTCAAAACTAAAGGACAAAATTGCCTTTACAAAAATTTTCTGGCACGCTTAACAGCTGTAAACCTTGTTTGTCAGTAAAAACAACTGACATTGTTATGGTTAATGTTTGAGTGTAGCGTAGCGTAGGCACCAACACAGTTTGGTTAGGTTGAGAGAAACATCATAGTTTATTAAAAAAAAACTTGGTAAGGATAAGATGTTACTTATCATAGTTAAAAGAAAGCAGGCTTGACTAATAGGTGGGAAATGATAAAGTAACTGTATTATGTATAAAAGCCACATGCTTTGTTGATCCATCCATCCACATCAACCTCTTCTTCTGGAGGTTTTAATATGGCATTGTTCTCCTGCTCCTTGATTTTCTCCGGTATGCTCTGAACACTGCATTACTTCAGATGGAAGTAGGTGCGGTGCTTCTGGGAAATGTTGAGAGAGGTGCTAAGTGATGAAGGTAAAGAGAGAGAGCATGTAACTCAACTTGACATCTTTGTGTCTTTTGGGAAAGGCCAATCGATGGTGGCATCCTCTCTCTTTCTCTGTCTCTCTCTTTGTCAGAGTCGCTCTCTTACTCTCTACCCTCTTCAGATACTCAGTGCTCTCATGGATCATCAGGCTGCCCTCACCCACAGCTCTCATTCTGTTAGACGTCCAGTCAATGTTGTGTCTTTGCTGAACAACTAAATATGTTACATGTTGGTGTGTTGGAAGTGAGGTGATGTTAGGGCCCTAATTTTGGACCACAGACTCCCAGTGACGTAACCATGTCTGTGAACGAAAGATAGATGAAAGAGGTGAGGGATTTATGAAAATGATACTGCTGCCATGACACAAACAGTTTGTTTTAGTCTGTGTCAGCTGGTGTTGGCTATCAGATGTCAAAATCATACCATATGTGATCATGAGTTATCTGACTTTCTCATTTGCTCTCAACAATAGTCAGAATTTCTGCCACTGCCAAAGCTTCATTGGGGGTTATGAGGCCTTCTTGATTTTAAGGGTGTAAGAATACTTTAAAAAAATATATACAGTAGGCCTATATCTCAGCATTCCATTCATGTATGTGAAGAAAAATAAAACTGTTATTTTTAAAGTTTAGGCATATTATTTAACATATAAACTTAAAAATCTCACAGGATGAAGATACGCTATATTCACAGAGCCTTCGGTCTCTGATAAACGGCCTCGTCCTGCATTCGAAAAGTAGAAAACAACCAAAGAGCTGATAGAACAATGATAAAGAAACACTGATGTTGATGATTATTAAAAAGGTAGAATTGTATAAAAAGTTCTTAAAAATATCAGGAAAACTCTACTCAAAATTAATCTAAATCACTCAATTTACATAAACTTCCTGCAATTTTTGTGTTGCCTGTTTGGGTTAATTTTACAGTTTATTAGCTGTTCTCTACTGTTATTGTTATGCACTGAATATAATATGAAATAACAATAAATTTATGACACTGACAGCGTTCATGTCACTTAAGATTTGCTGAAATTATTGCTGAAATTTTTCAGTTTTGCCTCTGCGTATGCATGTAACACAGTGCGTGTATGAGTGTATGTACTTGTGCGTTCATTTACTGGTATGCATGGATGAAGAGCTGGGCTTCAGGTTCAATGTATTGACATGTGTTTCATGCCTTGAATTCAGTTTGAAAAGCAAGCATCAGATCAGACGCACACAAGCGTGCCTCATGGCTGCACGGCAGCCAGCTGGCACCTGCTGATATTGATGTCTAGTCACAGATCATTAAAGCCACAGGTCTACCTGTGAGTTTATGTGTGTGTCTGTATCTTTCTACCTTTTCATTCAACTCTATATATTTTTAATAGTCTGCAATTTCCATTCCACGCCATGCTCCCTCTGTGGTAACCTTTTCTTGTCCTCCTCTCAGCCGTCCTCACCATCTTGTTATCTGTCTCTTTTTATGTTGCCACCTCCTCGCCGTCATCAACATTGTTGAAATAGCCCTTTAGTTTCTCTGCGCTCTGAGAAATGGCCGGGAGGTTACACGCAGTTGCATCATGGCAGCAAAGTTACTCCATTTCTCACCCAACATTTTCTGTATTAAGCAACAAAGTCAAGCTTTTTGCCACACAACACACACTGGAGGCAAGACTTAGTCCGGGTGTATGCGTTGCTTAGTGTGTAAATGTGTGTGTATGTGTGGAGGGGGGTGTGGGTGGGTAGTCGTGAGTGTGTGTAGGTGACTTTAGCTTCCTCATTAGGAGTAGTTGTCTTGGATGTGTGCGATGGAGACAGAAACAGAAAGTGAGAGAGGGAGGTAAAAGAGTGATGCTGAAGAGCGCTAAAGAGAAGAGTGTGTGTGTGGGAAGGGAAGGGGGGGGCGGTCTGTCACTTTACATTTAAGTGGCGGATTCACGCCACAGCGGGCTAACGGACAAACAATCCATCCTTATTTACCCTGCTCAATGCCAATCCCATTGGATTGGAGGGAATTGGATTCCCACATCCAGAGGCGAATTCTTTTCAATTTGAAGGACCCCATTAAAAGTCTTTTTTTGTCCGCCTCTGTTTCACTCTCCTCTGCTCTCCCTCCTTGCCTCTCTGGAAGTTTTCCAGTTG
>NW_023339651.1:18097544-18103642 GCF_004916995.1 Morone saxatilis
CACACACACACACACAGCATGCATTCAGTAGAGAATTGTAGACGGCCTTGTGGTAGACCTCTTAAGCACACACACAGACAAGACTGTCCTACAAGAAAAACATCATTTCAGCAAATCATAAATAAAACATATATTTATACTCTAGTGGCTGTACAAATGATAACTGTTGTCTGTCAGGAGCTAAGGAGGAAGTTATTTGAGAGGGAGGAGGTCGGGGTGGATGGATGGACTTTTAACTCAGGGGCCTGCTGTTTGTTTTCTGTTTCCTTCTGGCAGTCAACATAGTTTTATAGATCTTTGTGTTGAACCTTTACTGATTATTAGTATTACCTAGTTCCTAAATAACTCTAAAAGGAGAACTATATAGTAGACAATGATAAACTGAGAACAGATGGCAGGAAGTGATTTTCTACATTGAAAGCACCATCACAAACTATCAAAATTCCTATGGTCATCTTTTACAGTTGCTCAAATTGATCAAACCGAGAAACCACAAGGACACTTTATCAAGTACAATAGTTGTTGTTCATAAGGGGGGGGAAATGTATAACTGACCAAAATGCACCAAAAAAGGCTTTCGTTGTTCTCTCCAAAGCCAGCAGACCCCTTTGACAAACAGTAATTTTACCTCGCAGAACACAGGAGTATCTGTTGTACCACTGCCTCATTCTGCAGCAACTAATGTTAGTTCTGATCCAAATGGATGTGTTAAAACATCAAAGTCACACATTAACACAAACTAACTGATGGAGGCAGTGGCTACCCACCCCCCCCACCCTCCACTTTGAGTGGGAGTCTCTGCGCTCATTTTCAAATGTATACTGACCTAAAAGCATCATTTTAATTTGCTAAGAAGTAGGGAGCTAGCAGAACCGAAGGGTGTAGTTACACTTTTAAACCTGCTCATGTTAACATCCATAAGAGAAGTCTCCCTGACAGCTGTCAATCTCCAAATATTGTTGTTCATTGGCATCAGAAAAATAGAGCCTGAGAGCTCTGTTAGCTCTTTTCCCAAAGTGATCCCACACCTGCTCAATCATTCTTCCTTTCTCGCTTTTGTGTTTGCCCGACATCCAGCAGAAACTCTGAAAAATGCATTCCTGTTGTGAAAGTAAAGCATAATTTCCACTGCATGGTACAGCGTGACTGGACTCACATCTACTTTTCTACTGCAGAGAGTATGCCCTCAATGTAGGCGGAATTCTGACCATCATGGCGGCGGCACGTGAAACTGCTCTTCAATGCGTCAGAAGCACAGGAGGATACAATGCTCTCTGACTCTCTCTCTCTCAATAGGTCGTCTACAGTGTTTTAACTCCACCTTTTAGCTCACTTGGAACCTCAACTGAGTTGATAATAAAAAAAAACATGTATTATCCATAACTTTTGCCACAAAAAACAACAGTAACAGTAAGATAACAGATAAAAATCAATGCAAGTAAATCAAGAGCAGTTAATTTAGTAACTATTTAGTTACTAAAGTAATTTAGTATTCATATTAAATAACACTAATATGTACAGAAACAATTATAATAAGTGATAATAGAAATAATAATAGATTATTTAAAAGGAAAATTAAATTATGATTAAAGTCAACAACAGTAATAATACTAGTAATAATCGGCTATGATAAACAATTGAGATATCTAAATGTGTTTTATGACCACTGGAACCATGTAGGTTAGTATAAGAGAACACACATCCTCTGACATCCCCTGGATATCTGACGGTAGCATATGATTTCATTAGATTTGCTGGCTGAGTGAGCTCAAAACAACGTTAAAAAAGCTTTACACAATATATATGCAGATATTTGGACTAGCTGCTGAAACTAGAGCACATACAGGCAAAAAACCCAATTAAAGTTCTAGAACATATGTAGTACCACTGACATGCCAAATGAGGCTCTTTGGAGTCCAACTTATTAACTATACAGTGACTATGCCATAAGTCAATAAATGAAAGGAGCAAGAACTGCAGTTAAAAACATCAGAGGTCAAGGTTAAATGGTTAATTAAGCTCAATTTCATGTGCTCCTGATGGCATCACTGCTCCCTTTCTGAAACTTCCTCCTAAAAGGTTATATACATGGGATTTAGAACATTAATATAGCAGTGAGCAAGTATTTGCTGTGCGTTGTGATCTATCATTTCAGCAATTACTGACCCAAAGAGTTGGAGCTCTGGAAGCAATGGGTGCTTGGAGAACAAAGTGACAAGACACAGAGTTCAGCTCAATAAAGTTTTAATGAAGCACACAGTTATATTGTCAAGACCAAACTATTTACTTAAAGTCTGAGATAAGAAACAAATTCATGGAAACAATGAGGCAGTCATAAGATGTGCAGGTTGGTAAGAAGACAGATGGGATGAGTGGGGGACAGATGGTGCAGACAAAAGTCAAGGTCATATAAAAAGACGAGAATGTAATGTCACAGCAATAGAGAATTATTTCACAACACAACGTAAATATATAGTGGAGTAAAGGTGTCACATTCCCTTTCCCTGTGTTGATCCATGAGTAGTGTTTACTTCTCCGGTCTGGCCACACGCGCATGTGAGTCTCTCTGTGCAACTGTTGGCTTTGAGAGACTTAGAGCGACTGAAACTGATGTTTTTCTCATCTAACTCAGTGAATGAAGGATTTATTTCAACCAAACCAGTTAGTGATTGTTGGAACAGTGGAAAGACAAATAAAGATGTTTTGGTAAATTTGATTTTGTTTTTGGTGAGTTTAAATTACTATCTTTTACAATTATCTGCAAGGTTAAATTACAGTTTTTATCTACTGACTTTGGTGACAAGCAATAGCGGTACACAGGCTGTTTGTTTTTGTTGAACAAAAAGGATTTACTCTTTAAAAATAAGGTCTATCTCTCTCGGGGATTCTTTCCATAATGTCGTGAGTGGCAGAAACAAGCACTTTTAGTACCTTCACTGATGCAGGATTCCCGTTAGTTTACATAACGGCCCCTTGCATCCCTTTTCACTTTTTCAACTTTTCCCTTTTAATTTTCTTATATAGCTTTGTCAATGAAGGCTTTATTTTGACCAAACCGGCACTGATGATTGTTGTTGGAACAGTAGAAAGACAAGACACATTTTTGATGAGCTTTATATTGTTTCTGTCAAATTTGATGATCTATCTCTTGTGCAACATCTTGTCTGAAAGTCACAGCTCCTGTAACGGACTATTACAATATTCAAATAAAGAGAGGAGAGTGAGTCAAGACGAGAAAAAAAAAAAGCAGGTGGTGGGGCAGCACATGAAGCACTACAGAGGGATGAAGATAAAGACAGGCAGCAGAAGAGCGGAGAGTCAACGGAAAGATGGATGAGATGGATGAGAGATTGCTTTCACTTCCAGGTCGCGGCTGGCTTCTGTCGAAGTGATTTTCAAAGTGCAGCATTTCCCAAACGCTTCAGCAGCCCTCTTACAGCCCTAATAACACTCTCACAATGGTCTCATTACCTCCTCAAAACACTCCCTTGCTGCTGACACACACACTTACTCTTATTTGATGGACAAGCACACAAAATATTCAAGCAACAACACAAAGACATAGCCATGTATCCTCTACCCCACCCCCAAACCCATCCCTGTTTAACATGGTAAATCAGGCAGGATGGATTGTCTCAATACCGCGGGGAGAGTGGCTCGGAACGCTTCTAAATAAATATACAATGACAAGGAAAGAAAATATTAATATCTATAAGAGTTGTGTCAGAATGGTGGTCCGCATGGATTCCTCCAGTGTGTTATCCACAGGCAGCTTCAGACTGGAAGCAGGACCATCCCTGTTTGTTAATTTGGTTGGGGTAATATTTCAATAAATCATACTGTGACAGTGGGCGAGTGGATGTGTAGAGGCTGCTTTCACAGGACACGCTGTTCACCACAGCATGACTTTGTTTGTTGATGGAAGGGGTTTGAAGCCTAATGATAGGAAGTGATTTTTATTAGTGCTTCCACTGCTTGTGATAAAATTTAGATATACAATTCTGTAAATAACTGAATGATAATACTGAATGGAATCAATTAATCGTTGCTCTAGTATGAACTGCCACTCGTGTCAGTAACAATCCTCCGCAGGATAGCTGAGAATGTAGTGGCAGTGACAAACCTTCCTACAGGCTCAGTTGACACATCTGTTTCACTTAATGTGATCATGTGGACTCGCAGGTTGCAAGCCCTGAATCCCTTTTAATTGGTCAAGAGGGAACAGTTGCTGTTCTGCCAATAAGGCACAGAAGAGGAGGGTGTAAATTATGAAATGTGTTTTCATTTTGCAAACTTGCAAAGCCAAGTGTGAAGTGGAGTGTTTTCATGCTGCTCCTGGCTGCTCTACATAGGAGCAGTGTTTTGAATGAAGCCCAGGGCAGGCTGGCTCTGGCAGGACTGCTTTGCTGTTTGGATCTCTCCTCCTGGTAAAGATATTTTCAACTGTGATCAGTGGTTGCCGAGGAAAGAACAGAGAGGATTGTGCTAGTGTGTATAGGTAGACACAGCTCTGGACGTCTGTCATATATATTTTTACTCTCGGTGAAAGGGTCAGGAGTCATCCCAATAAGATAGTTAGATTCACATTTTCTAATTGTTTTGTGTCTAATACCATCACCACCACTATCCTTACACCGCTAAACTGTAATTTCTGTGAGTAAAGAGAGTTTGCTGAATCTAATTTGGAACAGTCATATAAACAACCCGCACCGAAAAAAGTAACACATTTAGGAGGTCCAATGTGAGAAAGATCACAAAATCATGAGAGAATCTATCTTGCCAGGCTACAAGCTATGTGCTTGTGTCCAATCTCAGTAGTGTGGACCAATCAACGTCCTTTGAGGAACTACTGGCAGCTAGGGCATGAGTTTTGGGCGTGGTTTAATGTTAGGTGTGTATGACGACTCATGTGAGAAGTGACAGTTGTTAAAGAGGTTAGCATAGATGCTGCTATCAGAACTGAAGAGTATTTCTTCATTGAAAGAAGAGCAAAGAACTCCACTGAAGGCTTTTCTGCCTATATGGTTTGGTTGGTTGAAGTTCGCCCGTGATAGATTGTGAAAGACAGATGGTTCATCGAATCACCTGCCAAGTATGTTTTTGAAAGCGCATGCATCATGAGGATTCTAAAATCACAGTGGTGTCTATTTTGAAGATCATACTCATCAAGGTCTTTTGCTTGGTTAGCTGTGAATTCATACCTGACTAATGAGGCCTGCTTTGGTGTGAAAGGTTCTCCAGCAATGATGTTCTCATGCAAGACCTGAACTCATTGACACTGAGAGAGTGCCAGTAGCTTGTGCTTTGCTGGTGCATTTGCTCATTGCCTCTGACAAGGATGCTTCACTCAGTTTATCAACAGCAAATCCCAGGGCTTTTATAGAATGTTTAAGCTGCAGCTATAGGCAGCCAATTGGATGCTTTCCCATAGCTGGAGGCCTCTAGAGAGGCTGATTTGGGAGGCATATGTTGTTAATGCTATATGTGTGTCCAGCCCATTTGATCTGCAACTTTTAGAGCATGGTATAGATAGTTGATGTGCAATCCTGGGTAACGATATAGGTATCATGAATTCAATCTTCCAATTTGATCCTAATGAATTTGAAAGAGATTGTATGAAAATTATATTTCAGTCTGGCATTTCTGCTCTAGATGGACCAAGACAGGCATGAGTACAAACCCTATCACCACCCAAGAATGCAAAATCACGGACCAATATGGATGTAATACCCCTACCCGCTGAGAAGCCATGGTTTTAATTAAAGGACCATAATGGCGGTTTTTGCATCTTTTGGCCAATTAACTACAAATTATATATTATGTACATTACTGCAAGAAAGCACTGCTTTCATCAACTATATTGTTGATGGATTACCTATGTGCAGCAACTATTGAGTCTCCAAGTTACTTTTCACTCTGCAAACTTAATGGCAACCAATGCCTGTCTTATCTGCCTGGATAGCATGAAATTAAATGGTATGGTCCTTTAAACATGAAATTCATAGTGTCTCTTACGGACCAGATTCTGTCTCTCCATCCACCCTGAAGCACTGTGCTGACCAGCTGTCTCCGGTGTTCACTGACATCTTCAACACCTT
>NW_023339651.1:18103667-18109175 GCF_004916995.1 Morone saxatilis
GACAGGTGGTGTCATGTGCCAGCATGTTCCGAAGCCGCTCGCACCAGCGACGCTCCCCTGTTCATCAAAAAACGCAACGGCCCACCGGACGTCAATGACTACAGAGCCTGTCCCCTCACCTCTGTGGTCATGAAGTTCTTTTGAACGCATGTGCTTTCCCACCTGAAGAACCATAATGACCCACCTCCTGTGGCCCCTGCCAGTCTGCCTACAGAACGCCAACAGCGCCTGTAGACGATGCCAGTGAAACATGGGGCCGCTGCACTGTCAGCCCTCCAGCTTGTGGCGCCTCCCCATGGCAACCGTCACCCTGCTCCGCCCGGTCCTGTCTTGTCGGCGATTCAGCTCTTGGCTTTTGTCCCTCTCCCAGCCTCTGTTCAAAGCACAAGCTCTCTCCAGGCTCACGTGCTTTTGCCTCGCTCGCTTGCAGGTAGATCAGATGACTTCCTTGTTTCTGACCAGGAAAACCAGAATTGTGATATTGAGAAAAGGAGTGTCGTGTCTGACTCCCAGACCATCAGCACCGATTTCCTCCAGAGCTTCGTTGCTTTGCTCCGCTGCTCTCTCCCGGGATGCCACCAGCGGCACCCCAGGCACCAGTCCGCAGGCTCAGAAGTTCTGCGGTGTGAGTCATCGGCCTCCCCTTCAGTTTGTTCATCGCGTGGGTGAGAGGAGAAGGCCGACAGAGGGAGATGGACCATCTGGGACCCGGCAGCCAATAATACCATACCGGCAGCGAAACGCGGGAAACAGGGAGAGGGGGGAAAGAACCCATGCCCACCCACTCCCCGATCAGCCTCAACTATATGGTAAGGCAGAGGTGAGGATACATCGCTCGGTGCCTCCGAGCCGCCGTGGGGTTGTGAGAGAATGGCCGGAAGTATCGAATTTATGAATGGTGAAGAGGAGAGAGGGGGGGGCTGGGTGCGGCAAACCAGCTCCACGGTGTCAGAGCGGGAGCGCCAGGGGTTGGGCGCACGCAGGGCACGAGTATGGCATAATTCGGTCCCATTCGGGGAGCGGGGCGGCGAGAGTTGGCCACAGAGAGGAGCCCAAGGGAGGGCAGGGGGCAATCCGCGAAGATCTGCAGGACCCGGAGCACTGACTGTGAGCTCGGTGAGCGGCAGTGCGTGGGAGGGGACAGCGGGAAGTACGACGCAGAGGGATAAACGAACATCTACCGGGGGGGAGCCGGGCGAGGTCGGGGAAGCAGAGACAGGCCCGCCATACTCACAGCGTTTCGTCAGACAGGAAGTCGGACGTGACTGTCAGCGTAGCAGGGCACAGAGCCGGGGAGAGCGGTGGGCGTGATATCAGAACGGAGGAGGAGGAAATAGCAAGCGCGAAAGGCCATCAATACAGAGCGCAGAGTGCCGGAGTTCCAGAAGCGGTGAGGCAAGGCTCGCCTATGCCATGGTGGAGCGGCATCGTCGACAGGCGGGTGCGTCGGAGCGAACGGCAGGGGGGCCAGGAGGGGGGTCCAGTGGAGGGTGTCAGGGGGAAAGCACAACTGGCCGCGCAAAGAGACGCGGTGAAAACAGTGGAGATGGTTGTGAAAGAACCCAGCCCCACCCACCCCTATCATCCTCATTAACAATTTAATTTCAGAGTTTAGGAACGCAAGTTCAGATTTTTCCAAAAAGGTACCCGTTGCTTACATGTGGAAGCATAAGTTGTGACTGAAGTTCTACGTGAAATTAAATGAGTTAGATTTAAAAGCAGAAAAGAGAGAGTGGTAGATGGGAAAGGTAGGAGTACTGGAGGCAGAAAACAGAGGAGGCCTGAATGATGGACAATACCAATTAGCAGTACCAATCAAAAGCATATTTAACAACAAAGACCTAGGCAAATAACATGTGCAGCAAGTAATGTACAAGGAGCCAATCAGGTCCCAACATGAGCCTGTGAAGATGTTTACACTGACGCAGTCTCCACTGAGTCAGCCTGTCTACTGTCTGTTTACTGTGCTTCTCCCTGTCAAGGACAAATAAAGAGCTGCCTCGGCCCATTCCATAGGGACCTGCTGTATATGTAGCTGTATGGAATACAAACACATCCTTATATATATACACATACACAAAGGCCCATGGGAGTTGGAGTTTGTTCAGTGTGATGGGATCTGGAGGTTTATGCTGGGGTCTGCTTGATAATCTGCATATTTGTTTGTTGCTTCTAAATCTGATTGTTGCCGTGGTGTTGCACCTCAGGTCATTGACCTCTTTGGATGTAATGCCTGAGGGACAGACACACACAAACACATCTCAGCAATAAACACACACACACACACACACACACACAAACATATACACTGGCACAGTTTGGCACAGTTTGAAAGGCAGCAGTGGTCAGAGTTGACATGAGGACAGTCCCAGAGGTCTGTCCCTGCAGCATCTAAGCTGACTTCTGTTTTCTCTGTGCTGCCTCTGTGGTCCACAGTTACCATGGAAACACAGTTTGGCATGATATGTTTAACCAGATAGAGTTGCATCTCCAGTATTTTCCTGTCCTCTCCCCTGTTATTGAGGGAGAAAAATGTTTTAATTGCCCAGGTTTAAGGGAGAGCAGGGTAGAGAGCGAGAGGCTGCCAGCCGTTGGTGTAGCTGTCTGTATCTGTTTAGTGGAAATTGTTTTGCCATGAAACACCATCTGTCTGGCCTGCTGGCTGGCTCCACACTGATCTGTCTATCTATAGACTCAACTTCAGTTTAAAGTGTAGCAGCCATTAGAGCTACACACGAATGTTTACTTTTTATTCTACTGACAAGAAGTGTTTATTAGACTGAATTCTTGCATTCTTGTATGATGCCAATATTTAACATTTCTTGTATTTATTTATTTATTTATTTATTGTCATGGGTCCCAAAAAAACTCTCCATTGAAACCCAGGCTAATAGCAAACAACTGACTGTTCCTAAGTCTCGCCCCTTTTTGCTCTCTGCTCCAATAACAGTTGAGCAAGCCTCAGTCAACTTTCTCCTTTCCTGTATTTAGATATGCTAATTGCTAGACTCTCTATGTTAAAAGACAACCACATTTTGAAGACGGTTAAAAGAGATAAGTGACATATAGTCACATCTTAAAGGTCCAGTGTGTGGGATTTAGTTGCATTCAGCGGTATAGTTGCACACTGCGGCTCACTCATTTCACCCTCCCTTTCCCAGCGTGAGGGAAAAACTGCAGTGGCTGTGAAAAAATGGAAGGCCCTTTCCAGTTCCAGTATTTGGTTCGTCTGTTCGGGCTACTGTAGAACATGGACAACTGCGCAGCCAGTGAGTGCAGCTCAACTCACAGTACGTTACCTCCACTGGCTCTGACAAACTGTCATGGTGGCAACCAAAATGCCAAATTCAATGCTTCCAAATGCTACCCCACAAACCAATGGGTGACGTCACCATAGGTTCACACTTGGTTCTGGCTGAGACTTGCTCAACTGTTATTGGAGCACAGAGCAAAAAGAGGCAGGACTTAGGAAGTGTCAGGATGAAGTGCAGGAAAAATTACATGTACTGCTGCACTTTTCTGCTGAAGCTGCTTGTTAATTTGTGGAGCATCACGCCTGTGTTGCTGCATTCTACAGTTGGATCTTTTTTTAGTTGACTTAATTTTTGCTAGTCTAATTATCATGTAGTCTATGTGACGTCAGCTCTCGTGTCGGGTTTGTGTAGGTTCCAACAAGTCTATTTCACATTGGGTCCAACATTTTGGAGAGTAACCTCTCAGTCCTAGAAGTGTTCAGTACAGCTGAGTATTGCTTGAACCTTTTCAGTACTATAGCCAGTGTAATTTAAGTCCTGGCTCATTTGGCAACACCTGTTGTTACCATGGTAACATCAAGTATGGTTTAATAATGGAGCAAACACTCCTCAAGCAACAATTTTGTCAGAAATACAGAAGAGCAGCTGGCGTATCTGTTTACAGTGCAGCCAAATACACTCATGTTGTTTTAATAAAGATGTCAGTCAATAATAATTACAGGTGCAACCTGATTTCATGCTGCATTTGGTGTGAGTTGTTTTTCACACAACAGCAGAACACAGTAAAGTTGGTAAGCTCACTGAGGAGTTGGAGGTGTGCAGCTCTTCATCCAGCTGGCTGCTGACATATTTCAAACTGATTCACTCACAAAAAATGCTCCATATGACCATAGTCTTGTTTTGCAGATGCAGTTTTGATGACTGATCTTGGTCACCTCTAACCTTGGTAACAAACACATTGCGTTTCTCATCATAATAAAGGCCAGCTGAATGTGAAGCAGCAGCAGGGTGTTCGTTTGCATTAGCAGTAACTTAAAACAGTTCTGACACGCTGTAAAGACAGTGAACAGTAAACAGTGTGGCTAATATAAGCGAGATAAAATTACGCCATCCAGCTCTTGTATACACTCCCTTTTCTTTGTCGTTAGTGCTTTGGTATAGTCTTGGTATCAAATATGTTTAAATGTGTTTCTTTGTGTTTTTCCACAGGCTGACACTTAACTGAAGACACATCCAAACGTCTCACCCACTTTGCCAACATCCTAACGTAAGTTTCCCAGTTTAATGTCATTTATTTCTATATTTACACATTTTCTTTTTTCTCTATTTCCTTCAACTTCCACAACTTTTCTCAGCCTGGATTTAAATAATAGAGTAATGGAAGGAGTGAAAATGATATATTCTCCTCACTGTAGCCTTGCTCTACAGCTGCAGTTCTCACATCAGAATAATTAGCTGTTCAATAATTGTGATACAACTGCTTTAAATTAATAACACTTTGTAACCTCCTAACGTCTGAGCAACAGGAAGCCTTTGTTGTTATACTCAGAGTGTAGCTTTATATATTGAAACATGTTGGAAGTCTTATCACAGCTGCAAATCTAAGGTAGGTAGGTTCACAACTGCAGTATGGCTGAGAACTCTGTCTCCTAAATTTTTTTTTTTTTCAAATTTTGAGAATATTTTCATCAGGAAACTTTATTAATCAAAGTCAAAATGGCTAAATTGACTGCAGACTCACAGGGAAAGCAGTATGTACAAGTAGTGTATTGGGAAGAAGCTGTGGTACAAGTATTATAGTGCATGCATTTTAAGTGGATTTCTCAGTAGTGTGGTGGTAATGTTTCTGTTTTCTGAGTGAAATTATTGATGAAGTGCATGGCATCCACACAAGCTACATTGTCCCATACATTTCTGAAGGTGAAGTGTAGCAGAGCTTTCTGCTGCAGTCTGATATAAAAATGCTTAAGATCAGAAACTGACTCCAACGGAAGCTAAGCACACTTCCGTAGTATGACGTGATGTCACATACCAATCCTTGGGCCAATGCCTACGATATCTCTGCTGCAGGGGAATACAGACACACAAGAACACACATTTAGGTGATTCCTGAATAACACAGCCTTCACCAACCAAACTATCCATCACAATGCAGTGCAGTCTGTAGGCACCAGCTAGCAGCTTGTCAACAAGTCTGTTGGCAGACAATGAATCGTAAATGGTAAATGGAAGTGTACTTGTATAGCGCCTTTCT
>NW_023339651.1:18109275-18118996 GCF_004916995.1 Morone saxatilis
ACATTCACTCAGCTATGGCAAAGACCATTGAACAGAAACTAACCAGTCATACACATTCACACAGAATCAGGAGCGATTCAGGGTTTAGTATCTTGCTCAAGGATACTTGACATAACATTGACCAGCAAGGTCAAAATTACAAACAGACAGATGTAATAACTAACTAGACTAACTCAAATATAAAAACAACTAGACAAATAAAATAGCTAAAACTAGAAAAGAGACTAGTGGACCAAAATGGGCAACTTCAGGTCATCTAATAGTACTTGGAACTTGTAGTTAAACAGTTCAGGTGGATATTGCTTTGCCTATATTAGTAAGGTGCATCATTATTTGACCTGATCTGTCTTACTGACAGTTCAATTGATCACTGAGATTGCAGTGATTTGGAATGAACTTGGTTCAATGTAAAAAAAAAAAATACATTTAAAAAAAGTTTAAAAAAAACTACTCTCCATGTTGCTGTAGCTTAGCTTGCTACATTCCTCTGGAGGGTAGCTTCAGTGTAGTGAAGCTTCATTTATTGTAGAGTAACATGCTTCCAAAGTAGCTTTCCCAACACTGCACAAGTATATACTGTCTCTCTTGAGTCAACTGTGGTGGATTTTATCTTAACTGTATGATATTTCTATACCATGATGTCATCATCATGAAGAGGTAGGGTTAGTTCATACAAGAAACTGCAGTGGAAGCAGAATGGGGCTGGGGGTGTAACTGTAACTGGGGGTGTCAGTATCAGATTTAGCCATAACCAGAATTAAGTTGTTTGTAGAACTCTATTGTTGCCACACAAACCACAGAACCATGCCAGGGCTCTGCAGGACTAATGTGGTTATTCATCTGATCCAACTAAGAAGCTGTTGGACATATTTTGGACTTCAATATTACGTCAGAAGTCTGACTACAAAAAGGCATCATTAGTTATAGATTTTTGAAAGCGATCCAGACAGGTCTAAAATTGACAACCAACTCAACTCATAGTAAGAATGAGCCATCCAGCCTTGGAGAAACTGATTTCATAAGAATGAGGATTATGTTTTCCTCTGCCCCTTCATTCTCCTTGTCATTTCCCCCTCAGCTAATGTTGGCTGTTTGAGTGGAAGGCTGAGTCAGATCTACTGAGACGTTACTCTCTTGAAAAAGCAGAGTTTTGAATAGACTAGTTTTGTTTAAAAGGAAGGAAATCCTCATAATGGGCAATGACTCAGCTAATGGCACTTTAGCCGACATTCTACATCCACTTTGTGGTTTTAATAACAATTTGCCTAATATCCCTTTGAATGATAATTACAAAAACTGTGTGAAGCCATTGCAATTGGCGATAAGGATGATGGTTAGTTAAGTTTCCTTGGCTCGGGGGTCCCCACGGTGGCCCACACAAGGTTCTTACACAAGTTTACTTTTGTAACAACAATTGAGTTTTTCTTTTAATTCTGCTTTTCAATGTTTTCAAGTTTCACTTTGGGTCAAGCAATAACATTCAGATAAAATAATGAACTTTCTTCCCTGTGAGGTGTTTTTTGTGGCGCAGCCGCTGGCCTTGACAATTTAACAGCTCTCCGAGTAATTTATTTTTCAACACCCAGCATGTTTTTTGATATTTTTTTTTATTATTTGACTCACCTTGAAATGAATATCCTTCCCTTCATTAGTGAGAATGAAACCTGTATGGTTGTATTGAATATAGCCTTAGGTCACAACACTCAAATGCACCAAACCCTATTAATTTGAGGTCTGTGAGGTGGTGGGGGCTGAGCTTGAGGTGTGTGTGTGTGTGTGTGTGTGTGTCTTAAAAAGAAGAGGGGTTTCAGATATGCACTGTAGGTGACTGTTATTCATCCTTTCAGCATTAATTGTACTTGCGTACATGCCTCCTCTCCTACACAGAGAAACACATATGCACACACACAGGCTAGATTTGAATTTGATGACAGTAAACATTGACAGTATATAAGGCTTTGTTGCCCTCTCCTTGTGGACTACTTCTGAAACAAGTGTAAACTTATTGTTACATCACCAAGTAGTTTATGGATTACCGGTTTGAAGCCTCTAGTTTGCCGTCATGTCGGTTTTTATTTTGAATAAAGGTTGTTTGTGTGTCTTGATTGCGGCAAAAAGTCAGACTCAGCCTGCAGCAGAGGCGAGCCCTATCCACTGGCAAGGGGGTTCCCGACGGTACGCAGCAGCGAGCACCAGCGGGGGCACTGTGGTCTGTTTGCACTGTCGCTGATTCGAGCCCCCTTTTTACACCTTCATTGGGCCCCCGCCGGTCGATTAGGATGCGCACAGGAACAACACCGGGAGTTTTAAAAGCTTGCAGCCTGTCTGCTGTATTGCTGCTTACCTCGCTGTTTTTGTTACAATAAACGTGTAAAAGAAGTCCAGAGAGCAAAGGAAGAATCTTATGGCTTCTTCTCAGTCAACAACTCAATCCTCCATGTCTGACAGAGTCCTGCTGTTAGCTCCCCCTGCCAAACAGGTGGCAATGTTAGCAAGGAGCCGCCCAGCAGGTAGCTGAAAGCAACCGCGGAGAGGACGGTGGAGGTGGAATGAGGTCGACCGGTTTAAGTGTTGGACTGTTTGGACATTTTATACAGGCTACAGTGGATTCAAGCTGACAGCTGCTACAACAGCATTGGTAAGTTGTTTCATATTCACTATTTGTGGTGACAGGCTGTCGTAGGTTCTGTCTATCTGTCGCTGCTTGTGTTGTAGACCGCAATGTCTGCTGGCTATTGTAGTAATGGCAGGACACACATTTCCTGCAGACCTGTAGCTGAATTTGTTGTCATGTTAGTGTTAGTGATTATGTGGCTGCATTGTGTAGGCTTTATGGCTGTGTGGCCATCCAGCATCACTGACTGTCAAATGCTGAATTCCCTTTAGTTCAGTCGACGTTAGTTTTTTATCCTTTATCTGATCATGGTTGTGAAACAGCCCATCAGAAGTTGTGATGCTTCAATATCAGCAGGTCTGTGTTTAATGAGAAATCCATGGCACTGTCCATGGTGGTGAAATGGCACACCTCACTCCGTTCCACCCTGTAAGCCTATAGGTTGCCTGTCTGCCTCTTCCATAAGCAATTTAAGGGCCCACTAAAGTCAGAGACATCAGCTCATTAGGAAAGCCTTTACTGAACTAATAAATCAAGTAAGAAGTGGGTTCATTTCTCCATTCAGCTCTGTCCACCAATTATATGCTGTCAATATATTTAAATGATGGACATGGATATAATGGATATGAGGCAGTTTTATTACTGTATTGGTCATATTTACATGCTTTTTTGATCATGGTGTAAAAGATTAAAGCTAAATCTGTGTAAAATGTCATTAGTAGTAATAACAGTGTCTTGTTTTAGTATGGAGTCTTAGCTTTCACAGCTAATCTGTTTGGTATGGTTCAGGTTAACTGTAGATCCAGCCTATGGAAGAGGTGCGGTCCACATATGACAAGATACATAAACCAGGGGCGTAGGAATGAGTTTAACATTGGAGGGGGGGGATATTGGGAACCTGACAGATCCGTTAATGGTTTGAACAGAAATATGTCACTTCTTATCATGTTCAAACCTCCCTCTCATGATCAACAAACTAAAATCACCTCACCCTTCACGTAGCACCTACCTGCACCTCTGCAGTGCTGGCTCTCCCTGCTGTTCCCTTGCATCACCTCACCAGTGTTAGTTTCCGCTGAACTTCATCTGTCTCTAATATGAGGGGCGGGCGTTGGTAAACAAGACGCTGTGTTGCACTTTTAATAAAGGCAAAGTGAGTTAAAGTTTCAAATCAATTTCTTTTTCCTCGGTATATTTTTGCGGGTGGGCATGGCCTGTCTGCATCTGGAGGGCAACGTCCCCCCTGGTTCCTCCGCCTTGACGTAACTATAGGTGTATGAAAGATTCTAAGGAATGAGTTCATCTTGTTTTGTGTGATGAAATGCGCGTGTCGTTGGCAGGATTGTTTAGGATGACAACTGCTCTTTGTACGATTTAGTAGCTTTGAAAATCTGGTTTTGGCTCACAAGTATGAAAACGTGCTTTACTGACCGTATATCTCGTAACTGAAATATGCTAAGATGAACATCGTTTACGCCTGGATTCGAAGTACTTTTATTTTACACTCTATCTCAAACGCCTGCTATTTTTACTGATTCATTTTCATTTGCATTGCAAAATGTTAAATCTGTCCCAAATTGCAATTGTTTGTAGATTCCTGGGAGGCTGCTTTAAACGGTAAGATCTCGTGTAGGACTCAATAGCATGAAATGTTTGTCTGTTCCTCTCTTTTGATCCACGGTGTCTACGGTTCCTCAGGGAGGCGTGTGGTCGGGAGAGGTGCGGCGATTGTTGCGGACAACTCATGAGTGCAGTCTGCCTACAGGAGAGTTTGTTGTGTCGGATCGCGAAGTGTAGCTTAGGGTTGTGGTAAGGTTGTTTTGTCTGTTAATATTTATCTGTTTGTACGATGGCTGGTGTATTTATTTGGGCAGGAGCACAGGCAGAGGAGGGTGAACCGCTGCTACAAGGCTTGAGAGGTCAGGGGCTGCTGTTTTGTGGGTGCCAGTGACCTATGCCACAGGGGATGTCACAGGGCCGAACAAGGAAACACTTTAATTTTCTCTTTTAGGCCCTTTCCTATTGTTGTCAGACACTTAAAAATAACCGTCTGGCCGTAGGTGCAAAAACAAGCGACTTTTTGGGCTTATTTTGATTGGTGTGCATTTCATTCAATTTTATTGTATAGTCAAGTTCATAACAGAAGTTGGAAAAACTGCCTGTTAAAAGGCAGATAGGGAGCAGACCCTTCGGCTCTAGGTGGTGGTCATCTGCTCGACCAGTTGGGGTGAGAGGCGAGAGACTTCGACGCCGACGGTGCAAAACGCACCAGTAGCAACTAATTACTTAGTAGTAGTGATGATGAGGATGGAACTTAATCGTACTTATAAATATACAACGCACTAGATTCAGCTAATTTGCAAGATGGCGAGTTAGCAGGCATGGCAGGGCGCTCACGAGGATCATTTGCGAACCTGCAGGAGATAAACACAATACTCGGGGAGATGAGTTAGTGAACATGTTATGGGCATGAATGTGCAGAAAGAGAGAGAGAGGAGGGAGAGGAGCTCAGTGCCAATGGGAATCCGTCGATAGGCTATGGCCGTAGTCGCGCGCGCATAGGGATGGTTCGACTCACTGATTCCAGCCCCTACTATAAGTTTATCAAAGAGGACGTCTTGAGCCCTACTCTTTTAATCGTGGAGAGGGTGTCTGCTCCGAACCCAATGGAAGCTGTTCACAGGAGGAGGAGCTGGTAACTTGAGCCTGGCTTGTTCTGCTTTTAGGAGATATGGACCACAGTCGCCAGGCATTCGGACCGTAGTGTTCTAGAGTAATAGCGGTACTATGAGCTCTTCAAGATATGAAGGGGCCTGACCATGAAGAGCTTTATAGGTGAGGAGGAGGATTTTAAATTCTATTCTAAATTTAACAGGGAGCCAATGCAGAGAGTCACAGCTGCAGTGCTCTCAGTACTGGACCAAATTCAAAACCTGTGTGACTAATGGGGACACCATTAGTAACTTTAAAAAGGGGGAAATGAGGTTCAGGTTTAAATATGCAGATACCTATGTATTGCTCATGTTGCAGGATGACATCCCCAAAAGTTTCTGATGAATGACTTACTTCATTGTTCACTACTCTTTGTAATTAGTTAGTGTGAACACAAATAGGACCAGGACCAGGACCAGACCAAATGAACCAAACTGCAGTTGTGGAAGAGACAGTAGAGTCCCTAGTGTCTGTAAAACTTTTAAAACTCATTTCAGAAGTTTTATTAAAACACTGAGGTCTTTGAATATGCTGGGGTATTTTAGCATGGATGATGCCTTCCCTAGCACATAGAGTTCATAATGACCTATGAGAATGCAGTGCTGCAGTGTGTGTTGTATGTTTGATAAGCCTCTCCAGCTGTCACAGTCATGGAGCATCAGATTGTATCTGCTATCGTCTTGCAGCACTTTTTCTTGTCAGAAACCCATCTGTGATAGGCAGAGAGCAGGTTGGCTGCATCACTGCGTTTCTCCTACTGCTTCACTGTTAACAGTAAGGCTCCTATACAGTGCCAGAAAATGGCTCAAGTTTGTACCATTGCACAAACTGTAAAGACCATAAAACCTTCTGGTTCTGTCAGGACCTTTAAACCATAGCTGGCCCAAATTCATGCAGTGTTCTTCAGGTTAACAGAGCACTGCTTGTTTCCTTTTGGGTCTGGATATAAGCACTACCTAACCTTAACCCCTGACTATGACTCTTCCCAGAGTGTCAGTTCATGAGCTTGCAGGGCTCTGTGGTCAAATTAGCAATAGAAATGGAAATTTATATGATTTTGTTGATACCAATGCCATTATTGATTCTACTTATTGGTCCTATTTTTCGATTACCTTATTGATATCTGATCGATTTTGTAAGAGTAAAAATAATATCAGTGATATCAACTGTTAAATGTATCTAATGAATGAAGCCTGAAGGCAGCCACTGCACAGTCCACAGAGAACTCTAACCCTCCCTCTCTGTCTATTTCTCTCTCTATGTGTCTCCCTGCCCATCTCTCTCTGTTTCTATTTTGTTGTGTGTGTGTGTGTGTGTGTGTGTGTGTGTGCGCGCTGTCACAGATTGTCTCTCACCGTTTGTGTATTTAGAGGATGTTCTTCAGTGTTCCTGGTCTACCGCACTATCCATCTTCCTATCTGCCCATAGACAGAGGAGGGCCGCTTGCTTCTCCAAATGAGAAAGTAAAAGGTTTCCCTCCAGCTCTGTAGCGCTAAAGATCAACTGTAAATCACGCTAATGGAATTTAGGCCAGTGTTTGTGTGCTTCTGTGTGTGCTGTAATCTGTGTGTGTGTGTGTGTGTGTGTGTGTGTTGTCTCTGTGAATGGGAGATGAGGCTGTATTACTCTGCAGAAGCTATCGTACGGGTAAACGCTCCCACAGCAAGTGCCCATCGGAGCGTGGCGGTGAATATATACTGCATACATTAGGTAGTGCTGCTCTTTTGTGGTTCATATGACATGAGTTTAAGGCGGGGGTGGTGGGGAGATGGGGGCTCTGTCAGAGTGCTACAGGGAGTCAGCTACAAAAGACATTTTAAGAACTGTACTGTGATGAAAAAGAGTAAGAAAAGATTATTTTTACTGATTTGCGAACAGATAAAGTGTAACTCAACAACATAGTGTGCAATGGTTGCAGCATGAGGCAAATAAAAGACAGACAGATAACCTGAGAGACAGAGACGATCAATCAGAAACAGGTTAAGACAAAAAGCGATAAAACACCCAGACAAGAAGTCATCAGAGTTGTGTGCAGAGCATGTGGGGGCAGTGTGTGTTTCTGTGTGTGCGTGTGTGCATGCGTGCGATAAGCTGATGTAACACAGTGCAAAACTCCAACTTGCAACAGTTCTTAGCTAGTCTTGTTAAATGGAAGAACAGTAATAGACACTATTACCTAGTGAGAGCTGTGAAGAACACACACACACACACACACCAAAGTGCTGGATGTGTCTCTGTTATTCATAGAGAGTTCATAGAGAAATGTACGCTGTGTCACAACTCACTCCCTCATTCACTTCTTCACTATTCCCTTCATAATAAAAACACTTAGTAGTTAAGTCTATAGAGAGTATTAAATTGAGATTTCTAGCAGTTATTAATATTCCTGAACTTTAAAGGTCATACTGTATATAGAAAATTCACTGGCAACTGTATGTTGCACTAGAGCAGTGGTTCCCAACCTGGGGTCAGGACCGCCATTAGGGGTTGCCAAAGCTTCACAGCCCCCCGTGAAGCTTCACAGACAAGGCCTTCTTGATTTTAAGGAGTGTAAGAAAACGTAAAAAATATACACAGTAGGCCTATATTGTGCTCTATGCTGAATTTTCTGTCTCCTCCTGTACCAGCTGCTCAGTCTGTACATTAAATAGCTCTTGTGATTCCTTAATGAGCAACACCGCCGCAAATATATATCTGTTTATTTCTTGTATCTACTCAGAGTCTCCAGGGGTCTGCGCTCAGTCCTGTTTGACAGTTGTACACATCGATTAATGCTACCTGAACAGGTGGAGCAGACAGCACACACACAGCACACACTTGTGAAATGTTAGAAATCAAAGAGGCAGACAGCTTGAGCATGGGGAGATCTCCGGCTACAGGGAAACAGAGGACTTTGTTGTGTTCAGCACAAAGCTCCACAGGGACGTGGAGATAAACTGGAGAAGAAAACTTTGAGCGTGTCGCCTTGATAGCCAGGGTGCCGTATGATGCAGATTGGGAACGGATGCTTCTGACAGCGAGGACTTTCTTGTGCTCGGCGTGAGATTTCTGAGCCATATGTGGGCCGATGAGTTTAGGAAAGAGATCAGCTGTTTGACTTTGGTCTTACTCAATATTTAGAAACCTGCAGCAAGTGTTGCTGACTTTCTGTCAGCAAATGTGTAAATCTAGAGCCACGGGGGGAGCAATCTGCTCTCCGGAGTGTATGTCACTGTGTAATTAGACCATTGGGATGACACATACAAACACACACATTTCTCTCCCTCAGTCATTGCGCAAAACACACACAACAACCACATACTCATTTTCTTCTCCTAACACACAAGACATACTGGTATTTTATGTGTGTCTACATGTCTGACACACACATACACACTTATAGACACACACACACACACACCATCTAACACAGACACAAACTCCAGAATCACTGCCCCAGGCAAAGTCACAGGCTGTCCCCCACTATCAGAGGCGATTAGAGGCCCTATCAGCCCACCGACAGCGGCAGCAGGCACTTTAACACCTATCACAGCCTTTACACACACACACACACACATAAATATACAGAAGCGGTATATGAGAAACATAATTTTCCCTATGATTAGAATCCTACTCAGTTCCTAGCTGTCCTGACAATAAATAAAAACATGTGCTAAAATAATGTAGCTCCTCTTTCTCTCTGTCCTGCTCCACATCTTTCTTCTCCACTTCATCTTCCTCCTCTTCCCTCTGTTGTCTCCTGCCTTTGTTCAGAGAGTCAATGTGGAGGGACTACATAATCAGTTCACTTTTGTATGTGTCTGTGTGGTGTCTGTGAGAGAGAGAGAGAGAGAGAGAGAGAGAGAGAGACTCCGTCAGTGATATGATCCAGGCTGTACGTCTCTCTAGGTCAGAGTAGACACTCAGACAAGGTCAGCGTGTCACTCCTGATGGAAACTATCAGTCTCTCTGACCCCAGGCAGCAAAAAAAACAGTTTATCAATTCACACTCTCTCTGAAAGGTTATCCACGGGTCCTTGAAAAGTCTGTTTATATATATATTTTTTTTTTTACTTTTAGAATACATTCAATGTATAGAGCCAGTTCATGAAGGTTTGCTTATTTTGTGTAAATATGTGGGATATGGTGGGAATCTTTCCAAGCAGCTCTTGGATTCCCTCAGCTCTTGCTCTTGATTTCAGTTAACTTTGGAATAGACTGTGGAAGAACTGCATATTTATATTTAGGTTTCATATTGTTATATCAAATTATATATATATATATGAAATATAAATCTATATAAATATATATATATATATATTAATATAAAAATTAAGTATGCTGTCAAAGCCTGTAAAATCAAACATAATACCCAAGTTTAACCCTTAGGGGTTCCTTAAAAAAATCACACATTTG
>NW_023339651.1:18119096-18129237 GCF_004916995.1 Morone saxatilis
CGCAGGAGAAATGAAAGAACCATCTTCGCTCTCGGAGCCACGATTATTTCAAGCGCCTTCCTGGTGCTGTAATGCCCTGCATCCTCTAAAATGACTATCCTCACTATGCTTCATACTTTAAGAAACCATGACTGCAGTGCCAACCTGGCTGCAAAAGCCTGGAAAACGAGACCAAAAACAGATAGTCACGTTTTGTTTGGTTTCTCGCAACTCAGAAGTTTATTATTGGAATAGTTTATAACCGCAGAGTTTTGGGCATTCCTAAGAGAAAACTTTGTGAAAGTTGGAACACACACACACACAACACTACACCACCAACAAACACACACCACACAACACACAACACACACACACACAACATCACATCATCATAGCAATCACACTTATACATAGGATACCATGGCGAAAAAATAAGATGATAAGAATAGACCTGAGGGGAGATGGGGGATATAGATTTTTGGATGCTATAATAATTTGAAAGTCTATGACATAATGATCTTAAACTAAAAAGAATGCATTTGTTTATGTTTAATAAACATGGATAAAAATGGCTTTGAAAATTTCAATTGGCAATTTTTCTGCCAGAGAACAATGTTGAGTTTTTGCGTAGCTTAGCCATTTTAGGCAAATTTGGAGGACTAGAACCAGAAATTCTAAACAAAATGCAAATGATAACCTTTGCGTTTTGAGCCATTCAATTAAACACCGTTTCATATTTTTATATTGAATTGTTTAAAGCAGAGTTGGCATTCCTTAAGAGAAACAGATTATGAAGTTGGACCGCACACACACACACACCACACACTCACACAGCACATAGACCACACACAACCACATCACTCATCATCAATAGCAAAAAACACTGTATTTCAATAGCAAGGCACCCGCTTTTTTTTTTTTTTTTTTTTTTTTTTTTTTTTTTTTTTTTTTTTTTTTTTCGTTTTTTGCAAAAACAGTAAAAAGTGTGAAATTTTGCTGCAGTGCCTTGAATGGGAAAGAATGACGTGGTGAAACTAATATAAAAATTAAAATTGAAAGCTATAGACTAAATGAAATCTTAAACATAAAAGAATGCATGTCGTTTATTTAAAATTGAGGAACTAAGACCAATTTAAACAAAATGCAAATTGATTAACCTTTGGCAGTTTGAGCTTCATTCATCTCAAGAACAGCCAAAATAGCATTAAAATAAAAAACGGAATGGTAGCAAAAAGTCCTGAGGAACACCTAAGGGTTAATAGACATAACAAGGTATTGTATTCTATTATATACAATGAATACCTTCAGAATCAGAATCATTTGTGGGTAATGGCCTTATAATACACAGTGTAACCTGAAAATATAGACATTTCTGTGTCCACAATATATTTTGATACTGTAGTAGTGTTCTGCTTCTCTGCCAGTCTGCTGATTTCTGTCTCAATGAAACTATCACAGCGATGGAGGAGTGGAGGGAGACAGAGAAATTGAAAAGGGAGAGAAATGGACATATGGAGGAAGACTGGATATTAAAGTTTAGTGAGTGATGCTCTAAGAGCAGTCCAGATTGCATATTAAAGTCTTGGAGTAGTTTTCTGGTGATGAACAGCCAGCCAATCAGACCAAGGCTTGTTTTGCCAGTTGTGTGTTTGCTTTGGCATGTGGTAGACATAAGGAAGGAAGATTAGACTGGGAAGAGACGCGATGGAGTAGCAACAACAGTTTTCATTATTTTCACTTTCCTCACTTGTTTCCTTGTCGTCCACTCTCTCCTTTCCCTCCCAGTCAGGGGCTTTCAGTGGCTTGTAGCATTCCCCAGTGTGATAAATTCTTATGTGTTCTTATATTCTTAATATTCTTCATTCTTATATACTTGTATACACTGGTGCTCAAACATTTGTGGTCATTTTAGGTTGTCCTCTTTACAAATAGATGTTATTCTGTGTAGCAAAAAAAGTAATATTTTTTGCGTGGAAAACAAAATGTTTTTCAATAGTTCAGCCAAACTGACTGAAAGGGCAGGAAGAGATAAAGATCCCTCTGAGCAACGGTTCAATAATAATATAAGAAATAAGCACTGGTCAAAGAAACTGGAAGCTTAGCATTAAAATCTGTGAAGATTTAAACAGTAAAGAATTGTTTCAGTGTCAAGTGCACCAGAATGTCTACCACACCCACTGAGTAGGCTGCAGAGGGCCTCAAGAAAAACAGGTTCCCAAATATTCAGAGCCCAGTTGCACCTATGTGCTTCAATAATAATCTCGGTTCACTGATGCTTTTCTGGACTGGAAAACTAATTCAAAATAAAAGGGTATTTTGGGGAAAAAGTAAAGTATCGTCCCCTGTCATGCAGCACTGCGGGGACATCAGCTAAATGGAAGTTTTAATCATTTAATTCTTCTTCTTTTGGGGCCAAACTTATTTCAGTTTCTGTCAAACTTTATCATCTGTTGTTCAATACAACAGCGAAAGTTATTTTCACAAATACAACAATAAAAAATAAACAGTAAAGTTTTGACAAACAAAACTGTGAAGGGCTGTTGCAGAGAGGAAGAGAAGATGTTTTTATTCATCCTCTCTTTAAAAGCAAGACAACAGGATCTCCAATCACTAAATGTTCAAAAACACTTTATTTACACTATTAGATATTACAGTCAAAAATCTGTCCGATTTGTATTTGTTCATGTTAAAATCTGTTGTGTTGCAGGTATTATCTGCCAATATGTGCCATTAGTGTGTGAAGACTCCAATTGCCTATTGAATATGCTGCAAACATTCAAGCATGTGTGCTGTGCTCATGGCCATAAAGTAATTATTTGCATCCCATTCTCATTCTTAATCACTGTATTGGTCACTGTATTGTTTCAACAAAATAAACCAGACATATCTTAATAATATAATAAAACTGAACAGATAAAGAAGGAAGGGTATGGAATAGAAGAGAGGCAATAGACCAGAATCTTTTTTTTTAGTAGTTATGGCTTTTCTTAAGCATGGCCTGAATATGAAGTGAAGCTTATGTGTTTCTTTTTTCTTTCCTTTCAACAAGACTGCCTTGCCTTTGGCTGCATCCTTATCTTTTTTTTTTTCGTCTCCTTTTTTTTCTATTTCTCAGTTATTTCTTCAGCCAAGCTCATTGTCTTTGTTCCCCCGAAGCAAAGGATTCTTTTCATGACAGAAAGGGCACAATGTGGCAGAGAGGTGAGGTTCTGCTACTGTAGTGACAAAAGATGTTTCTTATTTCATTGCTTTGCACTGAATTAGAAAGGTTGTTTAAATGTTCTGTAATGATTCAAAAAGCTCTTTGATTTCTTAGCATAGAAAAGGTACGTCAGGGTAAATTTGCTTTAATCATGGTTTAAAGGTCCAGTGTGTAACATTTAAGAGGATCTATTGTGAAAAATGGAATATAATATTCATTGATATGTTTTCATTATTGAAAAAGTACCTGTAAATAAGAATCATTGTGTTTTACCTTCAGAATGAGCTGTTTTAATCTACAGATGGAGTGGGTCCTCTTCTATGGACTCCCCCATGTTTCTACAGTAGTCAGAACAAACAAACCAAACACTGACTTGAATGAAAGGCCTTTCGTGAATTTCATGACCACCATAGTTTCTCCGACATGCATGGTGGACGCAAGCAGTTTCAGTTGGTTGTAATCTGCAATTTCACCACTAGATGCCACTAACACACTGGTCCTGATGATTTTGTTTACACAGGGTTAGGGTTAACTCTTTAAACTATTTGTCACTTTTAGAACATAGAATTAGTCTGATAATAACAAGTTTAGTCTTGTAACTATGATGTAATGGAATTACAAGATGTCTAATTGATCGTTGACTTAACTTATCATATTATGTTATTTAGAATCATTGTTGTCTTACTAGCATATGCATTGCATCTCCATAAAAGACACTTGCATAATGGAGGCTGTTATGTCTTTTTATACACAATGTGTCAAAGAGGATTCACATGGTTGTCTCTCTAATCAAAATTTAAATAATGCAATCCATGAGCCACTACCTGCTGTGGGAGATGAGGGCTATCAGTGTTGTAAAAGCTGTAATGATTAAAGCCTGTTGCCCCAATATGTTCTCATCCCAGGTCGTCAAGTAAAGACGCTGCTGTGTGTGTACTTTATTAATCCCCTATTGGGGAAATACACATTTCATGCACTTGTGGACATGCAACAGGGAGAAAGATCGTAGAGTGATGGGCTGCCACGTTAGCAGTGCCCCATGAGCAGTTTCTTGGGGTTAGGTTGCCTTGCTCAAGCCACCTCAGCAGTGCACAGGAGGTGAAACTGGCACCAGCTACCAGTCCACACTCCGTATTGTGGTCTGTGGGACTTGAACCGGTGCCCAAGCCAAGTCCCAACACACTGAGCTACTGCCGCCCCCATGTAGACATGTGATTAATGTTGAGAACCAGACACTGTTTGGTTAGGTTTAGACATCAAAACTACTTGGGTTAGGTTTAGGAAAAGATAATTTGGCTTAAAATAAGCCTGTTTCGTGATGCAAATCAAATCTAGTCATGTCATGTTGTTGTTACTGCTGCAACAAGTCACATGACAAGTTATGTAACTTAAAACTTCAAAGTAACACTAGTAAGATTTGGTATTTGTGGCAATTTAATGCCCCTAGATTCGGAGTGCAGAAGCTGAATGGCAGCTACATTTCACAGCACTTACTTTACTGTCCATCAGGAAACTTTAAATCACAAAGATTTCAGGCAGAGCAGCCAAAGGGAAAACCAGAAAACATTTTCTCCATAAAATATTTCACAAAAATCACTGAAATAGTTGGCAGTATGTGACTGCTGTCGTAAAGCGTTACACACTTGTTACAACCTGAACACCAAAGTTTTCACAAAAGTTACATAATGGGGTTAAATAAGTCAACGTTGACTTGGTTTCACACGATCACTAACACCAGTCGTCTGGGTGAAATTCCTGTGTTGGTTTGACCCATGCATCCACCTCTGGAGTTAGATGAAAGCCTGATGCGTCTCATACAGATGCACAAGGTAACCTTTTAGCATCAAAAGGGCTAAAGGGCTGTGGTAAAACATTGGTATTTAACGCCCTGAGAATGAGGATGGACTGGTTGCCCATGACAGATCAAGCGTTTAACAAAAGATGATAAAATTACAAAATACACATGGTATACCGGATATACAGATATACCATGTGAATAAACCAATGAATATGCAGTAAAAATGTATATGTATTGGTTCTTTAGAACTGTAACACGTTGGTTCCTTCCCACCATTCATTGGGTTTCATGGGATATGAAAATCCTAATTATGTAAAGCCAGACTTCTACTGGTAGAAAGTTGGACAGTGAAGTGGCCAACTCCTGTTGGTTGGTGTTTGGCACCAGGCTCCCCTCACTCTCCACACATTACACGTTTGGGTTAGGGGTTTTGCTATTTTTTAAAGAACACCTCTCCAATGCATTAAAAGAAAGACCTGAGAAAATGGCCTCTAGCCTCTGGTGTCTCACTCTGTATGCCTCAACATATTGTATATAACATGGAAAGGGCATCATGCATTTGTATTCCATCAGAGCATATACCAATACTGCTGTGACAAATATCTTTTACAGCCCATCTGGGATGTTTGTGGAAAGTTCATCTGCAGTTGAATTAACCTCTAGCTCATATTCAACTCCTCCATCATAGCACTGGGAGCAATCTCACAAAAACAGTGGAGTGTAGTCTGTTCTTTAGTTTTGGTTCATATTGTCCAATTATTGAGAAGTTCTGATGATAGCAAATCAAAGGAGTAACTAGTTTTTGTTACTCCTCATTTATCATAGCTTAGATTGCGAGTTCTTTATTGCCACAAGTGACAGAGAGAAAATATTTGTGTGGGAAGAGTCGTGAGAGGTTTAGGGAGGGAAAGGCAGGGAGTCATAAAGAGAATGAGAAGAAGAGGCGGACAGGGAGCACTGAAAGGAGGAGGAGGAAGATGACAGGATGTGAATTTCCTGCCAGTCTCAGGCATAAAAGATGTCTATGTGAAATCAAATGAAGACGTGCTGAGATTAAATGAGTATCTCACCTATTTTGCTAGAAGAAATAACATTTCTGCTGGCCTGAGAGCCCAAAGGTCAACAGGAGCTGAAAGACAATGCTTTGGTCATATTTGGCATTGCTACAGTTTCCAAAAAAGTAAATCAAACCAAATTGTTTCATAATGGATCAGAAACATGGTACAGGAGAGGTAATTTGCCTTCACACATATTTCAGGTTGCTTTATAAGTTACAGTATGTTTTTCTGTGCTTCTTGTTGTGTGGTGTAAAGTCTTTAAATGCTGTGCTGTCATTCAAACAAATGAGCTGAACTAACCAAGCCAGGGTTCTGTCAACTACTCCCAACAAGTACTCCAAGTTAAACGTATAATAATAAGCTATTTCTGCCGTATTTGCCCAGAAGATATAGCAACTAGAGGAAAGCAAGGAAGATATATTGACAGATTCCTCTAAGTTTCAACTAGTTGGAATCATTTGGGATAATGTAAGCACACAACTGAGCGAAATATATAACATAGGCCAAGCATTTTTAGACATTTTAATGTGGAAATGTTACATATTATAGCTTTAAACAGCTAAATATTTCATTGGTAAATGCCCTTTAGATTGACACATGCAAGCATTTTCTGATCTGAGGTCCCTATTGACTCATGACATTGTCTGTACCTTATTTACAAATAACTATAGTACCATAAATCTGTTTTATGATGTGACAAACACTGAGGTTTCAGGTAAAATCCCCACATCATCAAGGTTAGCGGACCTTTTTTATCCATGGTTACAATCAGAACCACATGGTTAATGTTTTGGAATAATCTTGGTTAAAACAAACAGCACTTATTGTCAGTTTAACCCAGAAGTTTGCATCACTCATGGTTCTATTGACATTAAGCCAGTGGGACTTTTTGAAGACAAAAGGTTCCAAATATTCAAGCATTGACTGACATATTTTATGTCATAGATGAAATGTGAAAATTTGTTAAGTTTGTTTTAACCACAGACCTTATTTCAAGCATCTAACCAAAAAACATTCAAAAACCCATTGGCTTTGAGGAGAGGCAACCGGAGGTCCTAAAATGCTAACTAATTTCTGTGTTTTAGGACTCATTCCTGCAGCACTCCATTGCTCGGGACAGTTAGAGGGCTCAATAACACAATATATTTTCAGTTTTGTGTGCATTGCTTTTAGTTTTTGCATTGATGTGAGGAAGTACTTTGATTTTTAAGTATTTAATTAAATGGATTAACAAAGAAACCTGTCTTGATTATTTTAGACATGTTATTTTTTCAGTATCGCAATATAAAATTACGTATAAAGGATTTTATCCATATCGCCTACTCCTAACTGCCATTAGCTTGAAGCATTTCGTATTGATTACTGCTGAAGATAAGTTTCAATCAATTATTTCTTGAAACAGATTGATGCAGCAAGTGTGAAAGATGCATCATTGCAATCAATTAAATATTACACCTCTATCTTCGATATTGGCCAATATAGATAGCATTGCATTTGTGTGTGTGTTTTATTTATCTCCTCATTCTTTTCCTTTTGCCCTATGCCAGCTCTGTCTGTTACACCTCTCCATACCTCCATCTCTCTCTTTCTCCCCTGCTCACTCCCTCCCTGCCGTCAGATTCTCCGCGGCTACATTTCTTTATGCTAATGAGGCTAAGCCAGTGGTGCCAGTGTTGACGCTGCAGGATACATTCACAAACACTTAACCCTTCCAGGAGAAGCAGGCGTTGTGCATGCACCCTCCTTCTCTCTCCACCCCAGCCCCCACCCATCATCAAAAAAGCACATTTTAAATGTCAATTGGCATCAAGACAGGCAAGAGGCCACAAAGTGCTTTGAAAATATGCCTCTGCAGTGTTTTCATGTTTTATAGACAGGGCTTTAATCCAAGGTTGCAAACATCCTCCTAAATCTGTAGGGATTGAGTGTGCACTCACATCTACAGGTTGGTTTTATTTGGTTCACACCATGGAAAGGGTACTTACATTTTTGTATTTCACTGATTTACTCTGGGTTCAGTTATACGATCTGATGGAGCTTGTAAAGGCCAGAGGTATGTGGACACCAATATGTAATAATTGATGTGCTAGCCACCACTCTGATTTCAGGCTTTTCACCAGGGTTTGGAGTTGCAGTAGGTAGCTTTTCATAAAAGTAACGTTTTGTTCTATTTGCTTAAACTCTCACTATATCCTGACAGTAGTACTTGAGACAGATAATGTTTGCTCCAAGTGCTCCTAATGACATTTGCATGACAGAATCCACCGGGCCTAAACGAAAGCAACCAATTAGAGCTGAGAAAGATAGTTGATTGTTGAGTCTCATTCCCAGGTTGTCAAATATCAACACTTTGGGATCTAGGGACTAGACTCAACAATCAACTCAACAGATCTTTAAGCCTCCAAGCCAATGTGGCTTTGATTGGTTGTTTCCCCTTTAAGCACCACCCACATCCGGTTTAAGTCCCGGTCATTCTGAGTATGGATCCAAATACATATAATTTAGTTGGTTGAACAGATACAGATAACTGTGTCCTCGCTCATCCCTATCCTACACTGATGGCATTCCAGTGTATCCCAAAGGTGTTGTTTAGATCATTTAGAGTTCAGATTCCTGACTGAATCCATTTCTTTATGGAACTGGCTTTGTGCATGGCTGCATCATAATGTTAAAACAGAAAAGGGACAAAAGGCAAACCGTTGTAGTTGTGAGATAACTACACCACTAAAATCATGCTGGAGTATTAAGATTTCCCTCCATTGGGGGCCTACCAAACCAGGTAGAACAGCCCCAAATCACAGTACACAAATCATGTTGGAGGATCCCTGTTCTTTTGTGGATTGTATAAAGTTAGCGTCACCATCAACTAACTTACTAAACTAAGTCATTAGGAAAAAGTCTTTTAACTCTTTTAAAAGGACATCATTTTCTATAAGGTGTTAGATTACCCAGCAGGCATTCCATCATCAGTTTGGTTTTGATGAGTAAAGCTGATCATTGTCTGAATGTTCATGCTTTATGTATTTACCGTAAGAGCTCTCTTCTGTAGCCTCTTTCCTCCCTGCCTTCCCTCCTCCTTATGCTCCTCTCTACTTTTCAGTTCCTACTTCCCTTTCCACAAAGTAAACTCACCTAAGTCATCCCGACCCTGTCCAAATCTCAGCATGCCACCCAGGGAACTGGCTCTCCATCCTATTTTGCTTTATTTGTGCTTTTTAGCAGTTCTAATTAGAAGACATGGGAGTGGGGGAGTGGAGGAGCGATAGAGAGCAAAAGAGTGAGAAAAGATAGAGGAATGAGGTGAATTAAATGTGAGAAATGGGTTGATTTAAGATTCACAAGCAAACCATCCCCCCTACCCACCCACTTCCATCACCACTGGGCATTGGTGATGAGGAGATCAGAGGCCTAAAGCTTTATTCCATCCTCCAGAGAGAGATGGATAAAGATGGAGAGAGAGAGAGAGGGGAGCTCATAAACACTCTCAGCTCCTCTCAGTTCACCTCTGTAGGCCTACAGGCTACACTGTTTAGCACAGTCAGGAAAATCACTTTCTAAATCACTGCAACTTTCACAAGAGTTGAACTCTTAAGGTTAATAGGTAGGAATGACAATTTCACTGGAAGGTCATGAACAAGGTCCTGTTGGAGAGTAAAACTACTTAAACTCAGCTTATCAACTAGCTCAAAATCATGGAAAGTGTCACCATCTGTATTTCCATGGCAAATGAGCAAAGGTGGGACCAAGTCATAGTTTTGCAAGTCTTTTTACTCAAGACCCAACTCAAGACTAAAAAGTCCTAAGTACTAAACCTTAAGTGTCAAGTCGTAAATAAGTCATAAAGTGCCAAATGTAATAATCTCACTAAATGTAGTACCATTAACAGAACCGTCAAAACTAAATGATCTTTGATATATTTTTTTTCAACTGCAGCTTTCATTCACCCATTCATTCACATACTGATGCACGGCATCAGGAGCAATTTGGGGTTCAGTTTCTTGCTCAAGGACACTTCGACATGCAGCGGGAGGAGCCGGGGATCGAACCAACAACCTTCCGATTAGTGGATGACCCGCTCTGCCTCTGAGCCACAGCATGGCTATA
>NW_023339651.1:18129337-18130594 GCF_004916995.1 Morone saxatilis
GATGCACAACATCAGGAGGAATTTGATGTTCAGTATCTTGCTCAAGGACACTTCGACATGCAGCGGGAGGAGCCGGGGATCGAACCAACAACCTTCCGACCTTAGTTACGATCCGCTCTGCCTCCTGAGCCAAAGCCGACAAATGTGTATTTTTGGTGTTGTGTGGGACAGGCCTGGACATTCAGAGTAAATTGGATGACAACAAACTGTCTTCATGAAACTATGCCACTTAAAATGTTTAAAATGTGCTTCAGTGGCCTTCAAGACTCAAAGCAAGTGTATAACAACCAGGGGATATTTAACTCTAACTTTACAGCTGTTACAGCCTCGAACACAGATTCACTTGTTTTATATGTGCTCCCTGCATCTTTGTTGGTTTCTTCCAGCTGTTTGCAGATCATAGCTGTTTGCAGATCATTATTTCCATGAGATTGTCGTAAATTAATGCAGTATAAAACAACAGCCCTATAATACATCCCTTATTACTGTTACAACATTCAGTTTTTGTTGAAATTGTTCTGGAAAGTTGTTGATTCAACTAATCATTTTGCAGGATGTATTTTCTACACTCACTATGTATGTGTTGGACATTATATTAGGAACACTTCTCAGTGTAATGCAGTACAACTCAACAGCATGACAAACTATAGCCTCAACAAAAATGGAACATTATAACCTCCCCAGAGGAAGCACTTTTGTGTTATACTCGGTTCATTTTAGGTTAAGTTATATTAAATATTCACCATTGGTCTACAGTTTCATTGTAAAGCTGAAGAAATTGAATGAACTCCAATGGCAGTGTTGCCTATTGGCCCTACAATTACTATGGCCCAAATATTGGCCCCATTAATTAGTCTCATCAAATTGGAAAAAGGAACTACAGCAGTTGATAATGTTATTAGGAAGATGTGAATGCTTCGTAATACTGCAAACAGGTGTGTAATTCTGTTAATATTTTTTCAAGTAATAAACAAGTCACAGAATACTGAGCATGGTTGCTTTTTTAGATTCTCTGAGCCAATAACCTGTGTTGTTTGGGT
Source organism: Morone saxatilis (assembly GCF_004916995.1). Taxonomy (NCBI): domain Eukaryota; kingdom Metazoa; phylum Chordata; class Actinopteri; family Moronidae; genus Morone; species Morone saxatilis. Next base: position 18,130,378 of record NW_023339651.1, read on the forward strand.
GTATTAAATGCAGATGGCTTTGTATTCATATTACAGTAATCAATGCAGGGCCATGTTGCTTAGCATGAGCTAATGAGTTTAAACTATGTTTCTGAAGAGACCAAAGAGTAGAGAGGGGTAGTCAGAGTCTCACAGGCAAGGGATTGTGTGTGTGTGTGTGTGTGTGTGTGTGTGTGTCTGTGTATGCATACTGTAAGTACTGAGTGTGTGTGTGTGT
>NW_023339651.1:18130740-18135142 GCF_004916995.1 Morone saxatilis
GTGTGTGTGTGTGTGTGATAAAGCCTGCCAAGGTCTGTTTTCCCTGCTTTCCATATTTAATAAGATGTGACTGCCTCTAACTGATGATCTACATATTTCCCTATGAACCAAATGCATTTTAAGGAGTTGGCAGCCATAATTAACGCGGTCAATTTCCAAAACTCCAAATGTTGTTTTTTTCCCCTCTTTTTCCTTTTTTCAGTGCCTTTGCATGAATCAATACAGCAGCTAATTATGGTTTATTTTTGGAGGGATGCAAGGGGAGGATGGGGTGTTATTAGCACAACATGGTAAACTGTCTGAAAATATTCAGGAAAATGAAAACATGAGCGGCACTGCTGGCAGTCGACTCCTGCTGTGAGCTGTGCTGACTGGAACACTGTGAACTTAACACCTCTACAAGTTTGTGGTTTATGCTGCATGGGAATGAAAGGCACATGTATATGCATATGCTTCCCATTAGCCTTGATCGAAATATATTTTCAGTTATTAAGCCCAAACCCCAAGTGTGAGCCTATGTTCCACATGCGTATAATGTTGTATTCAGCACTTTTCCACATTATTTTTATTCAAACAGTCTACCTGTAGTAACACGCATCTCGTTAAAAATCAATTTAGGAACCTGTTGGCTATTGTCTGACAAAATGTACCCTCTGTGTGCAATGGCCATTTTGAGTTCGCCGCAGTAACGGTTACAGTAAACCCCGAAGCCAGAAAACTTTTTGGCTTACGCACCAGGCGTAAAAATGTCATTGGACTCAATAGACACCATCTAGTTCTTGTTATATACCTACGACTGAGACTTCTTCTGCAGTCCAATTAGCAAATTGATATGCGAAAATTACAAGTAAGACATTTCAACTAATCCCTATAAAGAGATAGGTCTTCTGCCTCTTTTGCTTTCCACATACTGTTTACCTGCATGAAACCAAAGCCCACCCAAACGTCAATATGTTTCATCTTCTACCCACCATTTTCTATATTCTTTATATTGCTGTATCTTGCCACTGCAGTGCCCCATTGTTTATTCAGTGTCATTAAAGATTTAGGTTACTACATCCATTACATTTATCCAATCCTGGATAATCCTGGATTATCAGTCTTGCACTTGCATTCTACACCTCAGAAGACGTACAAGTGTATTTTCAGTTTTGTATATGAAGAATAATAGCACATGTTTAACAGTTGAGATGGTTTCATCTATTATAACTGTTGGAATGGCAAATGTCTAAATACTACAGCACCCCTGAGCCACAGCAGCTGTTGTAAATGAGAAGATGTCAGTCAGAGGCTATAATTCATAGCTGTAGCATATTCAGAATACTTTGGCATTGCAGTCAGGGACAAAGATGATAGATGCTGAATTCATCCAAAATTCTACAAAGCACAATCCCTAGCTTTAGCATGCCATTAGATGAGGAGCAGCAGAATTGCAAAGTGTGTAGTTGGAGGTTTCTTCTTACCCCAGTGTTCCTTGGGAATTGCAGCTGACTTCTCTCCAAGTTTTTCATTCATTCAATGGTCATTCATGGTCAGATGACATATCCTAATGACTTTAGTGATCCTCTAACTTTTCATCTAGTGCACCATGAGTTGGAAATGTGTGGCTTTGAGTGAAATGTTTTGCCATGTTGTTTGGTTCAGACATTCGTGTTCCCTTCAGGATGCACTTTGACGATGTAGCACCATAATCAGTTTAATATTAAATATGACCAATACTTTGGTTTATGTGCTAACACTCTAAACTAAGAGTAAACATGGTATATATATGTTAGACCTGCTACACATCAGCATGTTAACATTGTCACTTTGCACATTAGCATTTAGCTCAAACCACTGCGGTGCGTACTACCTCATGCAAGTGCTGCCTGCTTGTGTTGACAAATATGTTTTGTCAGTGAACCGGATTTTTTAGCATGTTTCTTGTTCATAATGTTTATATGGGGCATGAAGTTCCAATGAAACAGAAAGCATAGTGCTATTAGCTTCTGTATATTTATGTGTTTTGTGTAAAAACAGGCAGAGCAACTAGCCAGTAGCGCTGCCCCACTGCTATGCAGCAACCACTATGAGCTGGAGTCAGCGTCTACCTTCTCCGAGACTGATGGTGCCAGTTTGTCAGGGTGGTGGTTTTTCCAGGACTTAGTCAGCTAGCTCAGCTGAACAGCTGCCTGAGCTTCTTTGCTTTTAATCAATATTTCCATCAGGAAACTCTTAAAGTGACCTCGATACTGTAACATTTTCTGTCGGCCCCGGAGCTTGTGTTCAATTCCAGTCCAGCTGCAGAGTCTGGTTCTGTTGTCCGATATCAGCAGATACAGTTAGCAGCAGTTAATTAGCACCATCAGGGTTATTTTCTCAGAGTTGAAAAATCCTCTGCCTTTGTATTTTTACTCAACATTTCTTTCAACTTTATTCATTTATTTAAGTTTACCTTTACTTTTTTGTAACTCCTCATCTTTCTGTCTTTCTGGTCTTGTGTTTGGAGCCTGTTACAGCCTTTGTGGGGAATAATGAATCTTCTCCTCAGCACGATGTCATTTACATAAATGATTATATTGCAATTTCACACTTATTTGCATGGGATTGTGAGGCCTTCTTATGAAAGTCATACATTATTCTGTCTGCACTGCCCAAGCAATTTAACAAGAGCAAAGTGGAGGGAAAAAGGGAACAAGTTGTACTACACCCTCCCACTCTAACACACTCTGTGATGAATTAAGTTCATGCTCACACGTGTGTTTGAGAAAGACAGCCAACATAGCATTAGTGCAAGGCTGTCTGAATGTTATTACCACCAGGAGATAGTCTGAGACAACATTTGTTTGTTGATATGTGTTTTTATGTGGTTCAGCTACTAATTTAAGAACTGTCTACTTGGATAGTTCATAATCATATACATTTTAGTGTTATATTGTCATTATTCTGTCCATCTCTTATAGTTGGCAGGATGGGAAGAGGTTGGAGGGAAGTGAGGCACAAGATAAACAGCTGGCGCAAAGAGAAAAGAGAGATACAACAGAGCCAGTTAGCTGCGTTCCTTTGAACAAACAGCCGAGCTCAAAGAAGCTGCCTCTTATCATTTCAACTCTGTCAATCAGATATCCCTCTGCGGTGTTTATGCAAACAAAGGCGGTGCGCATGGTACGCGGCGTGGTGTAATGAAATAACGTCTGGAAGAGTGGCGCTGTGCATGATTAGCCTAATGGAAGATCCTACTCACAGCCATCTTGCTCATTTGCCTGTTTCAATATGAGGGGATTATCACTGATTCCATGATAAGCATGATGATTGCTTTGAAACATCGTCGGCCTCCCCCGCTATCATTGTATTCCTCTGCTTGCCACCTGTATACTCTACTTTAATGGATACAGTACAGCTGTGAGCCTCATTGATAAACTGATGACAGCATGAGCACATTCTGGTGTCAGGTCTACATTCAGTGGACAGAAAATGACCCCGTTTACACTTCATGTGTCTTGGGTGGATTGGATAGTCTGATCTCAATAAGGCTGAGTGTAAATGCATCCAAGAAGCATTCAAGACTGAAATCAGATAGCTCAAACCACTTTATTATGTCACATTTGTACCATATGTAATACATAAAATAATTCTGTCTGCAATTCTCTGCAAGCAACAAGGAAGCACGGTACAGTGACTGAGCAGTTTAAGTTACAAAGTTGAATCCAATACCCTCACTACCATTGGGAACATATACAGTGTTCAGATGTTGCTGACAGTGTCAGAGAGATGCCTTGTTGCCTCTACATCAGTTTTGAAGCTGTAATGTGTTACGTGTATTTGGCACAATGATGTTTATTAAAATGTTTTTTTCTACAGAAGGGAAACTTTAGCTCTCTGCATGCTCACTGCTGCATTCTGGTACACTCTTGTGCTATAAGGAGTTGCTGCTGCACTGCAGCACTTTAGCTTGTGATGTAGACAAATCTACAGCAAACACACCTTGGCAAGTCTTTGTAAACATCTTTCTTTTTACAATATGGATTTTTTTGGTGTTGTTAAAGGCCCATGCAGATGTTTCAACTATTCTGGCTGATAAGACTTCTGCTGGTGGAGTATTATTCTAGGAATTGCACAGTGTCACCAAAATGAATGTACTACTAAGAATAATAAAGGTGTTCCCCAAAATCAGTAATAAAAAGTTAACAGGAGAGCAAGCCAATCAAGCATAAACACCCCCACACAGTACTGAGAAGCTATGGACCACATACAAATGCACTACGAAAACAATATGGCAGGGCATACAATAACTTACCTGGTAGAGCGCATACCCGGGTTTGATTCCAACCTGGAGCACTTTACTGCATGTTGTCCTCCCTCACTCTCTCCCCCTTTCCTGCCTATTGTCACTCATCATATCAAATAAAGGCATACCAACCAA
>NW_023339651.1:18135162-18138957 GCF_004916995.1 Morone saxatilis
TGGTTGTTTAGAGCGAATAAGACAAAGGATGAGCAATACAGTACATGAAATAAATGTGGGTTGGGTTTCTGTTTTGTTTCGTACAGTCTGGATGAACCTCCGTGGACATGGGCAGATGCTATAGTTTGCCTCACACGGACCCTGACGATAACTATGAATTTTCCTTTAACATAACAAGTGGAAACACCTCTGTGGGTAGATCATGGCTGTAAAGTTGCTTTTAGTTGTGTTCAGTGTTTTGAGAAAAAGGATATATCTTCCTATAGAACTTACTACAAATAAACTAGCATACATATTGGTTTCTTATAAATATTTGTATTTGCAATCAAATTCAAATCCAACTGAAATTACAGCCTCAAAAATGACTCCATAGTCCCTGAGGTTCCATGACAGTGCTTCTTTTAAGTAGTCAATCTATTCTCAGAGGATTTCATCTATTGTATTTGTTTCTCTTGGTCTTTATAAAACTTCTGCAACTCTTCTAAAAAACATTGTGGCCTACAACATGTTGACAGGAATGGTCAAGGTGTTGCTTGTAGTGATGATCAGACAGAGAACTATCACCAGCTCTGCAGTTCCTTTCAGCTCTGCAGTGTTTCAGCTTCTTTTGAATTTTCTTTTCTTTTTTTTTTAGTTTTGTTGTTTTTTCAACCCGCATTTTCAGCTCTTATCAACATTGTTTCCAGCAGCTGTTTTCAGTGAAAAAGCTCAGATAAACCCACTGTACACTATACATGCTTAGCACGAACAGCTGACAGAAAAAGTGAAGGACTAGCAGGCAACATGGGGGCTCAGTGGTTATTTCTGTTTTTACTGGAGGTCCTGGGTTCATTTCCCAGCTGGGGCAGGACCCATATGTGTGGAATATGTGTGGGTTTCCTCCAGGTGCTCCAGTTTCCCCCACCATCAAAAACATATTTTGTTTGTAGCTTTATTTTTCAATCGGTGGCCAAGACACTGCCTCAGATCTGGAGTTGGTCCCCAAGCGCTGTATAGTGGCTCCCCACTGCTAATATGACATAGTATGGGTTAAATGCTGTATATAGTGTACTGTGTATGATTTTATTTGACAATATAGTTGATCCCTTTTATTCTATTAATAGTGGAGCATTTCTAAGGATTTGGTGGAGACCAAACCAGCTCTAAAAGGAGAGCTTGCAGATAGATGTCCTTCTTTCCAAAACATACCAAGGTCTTAATTTTTACTGAAAAGCTACTCCACCAGCATCATAATGCTGTGGCCACTATGTTTTGTTTTGTTTATCAACACAATAGCCATGTTTCCATCCAAATTTATTGCAAATTTTAACTGAATTTTTAGTTAAAAAAAAAATCAGAAACAAAAGAAAATGCAAATGAATGCTTGTGTTCATCCACTACCATTATTAGAATAATAGGAGTTGGTTCCGTCGAGACAAGTAGTCAGTGGCGCCAGTTCTGCCTACAGGAAACCAAAAGAAGAGGGTGCAACAAGATCCTGTAATTTAAAGAGCGTCAGTCAACTCTCTAACGGTGAAAAACAGGATGGAATTAGGACATTTCTGTTGGTTCATTGTATCAATTTATTCGGAAAAGTCAATGTCCCATTAAGTCATTCATTTTTTTTTTGAAAAATGCAAAAACTCACTTCTAGCAAGACAAATTGAGGAGGTTTTTTTACATGTAGATGTTTCCATCAAATGTTTCTAATCAAAAACTTCAAAATGCACTTTAAATTACGTTGATTGAAACATGGCTAATGATGTTCTTGCCAAGGTGTGGTTGTTGTGGCATCATGTGATTGTTAACATACAGTTGCAACAACAAGGCTAACATTTGTTTGGCAGTTTTAAAGTGTATCGTAATGTAAATCTTATGCATTATATTCCCGCCATTGTGTTGTATCATCTTAATGATGTTGTTGCAGTTGTACCGTGATGTTGTAGCATCATAATGCTGTTCTGGAATTTTCATTCTGTTGTTGTGATGGCGATGTCGAAACCAGTTGTTGCAGTCACGTTGCTTCACCATTATGAAGCTGTTGTTGCTGTGGTGATAGTGTATGATAATTGTGGTGTTGTTGCCGTGGCTTCAGGGGCTCGTGAAGCTTTGAAGCACTGGGCTGCAGGCCTGCTGAGATTAGAAGGTGGCTGTGCCGCGCTTGGCTCCATTATTCATTGGCTGTTGTGCATTTTGTTCTGGAGCGAAACACGCATTGACATCAAAGGCAAAATGGGAGAGGGGAGGAAAACAGCCCACTGTCTTAAAAAACCCATGTTGCATTTATGTATTTCATTATCTGGCCCAGGAGCAGAGGAGAGGAGGGAGCAGGAAGAGAGAGATAGAGAGAAGGATGGAGAGCACTGGGACTGATTGTGTTATCACAGTGTTTACATTAAATACCCTAAGGCTGAAAGGCCTTGGATGGATTACAGCCACCAGAGAGAGGGTGTGTTTGTGTGTGTGCTTTGTGTAAGCGTCTATGTTATAGTGACCCTCTTAGTTTTCCATAGATCCCCATCTCTGCCTCCACATGGCTCATGCCCACATACACATCTTATTCAGTTGTACAGAAACACCCGCTATATGGCAGTCCCAACACCGCTTTGGTTAAGGAAATTATATAAATGGCGTAGAACCGCAAACAGCAGGAGGTGGAGTTTCTTCAGACGTATCTGTACTCACTATGTTTCAGTCCCTGTTCACCACCTCAGATCACTGTCTGATCTAAGTGTGTGGAGCCAGTGCAGCCTTGCCTCACCTACTTCACAACAAATAGACAGCACTGGATAACTGGACAAATCTCTGACTGAAAATGAGTTTAAACCAAACAGTGCTGATCTGTGTCTTTACTTTTTGGTTATTTAGAACTTCTGATGGTGGAGTATTAAAACCAAAAGAAACTTAAATGACAATTTAGGGAGTCTAGTTTTTTTGTGGACTATTTAGAGTGTAACAGGGCTCAATCAGGATGGCCCGATTGCATGGAGCAAGTAAAATGCCATGTTGGGCTACTAAATCTAGGAACTCACCTGCCTGATTGGGGAACCAAATCATCCAACTATGGGGCAATAAAGAATTCTATACATTGTTTTTATTCCGGAGCTGATGATGGAAATCAGAATCAGAATCAGAANNGGGGGAAATTACTTTCGTTACATATACTCCAGATGTAATAGACATATATTAAGAATATATATAAATGTGCAAAAATGCACATTTATGCAAGTGTAAAGTGACCATGTGTACAGTATCCATGTGTAAGGTGTCCATGTGTAAGTGACCATATGTACGGGACAAAAAATGGCTAAGGAGTGAGCCATCTTGCTTTCTTCTCATCTCCATTGAGAGTTTGTTCATGCTCAGTACTCAGGGCGTTCTCCAAAAAATGACAAAGTCTATGAGCTGAAGCAAAGCAAACATTTACTTTATTCTTGTAACAGGAGCTTTGTTGGGTGACGTTAGATGATATGGGTTAAACTCAGATAACGCAAATAAAACGGGGTCATTTTTTAAAGGCACGTCAAGTTTACAACAAGAACCAACAGCATCTCGCTTGTGTGGCAGCTAAGAGAGTCTTTGCTGTTTGAAGATTTCTGACCCACTACCCCTACTGGGTATTATAAAAAAAAAACCCATCAACAATGAACCCCAGATAACTTCAAACAAACTGATTAAACTTAAAAGGGTTACGCTATCTTCAGTTTAAAAGTCGAGAAACTTAAGTTTGAAAAGTGTTGTTTTAACACTGAATAATAACTGTTTGCCTTCATGTTTGTAGGAGAAGCTTGCACCCCATGTAAAGGCTTAAATCCA
>NW_023339651.1:18139013-18139408 GCF_004916995.1 Morone saxatilis
GGAGCTCTGTGGCACAGAGGAAGAAGACACTATTTGTTTGTAGGATACATTCACTGTTGTTTCGGGGCTTTTCACAGGATTTGTTGGCAGAAAGAAAAATATAAAATCACCAGAGTTGCCCTTGAAGTTTTGTCGCATTCATGCTGCCTCCATGTATTGCTTTGCACTGTAAAATATCAACTGAACGGCAGCACTCACCACATTTTGCTTTGGAAATGTGGAATCCAAAAAAAAAACAAGTTAATTTATTTGTTTTCCATCTTCATGGAGACATTTTAATCTAGATATTGTTCCGTTTATTTTGTAGATAAATAATTGTAAAACAAGGTAATTCATTTATCTAATCCCTAATTCAGGCCTGGCCAACCCGCGGCTCCCGAGTGGCATGCGGCTCT
>NW_023339651.1:18139508-18143344 GCF_004916995.1 Morone saxatilis
GCCACTGACCAAGCAGCAGAATTTGACGCGTTGGGAGTTAGACCGTGTTACTCCTATACTGCATATCAGCTTGCTGTTTGGCCAGTGGGTTAGTGTATGTGCACAAATATGAATGTAATTTGTTGACTGTGTAATGTTTCCTCTTGTCGGTGACTGCTGCTCAGAGCCTTCTCTGTCAACATTTTCCAGTGAGCAGTCAGTCAGTCGCTCTGAGCTCATGAAGTCATCCCTCTCTCCCTCTGTCCGTGCTCTAATCATCAGAGGCAAACATCAGGAGCCCTCCAATCACTCTGCTGTCCTTCCTCCTTTCCTCCATTGTTCCTCTCCTCCTCCCACTGTTAGGCAGTGTTGAATGGGTTATTACCAGTGTCTCTCCATCCTATCCAGGGTCATTAATACATGTCAGCTCTGTACACACCAACTCCTCACTTCATTTATCCCAGCACGCCTTTCAATTTAATCAAAACTGCAGCAGCAGGACACAGCACCACACACACACACACACACTTACTGATTAGTTCTAAAGACTATAGGGGAACTTCCTGTTGTATAATAAAAATTAATTTAATGATTGTTACACACAATGATTAAAAAAGGTTATTCTTCTCTGTAGCTACGTACTTGTATAGCAGGTATCTCAAACTGTCGGTCCGGTTACATTTCTGGTCCTCAATCCCCCTCCCTCCGCCGATTATTAGAGAGTTTAAACTCTACTCACATATTCATATACTCATATACAATTCAAATAAAAACACAATTCAATTTTAATTGATTAATTAGAATAGATAATTAAAACTGCAGTTCCTCAAACAGCCACTTGAGGCTGGCTCCAGAAGTGAGTCAGTCTTTATTAGGCCCCATATTAAAATGCCCAACTTTATAGCAGAAACAGACACGTTTACAGCCTGGTAATTTTTATATAACTCACCTAAATTATACTACGGCTTGAATTTATGCATAATTCAGGTAACCAGGCTTCAATGTCTATGTTCTATGGCTGCAGCTTTAAATCTTAAAATCATTGCATCAGGTGCATTCAACCTGGCTCCTCCAGATGTCCTTTAATACATTTTCATATATAAAATACTATTCACACTGTGGCTTGACTGAATACATTTAATTTGCAGCTATATTGCCCAGTTTGCCCTGCTAATCAAAATTTCTATATCTTTCTATATATTCTATTTTCTATATCTATTGCTTTTCAGCTTACATTAGTCCTAGTTGTAACTAAATCTTGACTAAGAGATTAGATAATCACCGTCTTATATCTATGAGGAGTACTATCACACCCATATGTTGTCGGGACTGGTCCCCATAGAGGTTGCTTCCCACAACTTTCATTATTTGGACAAGCATATGAACACATTATGTTCGTACATAAGATGGTTATGTTCCGAGCTGCAGTTTATAAACACTGTTGGTGTTTATCAAATCTAATTAACATTTGTATTTCACTAGACTAGAGAGTGATGCACTGCAATCTAGAACATTGGCTTAATGTTACTGTTATTTGTTGAAATCAAACTTGATTGCTGTTCTTGCAATTCACTTTCGTTGTTTTTTTACTCTCTCTTATTGTGGTGGATGGTTTTGCTTCACCCTCTCATTAAAGTCCTTAACACTGAGACATGCTTTGACACAAGAGGGAGGCGGGGCCCTTAATCTGTGAGTTAGTTCTAGGGACCAAAGTTCTAGGGACCAAAGTCCCGCCCACTGTAGTTAGGCAGCAGTTTGAAGCTTGTTCTCATTATTTGAAGTAGAACTGTGTTTTTTTCTGGTCACTCAGTGTGTAAAAGCTTCATGGAGAAAAAACATTGCATTGAGGATTTTTCCTTTGACATGTGTGATGTGTGAACGAAATGAAAATAGCCTACTTTTCCTTCTGTTTCCTTTGGCCTGTATAGAATCTGTTTGTTTTTCCATCTCTATGGTTTTCCTTTATTCTCATCTGCTGTTACTCTCTTCCTTTAAATATCTGCACATACCTGCCCCATACCTGCCCAGCCCCCCCCAGAAGATAGTTATTCATTCATCAGAAAGGACACGATGGAGTTCATGAGTCCTCTGGCTAATTATGCCAAACAAATAGGCTGCAGCAACATTAGCATAGTTTCACATAGGCTACACCTTGTATGGGGTGAGGTGGTGTGTGTGCAAGGCTTTGAGTGTAAACAAGCTGTTACTGAGAGGGTACAAAGAGTCTTAGAAAATCTGCATATTTTGTTCTCAGTGGTTTTGTTAACAATGGAAAAAAAAAAGCCCCAACCTGTGGGTCCAATTTCTGCAGGGAATGAAAACATTGCATCCATTACAACAACATCCTGAATCAAAGTGTCTGTGTGACACAGTATTTACACACACTCCTGCTTCCTGCAACTATATTTACATTCAGAAACACAGTTAGACCCCTCGGTTTGTATTTCCATTAGTGGCTTTCACAGTGAGAGAGGTGCAGGGTGTTCCTGACTACAGTGAGGAAGGGTAACATTTATTTTCATTTTGATTTACAAATTTTTTACACTCCTAATGCAAGGTCAAACCAATAAAACTAAGATTAAAAATGCTACTACTGTGTGTACACCAGTTAAGTTGGATTAGTAGAATAAGCAAGCATTAACACCAAGACTAAAAATGTAATGCACATAATGCCACCCTTCAGTTACTGCTTTGTGTACTAATGCTGTATGTGTTTTAGACTGTGTGATACCAACTCAACAACAATGATCCACCTGTGTCAGATCCAGAAAGTGATTCTGTTCTGATGCTTAAAACATTGTTCTTACATTGTTCTAGTTTATGCACAGAACAAGGTGCACCTGTTCAGATGGTAAGTTATATTATGTCCCTGACATGATTTAAAAGTCCAACATTTAGGAGGATCTACTGTCAGAAATAAAATATAATATTCATAGGCATGTTTTTCTTAGTGTATAATCACCTAAAACAAGATGATAAATGTCCTGTACTTATATAACGCTTTTCTAGTCTTTCGACCACTCAAAGCTTACACTACATGCCACACTCACCCCATTCACACACATTCATATGGCAGTGGCTGCCATGCAAGGTGCCAAGTGCTCACCAGAATGGAAACTAATCGTTCATACACACTCATATGAGCAATTTGGGGTTCAGTATCTTGCTCAAGGACACTTCGACATGCAGCGAGAGGAGCCGGGGGATTTGGAAACGCACCTTTCCGATTAAGTGTGAAGTGACATTTATCAGGAATGGCCGTATTACCAGCAATATATAGAGGACAGGTTTTTAAATAAATTTACTCCTTACACATTTTTAGCTTCTTAGTGATTTCCGGAACATTAATATCCAGACTACTCTGTGAATTAGATACAGGTCTTATGATGTGATATAATTTCACTATTAGTGGAAATGCTAATTTCTGCATCTCAATTTTCATTTTCACTTGAGACCAAAACATTATCGGATGAGGTAGATGTGTTGACATTTGTTGGGGTCTGCACCAACTTATTTCTTCTTTTTTTTTAACATCTGAACAAAATTTGTAGGCCAGGAATCTCTGCAGAACTAAAGTACTTCATTATTATGCTGTATGCAATTGGCCATACAGCGATTTTGAAAATATTTTGATAATTGTGAAATTGTGAAACGACTCCTCATTTGGGAGACACAATGGGCTGTGTTTTTGTGGTGGTGCTACGACTGACGCAGGCAGTGCTCCACCAATTTTTATTCTTTTTAGCTTGAAAATTTTTAGTGCTGGTAATTTTCCACACGGCTTTTTAGATCAAAAGTGAAATGGATTACCCTAGAAATTAATATTCTTTCTGTTATTATTAGGGATGCTCGATATT
>NW_023339651.1:18143444-18156491 GCF_004916995.1 Morone saxatilis
ATAATTACCAATATTACATTTTTTTAGTGAATATCGACATTCCTAGTTATTATTAACTATCATCATTGTATTTACCATGTCTGCTCATACCTCAGTGTGATTGGCTCGGGTGTTTCACAGACAAGTGAAATTATTGGCTGAGAGTATTTATCAATCACCGCACTGTGTTACTGTATGTAAACTTCTGTAACTTGATGCAGAGTAAGCTCAAGACTTGATGCCAACTAACAGAAAGCTGAGAAGGTGATATACCTCCAGACAGAAGTCAAGACAAGACAGATTTACAGCCTCAGAAAGCGCCAGAGAGATGAACTCTGACTGAACACAGAGCAGGATATCATTCTTCTCTAGTTTTAACCTTAATATTCATATCTTATTCTGTCTGGGTGTAACCTCAGCTGTGTAAAAGAAAGGGAATTCCTGTATGTAGGACTTGTATTTCTTAAAGCAGGAAAAAAGTATTTGCCTCGCAGGGATTTTTCAGTGCCTGATGGGAGAAGATAGGAGGGATGGAGTGGAAAGCGGAGCGGAGGTCTTGGCTAATCCTCTGCTCAGGTGTCAAAGGAAAGTGTTATCTACTGTAAATATTAGCTGTGACATGCTTCTGGCTTGTGGTGGTCCCATGTTGCACGCTGCCTGCTAAGCTGACACATGGGTGACAATATCACCAGCCATTAAAACACGCTGAGCCTGCCGCTGCACCCACAATCCGGATCAGGATCACATCAATAGGACCACAGAGGGTGGGGGCCACTTGCTGATCGACCTTTTTCCTTTTTTTTTCTTTTGTGCTCTCCCCCTCTGCCTCTCTATCCATCCTTCCTCATTTTGTGAAAGTGCTGAACAAAAATAACGCAATGCTCTCTATTGATATTCATTGAGAGAAACCTTCAGGGATTTAAATTACTTTCTTTGTTTCATGTGGCGACCTTCGAAAATCCTGAAGACCCCCTCCCCACACCAAGTCTCTCTCTCTCTCTCTCTCTCTCTCTTTCTGTCTCTCTTCATGAATAAAGCGAGCGTTGTGGAGGTGTTTTAGCGATTCAGCTCTTATTTGCCCGGCCGAGGCGGCTTTCCCTGCACTATCTCGTGGCCCAGGGGAGGGATTTAAGCCTGCCTGGAAAAAAATCTAATATTTCTTCAAATCAAATAGAAAACAGCGGACAGCCTCTTCATTTGTGTGTGTGTGTGTGTGTGTGTGTGTGTATACATCTGTTTGTGTGTGTGTGCTGAAGAGGACGATACAATGCTCACTCCTCAGCCAGGAGAGAGGCCCCTCTCCTTAACACTGATTTAGATATTGAGAGGTGGGGAGGCTCAACACACAGACATATGCACATGATGTATGGGTGTGTAACGTGGGGTTATGTTAGGCCCATTCATGAAACTTGTGAATAAGTAATTTGTTGGTGTGTGTGTGTGAGGACGCTCATTGATATGATGTATTATCCGGGTCTTTACCCTAAACTTAACCATCACAACTAAATGCCAAACCTAACCTAAAGAAAATCCTAACCTGAACCTTAAAACCAACTCTGAACCCTCAAACAGACCCTTTTGAAGAAGTGAGGACTGCCCAAAATGTTCTCACGTTCCAAAAATGTCCTCACTAGAATGGCACTCTAAAGCTCAAACGCACACACACTCTGGCCCCTTTTCCACCAAACCAGTTCTGGTTTTTGAATCGGTTCCATTCAAGGTTCTTGGAACCTTAGTACAATCTAGCGAACCAGCCCGCGTTTCCACCAGTTTTGAGAGGAAGCAGAGAGGGCGCTGCCCAATGCACAGTGGCCTGTAAGATATGCCATGCCCACTTTGGTTCCCAAGGAAAACATGCTATATTTTAAACCACCTTTTCAGCTTCCGAATCAATTTATTTTTGGACAAAATACTCCAAACGGTTCAAAACTAGATGCTTTAACTGGAATGGAGCCAGTTCCCTGTTGGTATAAAAGATGTAACTGTGGCCCACTCATAGCGTTCTGACTCTGGTGGTGGCAGGCAGCCAGAAGGCCTGGATGTTGGCTGCTATAGTTACCTGGTGTGGTCTCCGCGCCCAGTCAGAGCTCCAGGGTCTAGTTTGATAGAGTCCTAGATTCCTGGGTATTTTTAAAATAACACAAACTGAATCAGCACCCAGTGAGTGGCTGGTGAATAAATCTGGTGGTCATCGAAAGGGAAATAATTACGTAGGGTTAAAATTCATAAGCAAGCATTTGATTTTGTCCCTCAAAGACTTCGTCCTGTCTTAGTTAAATCCGTTTGATAACAATGCAACTATAAATGTATAAAATGTATAATTTTGCCTAAAAATGTTACAATAACAGAAATCTATGAAGACAAGATGGAGGAAGAGTTTGCTATAATGGAATACAGATCTACTTTAATTTCAGTTTCCATTTTCCTGGCTAATGGCACTCTGTGTAAAGCTTTTACTATAAGGCATTTTTGTTTAAACTTATGAGACATGAGGCAGCAGCTGACTGTACAGGAACCTCTTAGGCACTTATAAACTACCTGAGTTTATGAGACTGGAGTGGAGGGGACCTGACCCTCGCAGAATGAGAAACAACAGCACAATATGGAATTCAGGATATTTCAGTGTTCTTTAATAGTCTACAATTATTTTGGAATTTATGTGAAAATGTATACAAATTTGTGTAGCAAAGTCTTAATATTATGCAAGTTTATTATTTTTATAAATTATGTCTCACTAAATACTTTTTAGGATCATGCACTCCCTGTACCCAGTTCATCACTGGAACACATTAAGAACACATACAAATCATCACATACAACGGCAGTTAGCACATGCACAGATTACTTCTGTCCTTTTTAGTACCTGCCCCCACCAGAACATAGCCCAGATAAATTAATTTGCACTTCACTGTGAAATAAGTGCTGCTGCAATCTTGGTGATTCAGCGACTACTTGTGCCCTCTGTTGCTGCCTGGACAGGAAGTTAACACAGTTAATTAAAGGGAATGTATCTGTACAATCTCACTGACCTTTACGCCGCATCTCTCTCTCGTGGAGCAGTTCATACAGGAGGGTTATATACAGAAGTATTGGATGGTGCTACACATTTAACACAGTAGCTTCCACCATGTGGGCCTCTCCAGGTCTTCATTTGCTCACAGGTCAGCAGTGTCGAGATGGTTTGCAATTGGTTGACCGTGCAGATTCAAAAGTCAAAGTTGAAGTCAAAACCCCTGTGCAGATGACCTCTGTGAGTCCACTGCTCACAGTGATTCCACAGAAAATTTATTTTAATTCCTACTATAGCCCAACAGATTTTTGAGACTGATACAAAATATCACTATAAAATATGTATTATTTTTTTTTAATCTAAAGACACTACATAAAAAACATTTTATAAGGATCCCATACATTTCATTTTCACATAATTTTGAATTGAAGAGGACATTTTACAACAACTTGTCAGTGCTGTCTAGTGTACAGACTATACAACTGTGACACATTGTGACATTTCTTTACATTTTCTGTTACTAATCAGTTGACATTAGGGATGATAAGATTTACAGATTTGTTGAAGAAGTTCAGTTCAAGTTCAAGATGTGATTTCCCAAATCAGATACAATTTGGGATGAACTTGGGATGCATAATTTCTAACATGTGCATCGGTTAAACACAATTTATATATAATTTGCATCAGCCTCAGTGGAGATGCACATCTCTAGTTAATATACATTGATCCTGATATGTAAGCTAAAATCGAACATAGGCCATGCCAGTGATCTGTCAGACTCTAAGCAGGTGTTCAGTCTGTTGTACATCACAATGAAATGTCATTTTCCTTATTCTTGAGTGGAGTCATGATGTTGTGTGCCTGGGGAAAACATACACTATCTGACTGGCTGTTAGAGATGAGAGAACAATGTCTGGAGGCAGACAGTCTCAGAGCTGGAGCTTGAACTTTGATCCCTCTTTATAAGTTCTAATATATGAGTAATCCTGCTGCGTCAGGAGTTTAAGACAAACTTCTATCAGCCTCAAGTTCTGTTGGCCATATCTGATCATGCTCCACAAAGTGCCCCTGTGTTAAGTTACTGAGAAGAGTTAAGAAAGGGAGCGGAGCGTGGAAGTAACTCGGGGAGAACGGCAGGGATTGGCAGAACTTCCCCTAGGATGAGCGGTTATTGTTTATCAGTGGAAGGTTAACAGGTTGAATGCAGATGTTTGGGGAGGATGAAAGGTTTGCTGCAGAGCTACGGCTTTAGCCTGAGACCGGAGGCAAAGAGAGAGGATGTAGAGGATCCTCTCTCTCTCTCTCTCCCTTAGCTTCGTTCTCTTCTCTTCCGGTCTCCCCCTCTCTCTCCCTGTCCTCCAGCTGCAGATAGTGCTTGCTCATCACAAATTCAGTTGATTGTTAATTGTTGAAGTTTGTTTTCCTCAGAGGACGGGAGGCTCGGCTCTGATCCGCGCTGCTTAGCACGGCAGCTTTCTCACGTCCTTCACTGTCTGTTGTCTTTGTTACTCATTCTCTCCCCCTCACCTTTTTCTTTAAACTCCAAAGTTGTGCTAATCTTTTCTTCATGTAAGTCCCGGCTCTCCCCAACCAACCTGCACGCCACTCTGATGTCTGAAAAGCAAAGTCTCTCTCTCTCGATGGGGTTGAGTCATGCTTGATTCGGTTGCATGTACTGTACATACATGTGTTTAGTGAATCTGAAATTTGTGATTGGTTAGAACTTAGGTCTGGTTTTATAGGACGTTTATCACTTGATAATAACTTTGTATGCTCCCAGAATCTCCAAGAATGTTTCTAGTAGGGGATGGATCAAAAGTACATAATGTATGAAGAGAGGAATTTTCGGTTGTTATGGTTGGGGTCATTATGGGTACTAGAACAATAGTGATTGGAAACCCCCAGAATTGTAAGAATGGGGACAAAAACATCCTTAAATGAATCCATGCAAATCAAGATGGAGTAGCTTTATTTTCTTTAGATTGTGACTAGAGCTGTATCTTCCCTTGTATAGATGTCTCCTTCACTTTATAGCCATTTTATTTATATTAGTGGTGTCATCGATGGATTTTATCATTTGATGTTAATTTGTCATTTACTCTTTCAAAATCAATAAAAGATTAATTTATATGCATAAAATAAATAAATAACGTACTTGTACGTTGAAATCTGAAAGCAGATGACATTGTTAAGAAGTCACTACGATCAGGTTGATATCAGACCAGCAGTTTGTCTCAGTTATCTAAATTGGGAGGTCAAAGAGAAAGAAAAGAAAGGTAGAAAGTCTGTCATTTTGTCTGGCATTATTTTTTCAATTTTATTTTAGATTAATTTACAAAATCACAAACGTCCCAAAAACAACAACAGAATTGTGCAATCAGGCATCATGGTTTTCACCTTCCTCACTTCACCTTCCTTCAATCTGCAACTTCACAAGTATTAGCTAGATGCCACTAAATTGTACATACTGGTCCTTTAAAATCAGGCTGGAAACCAGTGTTCTAGAGGGTGGACAGCCATGGAGAAGGCCCTGTCAACCCAGGCCTGGTGCTTGGTCCTGGATGGAGAGGACAGGAGGTTGCGACAGCAGAGAAGAAGTGTTGGTGGAGAAGGTGGGCGAGGTAGGACAGGTTACTGCTTACTTTGAAGGCTCTGTCAGTGAAAGGAGGGAGTTTGAATTAAATCCACTGTGGATCCTGAAGCAGGTGGATGTGTTTTAGGACCGGAGTGAAGCGGGAGTGAATGAGTAGGTAGGCAGCACAGATGTAGATGTACTGACATTTATTGAGGACTGTGGAAGATGTAATAACTGTTGGAGTCAAGTCTGGATCTAATGTAGGCTGCATCAGTCTGGATCAGAGAGGAAGAGGAGAGGAATGGCCTGAAACAAGGAAGTTGCTTGGGTTACTTGCATTGTCAAACACTATATGCAGTATTTACCTGTGTAGGCCTATATGTGCTCAAAGATTACACCCAGAAAAATAATGTCTTCTCAAGGTTTCTGCCTCTTAAAATGATGTTTTTCCTTGCCCCTGTCCAAGTGGTCTGGACCTGCTCTATATACAATGTGTCCTGAAATAACTTCTGTTATGATTTGGCCCTATACAAATAAAATTCAATTGAAAAATGTACAAAATTACTTTAAGTAAAATAATCTGATTTATACATTTTCTGTCTAGATTAATATTGCTAATGAAATGTGTTTTTTTTTTTTATGACATAAGTTAAGTTGCAGCAGCATTGTGAACGGATGTTTGTAGCTGCATTTTCTCCATAGAGATGCTGCGGAGGAGAGGGCCCTGCTATTTCTGTACTGACCCCACCATCTAGTGGTTAGGCTGCCTCACTACAAATCCATCGTCTAGCTCACTGAAACACAACTTTACGCATTACTTTGATTGATTTTCATCAACATAATATTTGATGAAACTAAATGTGTCATTCTGTGTGGTATTTTGTGTATAAATTCTCATTTATTGCCTCGTTCTCATTTTGTTGCACTTTCTCTAACTAATTGTTTTTTATTCATATTCATTCATACAATATATTCATGTTTCCTGCTCGATGCCATCTATTACTATTGTTACTATCAGTTGTTCTTATTGTTTCTCTTTCTTTCCCTCTCCTCTCCTTTTTCCCACCGACTCTACTACTTTGAAACGATCAGTGACAATGTTTACATGCACAGAATATGCCAGGTTTTGCAATTGAAAATGAATATCCAACTAATATTCCTGTTTGCAAGCAGCTGTGCATACTTCTGACTAGTAATATAAGCGTTTCTTTTGTGCATATATCTCTACTCCAGCCTTGGCTAGTTGGTTTGTTTTCAACACACAGAGCTGATCTTGTACAGGCAAGAGGCTATGTGTCCCAGACTGACCAATGATATATGCATATTCTGAATATAGATGTCCAAAAAATTCTTCTAAAACCTGAATAAATATCAGCCAACCCAACATGTCTTACTTGGAAAATGCTCTCTTATGGAATAAGGCCTATTTTGGAATATCCAAACGAAATATTTACATTAAACTCCTCAAATATTGGAAAATTAGTGAGCATATTAACATCTAACTTCAAAGTCAGTATCTACAGTGTGCCCACACTTTACCCAACTCTGTATTAACACTACACCCCTGGTTGTAATCTGTTCTTATGCAATTATCTATGTTATTCCTAGTCTCCAGATTCACCCCCTTTGGTTTAGACATTATGACCCAACAAATAGTATTAAACTCATCTGACCTTATCAGAGGGAAATACCCAAGCATGGGGCTAAATCTCTTCTGAAATGCACCTGTGTGTGTGTGTGTGTGTGTGGCAGCAGAGTGTGTAAGCTGCCAACAGATGGCAGTGTAAACCTGCACTACTGTCAGCACTAAAGCCTGGAGAGTAACACCGACACACATCTACTCGCACATAAATACTGCTCCACTGACCAATGGTCTTCTTTTACAGTATATACACACTCTTTATGGATGTAAGTTTGTTCATTAAGGCCTAACAGTCTGGTTGTATAAATGACATACACACTGAGGATGAGTCGGGTTCCCTCAGAGGTGAAGAGGAGCAATAATCCTTTCATCCCATCACAATGCAATTTAATGTGTTGAATATAGGCAGGGGTAGAACTGTTTTATAACTTGTTTATTTTCGTGTTACCACAGTTGGATTAGCCAATATTTAATTAAAATGCACAAATCATCATATGTGAGCCCTGGACAGAGAGCATCTTCCTGTTTAAGTTTGATGAATCATGCAATAGCTGGTAATGAGTGTGTGTTTTGAGTAACCTACTACATGTTATGTACATTCTACGTATATCCGTTCTATACATTCTGTATATAACAGTGTTTTACCATGCTGTTTTTATGAAGCAGGAATAAGCTAGTGTAAACATATGATTGAAATATTTAGTCACTTTCTTGTTTATGAAAATAAAAATTAACCAGCCAGATATGGTTATATGGCATGTTTGATGATATGCTGTGTGTGTGCGCGTGTGTGTGCGCATGAGCACATGAGAAAGAGTATAAACCAAAGGAAAAAGCAAACATAAAGGAAGAGAATATAAGATTTGGTGTATTCAGCCAGCTACCTTAGGGTTGTCTGTGTAACCTGTGTGTGTGTGTGTGTGTGTCTGTCTGTGTGTGCGCACACTCTCCAATCAGCCCATGCACAGAGGCACAGCTGTACAGGAGAAATAAGACTCAATAAGAGTGAAATCCCGGTGAGTTTTAAAACGCTGCATTTATTTCCATTATTAATTATAGTCATTACTGCTGTCTCCTCCCGCTGCGAGGGGGGAGGGAGAAGAGGGAGAACAAGAGAGGGAGGAGAAAAGAATAAGTAAGAAAGATAAAGAAGGATGAAGAGAAAAAAACAGGTGTGGGGTGGAGGAAGAGCGCAGAGAGATGTGAAGGATTACAGAAAAAAAAGATGGAGGGAGAAGATGAGAGGATGATTGAACGAGTTGGTTAGAAAGTTTTGCTTGGCATCGTTTTCGCTGCTCTCCACGTTTACACTCGCTGTTTTAGACACCTGCTGTCTGACAGGTCTTTCCCTGGGAAAAACTCACACACTGCAAAACAGTTAGGGAGATCACCACCATGGTTTAACAGACGAAGAGCACCAACAACACAGAACTCAGAAATGTACTTAATGTTCCACATATGTACAGACACTTCATTATACTATCAGTTGATCCTTATTATCACTCTATTCTGTTCATTGTAATTACAATTTTTTGCCTTTTTCCTGACACCCTCAAAAGACACAGCCGGTGTAGACATCTATGAATAAAGGATAAAAAAAATGTACAGGCATTAGCTGTAGTATGTCTGTGCAGAAAATCGGGGGGAAGATGGAGGGATGCTAGAGCAATGATCTGACAGAGCTGTGAGGGGGTGGGGAGCGTCAGTGGCAGAGGGGGTGGGGTTGTGTTTCTGCATTTGTGTGATTTTGTGAAGGGAACTTGTTCAAGCTAAAGCCCTGTCTCTCCGTACGGATAACCCAGAGCACACTGGACACTCAGTCTGCTCTGTGTGGACATTAAACACAGCACACTGTATTATAGCTTCCTAGAGAAAGGTACAAACACCTGACCTGCTTCCCAAGGAAGTGTGTCACATCTTAAATACGCACTGTAATCTGAGAGCACCGTGCCCATGAAATATGACCCTGCAAATACCCGCCTTACTTTAATTGGCTTGTGTTTACTTTTGTTTAGTTGCTTACACGAAGAAAAAGACGATTAGGGTTAGAAACCAATGTTGGGGTCAGAGGCAGAGTTAGAGGAAGGTCTGTGCTTGCATTAGTGTGTCTCTGGGTAAACACATAGCCAGCTTAATGCTAGGACGCTGCGTAGCCAGATTCACAATGCATGCACATACTGGACATGATGCTGTAGAAAAAACCTCTTTCATGTGTGCAATTCCTATAATTCACAGACTTTTCGAGGATTTTGTAACAATTGTTGTTGTTGACTGTCTTTTTAGATTCTTTATGAAAACATCATGACAAACACAAAATCAACACTGTACTCTATACTGTACTCAGCTGACATGAGAATATAGCTTCTGCTTGACCCAGGGTCCCATGTGTCAAAAACCTTTGAGCTGCCCATGTTGCAAATTCCTCAACTAATGTGCATTCAGTAACAAAGGTAGTACAACACAGAAAACCTGTATACACACTTCGCCAAGTGGAGGCCCAGCAGCTCGGGGCCCTGCCAGGTTAATCCAACAATGGGCCACCAGTGGTTTGTTGTTTTTTGCGATCATATTTTTATTGGTGTGTAGGGGGTTACAGGTTCATAGATCACAGCAGTAGATGAATATAATCACAAATATACATTTTTCGGCACCAATATCTAATATTGTGTTCACTCCACTGATGTCAGTGAGGGTTCATAATAAGAATAAGAAAAAGAATTGCAATACTGTTCGACAGAACTACAAAGCAGCTTCCAAAATGAGCATATAGTTGCATCAACACCTCTTAGACTGCATTAGTTTTGGTGATGGAACTGGCACCTTACTATAGATTTAACATTCTCTACACCTCTGTGTAAATCTAATATAAATAAAGATAGACAAATAGCCTGTGCAGCACCTTGTATCTCCTGTAGAATGAAATGTGCTGTATAAATAAAGTTTTGCTTACACTCAGATATCTTTGATCGGAAAGTGTTTTTCTCCTCCCTCTACCACCATATCAGTGCGGCTTGTTGTGCAGTGCTGAGAATACTGAGAAACGCTGACGACAGTAAGTGACCTGATCCTGACTCAGGCCTGCAAGAGAAACAAAGGCTACAAAACATGGTAAATTTTTAATCCCTTTAGTGTGTGTTGTGTATACTGTGTGTGTGTGTGTGTGCATAGTGAAAGGGTTTTCTTGCCTCAGCTCAGCAGTCTAGCTGTCAGTTTAGGCTCCGGTCTCTAGATGAATTTGAAGAAACACCCAGTATGGGGTCTCAGCAGCGCTCTCCTCTGCCTCCCCAGCCTCGCTACTGTTTGACACTTAATTAAAGGTTTCATTAGCTCCCTGGGAAGTGCCGAATGGCCCTCTCTCGCTTATTAGCCATTGTCTTTCCCTTACACCTCTCATTATGTGACGCTGTGTAATTGTTGCCATGTATTACCTGTGTGAAAGGCCTCTGCTGGCATGCAGGCAGAAATTAAAAAACCTGTCCGTTTCATTTCTCACGCCGTTCGCTTGCCAGCATTGCTCTGTGCTCAAGGTTTGTACTTTTTAATGATGGCCTTTTTTTTTTTTTTTTACACACAGCTGAGAATAAATACACAAATAAGACAAGTTGTCCTTAACTTGTTTTCTCTTCCTGGTGAGCTCAACAATGAAAGTTAAGTTTACTTGAAAGGGTTTTTGGACGAGTTCTGGACAGTTTTCTTTTTTTTTCCTTTTCACTGAGATTTGCTATTTGTTGGTGCACTACAGACACCAATTACCACAGCGAGCAATAGTCAAACATATTTCTGCACAAGTGCGCATAGTTATGCATAGTAAGATGCATTTCCAAGCCATTATTAGACAAAGGCTGACAATCACTGCTTGTTATGCAGAGCCACTGAAATGACAGATCAGAGAAAAAGACCATTTTCTCGCACTCATTTGTTTGTTGTGTGTTTTACATCCGACTGCTATTGTGGGAGCGGGGCTGCAGAAGCATTAGAACACCATCATGAACATCCTCTTCCCACATGTTCATAAAAATTCCCATTATTCCAGGGCATTTTTGAGCCCCGAGAGAGAACAATGGAGGGGTTTCTCCATTGCAGGACCCTTAAATTAGCGCTGTGATGTATTTATGGCAGTCCTGTGCAACATTAACGTTTTGGGAGGGAAAATGATGGCGCATTCGGCTGTGGTATAAAGGCCCTGTAAATCTGGTGGCTTGCACTTAGCATGCTTTATTACGCTGGCTGTCGAGGCTCTCATCAGCATCATCTTCCTCCGAGCTCACACTTGTTCTTTCCTCTTTCTCTCTAATTCTCTGCATCATTTTCCTTCCTGTCAGCTCCCCACATGCTTGTGTCTCTTGCTCTGCTCTGTTTTTGATTCAACCGTTCCACCTGTGGTCATCAGAATTCTCTCTGTTTTCTCTATTCCACATATTACCAGAGTTTTAAGCAGGATGATTCTTTCAGGTGGTCAAGTAAAAGTTCTCTTCCTTTTTTCTGCATATTACATTTCAGGCTGACACCAACCTCTCCTGGTAGCAGAACAAAAGATCAACAACTGTGTTCTGGTTCTTTATACAGAAGTTAGAAGCCTGTGTACAAACAGAGGGCGAGAAGTCAACTCCCAAAGTACATTTTAGTTAGAACATCTGATCACCAAGTTAAAGATGAACTTATCACCCCTTGGAAATCTTATATAGGCCGCCAGCGTGTGGTTTAACTTGCCTTGCTGCAGTGATGTAGACATGTACTCCTGGGTGTGTCAGTACTCTGTTGTACCTTTAATCACAGCCAAGAGTTTTGTCACAAAGACTGACTCCAACAAGAGGGCAGTGTTACACAGCTTTTCAGCCGGGTGTTAAGTTACTCGAGACTGCACTTTGCAGATGACCTGATAAAACATTTAGCAGTTGAGATCAGTTCACTTTTCACTTTCTCGCTCAGTTTTAGATGAATTCAGCAACCATGGTGCAGTATGCTGGTCTGCAATCGAAGCTCTGACCGGCTCTTTCTCCATAGCAATGGTTCCTCACAGGAGTAGCGTTTAGAGTCTAGGCCATACTTGCTACTTATAGAGCCGACTTGCATGAAACAGGCTTGCATTGCTAAATTGGAGACTTGAACCGCGGGTATATTTTTGTTTTTCATCCATTACTGAACATTAGCTTCATGGCTAGATTAACCTGTTTGGTGGCCCTGGGGCAACATGATGTTGAGTCCCTTAATGTTTTAAATTAAAAACAACATTTACAATAAATCTAATTTTGTGTAACTGTTTGACATCCAATAAACCTGAACCTTTTGGGGCTCCTGGGGCCCTAGTTGCCCACTTTTGCCTAATTGGTAAACCATCCTTGGTTAGCTCACCAGGCTAATTCAATTCATTGGCTACACTCTTTTTCTACACTTTTTCCCTTTTCCTATGAGGCATCTGACAGGCAGAAAGAAGCTTTAATCAACAAAGCAGCTCGGTGCGTCCTTACAGGACTCTCTATTTAGAGCCATTTGTCATACTAAACTGCCAGAAAATTATCTGAGAGATAAGATAAGCGAATAGTGTGGTGAAAATATCCAGTAGAATCTTATGTATGATCACCAAAAGAAAAGTTTGCTGCTGTCCTTTTTTTTATGTTGATATCTGGTACTCTGTCTTCAGATTGCATAACTTCCTTATCCCAAAATTCTGAAAGTTATTGTGTGTTTGTTTGTTTTCATGTTTGGTCCAGAAATGTATTTCTGCCCCAGGGAAGCAGAGAGTCTTTTAGCCTGTGAAACACAAGTTGCTCCATCATGATGTGGCAGGACAGACAGTGAAGATGAAGCAAAAAGAGTTAAGAGTCCGGACAGAGCATTGAA
>NW_023339651.1:18156591-18157217 GCF_004916995.1 Morone saxatilis
AAATCCATTTGTTTTGTGTTGAGTTTGTTCCCTCAGTCAGGCAGAAAGCAAATCTGCATGCATTAAGGAAAAGTAATGAGTTAAATGTAAGCGAGGAGGAGAGTGAATATCTTAAACTGTGTTTGCTGCACCGGCCCTTTCTAGAAATGACGTTTTGCTTCCCTAAGCATGTAAATAAGGGATGGAAAACAAGCTGGAGCAGATGCAAACAGGACTATGATGAAGCCCATGAAACCAGTCTTTGTGTATGCATGATGACTCTGTGTGTCTGTGTGTGTGTGTGTGCACGTAGACAGCTGCCTCTCTTCCACAGTATCCCACCCATGACAAAGAGAGGATGACTGATCTTGCATTTTCCAGCCTAAAACCTCAAACTCAGCTACCACCACCACACACACACGTCACACACACACAGTGACTGACATCAACAGATGGCAATTTGTATTCTTTAATTACAGCAACTTTTTATGTTGAAGCATTGTTTATCATGGGCTCTAAACTTATGATCATTAAGACTTGTTATTGTTATTCTTGTTGTTCTATATTTTTATTATTGTAAAACACTAAAACCAACATTGTATTAGTCCATCTCTCAATAATTAAATTTCAATTTAATTCAATTTTAT
>NW_023339651.1:18157268-18168234 GCF_004916995.1 Morone saxatilis
TCCTTATAGCATTATTTACAGAGATCCAACAATTTCTACCATGAGCAAGCACTTGGCGACAGCGGCAAGGAAAAACTTTTAAGAGGCAGAAACCTCGGACAGACCCCGGCTCCCGGTTCCCAAGTCCCTTGTTTCCTCCTTACTATATCAATCTTAAAAAACATCTTATTAATCTGTTAAAGGTTAATTAATTTCCTGAAACAGCTGGACACTGTAGTTTTAAGCAAAAGTTACTCAAACTGGAGGAAATAGTGCATTTGTTGGGGACTATTTTCAACAGTGGAATAACACACATTTGGTGCATTAGTGGGTATTTCTGGCAGCTTCATGGTGTATGTGGGAGTGAAAATAAATTACAGCATGTGTTTTCAAAGTAATGAAAGAACATGATGCCCAGTGATTTCACTAATTTGTCTTCCATGTCACGTCCACAAGATCAAATAATTTCCTGTGAATCTCTTATGTGAAGGAACGAAATTTAGACTGAAAAGGCAGACTTCACCTTTAATATTGAAAGCTACCATATTATGAAGCATTTGCAGAATGTAAATACACTGAATGCTCATAAACAGTATCAAAATTGGTTTGGTATAATGAAAATCATAAGGACGCATATGCTGAACCTGGTATATACAGGCTCTATAGATGTTAAAGTTAGAATACGTTGCTGTGGCTGACCATCTATACCTAATGAAGGAAATAAACTCCTGTTGGGTTAGTCCCTCTCTCTCCTTCTCTCTATCTTTACTCAATCGCTCACTTGCTCGCTCTCTCTGGCTATCCAGAGGAAGACAGAGAGCACATTAACTATTGATAATCTGTGGAACAGCATCACATTCAGAAATAAAATCGCTGTCTAAATGTATTCAGAGGCTGCTCGTAAAACTGTAATTATACACATTACTTTGAATATGAAATGCAGGCTGACAGTTATTGTCAGGGGCTAATAAAAGCCATGCATCTCCTCGGCTGTTGAGTGCAACACAGAGGCAGTGCACCTTTCAATATGGTCTTAACGCAGGGGTTGTTCCCGGGCCTGGTCTCACCTAACATATTCACTATTGCTCCACTTGTTGGCTTTGTAGTCGTTTCGAGGGGAATATTGGCAGTGTGTCATATTATTGCGTGTCCAAGGCTTGACTGACGCATAACAATAGCTGTCGCACACATCCAAGACGGGCAGTGGTCTGAGGCTGTGACACCCAAAAGGGTTACATTGTGATCTGTACACACTAAAGTTAAATGATCTGTTTATATGTACACATATAAAATCCTACAAATATTTCATTCATTTATTCTTTGTCCATTTATCCTTTGGTATTGTGCATACCATCAGAATGTTGTTGCTCTGTAGTTTGCACCTTTTGTGGCAGCACTTGCATCAATGTACTACTGTAGTCAGTCAGGCTGCCTAACAATGTGTGTGGCCTCTCCTCTTGTTTCCCATCCTTCAGTCATCAGAATGGTGTAAGTTTACTCAAACAATCTCGTCTTAGTGTATTTCTTGTATCTGAATGAGCTGGTGCATTTGGAAAAGGAATTCAGGGTACCCCAGCATAAGCTATTGTTTTTGTGGATGATGTGGTTCTGCTGGTTTAGAGTTTATCATGAAGGGCAAAGGAATCAGCACCTCCACCTTTAAAACTGATACTCTAAATAGTGGATTGTTTCCTTTGAACTTCTTCACTTGAGGAAGCAACTCATTCACAAACCAAACATCTCAGGGTTATGTTCAAGAGGTTAGTGACATTGGAGATTGACAGTGATTGAGAGAGACTGGTTACAGTGTCAGCTGTAATACAGGCATTGGAGCTAAGTATGAAGTCATCACCCATGTTTATCAGCTTTGGGTCCTTAATCTAAGAATGAGATAGCAGATAACATATAATTTCATGTGCAGAAAGAAAAGGACAAAGTAGTGAGAAGCAGAATTATGGCTTGTTGTCAGCCAGTTTTGGTGGTTCTGCTTCTGATGAGGCTGCTTGGTCATATGCCTCTGGAGGAATGCCTGTCAAGTCCAACTGGAAGTCCCAAGGCAGATCAAGGACACACTTGAAGGATTATACATCCCACCTGGCCTAGGAAGGCCTGTGGATCCCTCAGGAAGAGCTGGAGGAAATAGCTAGGGAGCAAGCACATCTGGGCTACTTTGCTTAGCCTGTTAGTACTGTGACCTGGATGAATGGCTACTAATTGATGCATGTATTTTGGGATGCAATGAATATTGCTACCTCCAGACGCAAAGTCTACATGAGTGCATAACATGTTCAAATCTAGCATGTTGTGCATAGTTATTTATTCTATTTTTAAAGTAGTTATATAAAATTTTTTCTTTGTCATTTTTCTGCTGGTGCTATTTGCTGCTACATTGACTTACTTGCCCCACAGGACTCATTAAAGCAAACGTATCTTGTCTTAACCTGACACCATTTTAATTGTCCCAACTTGCTAAACCTTCACTTATCTGGTAACCCATGTAGGATAAATGCAACCCCAACGATTATCTGCAAATGCTCGTTGACTTTATTCCTCTGTGTATACTTCTAAAGCAAGCATGAGCTTCTGATGTGTGTGTGTGTGTGTGTGTGTGTGTGTGAGAGCCATCCGTCCATCTCTTGCCTGTGGCTGGCGGCCGATGGAGGGTATAAAATAAAGCTAGCTAGAGCCTGGAGGAGAGATAATTGAAAATCAAAGGAGGACTTTGTTAATTTGATTAGGCAGCACTGGGTTGTTCCCGATCAAATTAGATTTCATTATGACATGCAATTAAATAGAACTTGCTAAGGAAGGGGGGGAGACACAAGGATGTCGTCCTGCCAATAGGGGCTTCAGATCAGAAAACATGTCTATGTGCCCTTCTAAACATCGGTGGATTTTCTCTGTTGAATTATTTAACCCTTCAAAACAAAAGGTCTTATTAAAAAAAAACTATTGTTGAAAACAAAAAATCTAATAGTTCACATTTTTTATTGTTAGTTTCAGGCCTATTAGCCTATAGGTTGTTTTGCTTAACCGTTGAACATTCAATGAATGACTTTTGATGACTGGGGAATAAAAAAAAAAATCTACTATGCGTAGGATACATACTAAAGGTTTATGTGCATGCAAAAGACATATGTAATAAAGAATGTATAAACATGTGCTCACGAGCACCTGCACACAAACCCTTTTTTAATCACAATCAGCTTGAAGATGTGCACACATTGAAGAGCATGACACAATTTGCATTCTTCTGCATGGCATGGCTGTAATCAGGAAATTTGCATGAAGGCAACACAAACAAACATGGAGGACAGTGAACGTGACACAGCTGGGGTAATTCTGAACAGGAGATGATAATTCCTAGTCACGTGGACATGGGGTATGAACAGTCTGACATGGACCAGAAAACTGTACTATACAGTAAAATAACTGTTTTCTATTTACCTTTTTATATTTTATATTCATTAGTATTTTATATTTTGTTACATACTTAATTAAAAATTGGCACTAAGGTTTTTGATAAAAAGTAATAAAATATGATAAAGTACCTTTTATTTGTTGAGTATATAATTCCAAATGCAATAAGAGATAGGCTTTTACATTTGGTAATTTTATATAAACAGTTCATTCATTGAATTTACAAAAAATGTGCTATATGATTTGTATGGTTATCTGAATATGAAATTACCTATATTGGGATATGAGATATTGGTCATATCGCACAGCCCTACAGAGGTAGTTAAGATGAAAAGATATCACGATATTCAGGGTTAATAACAGGAAACGGCAAGAATCAACCAGAACCAGCTTCCTGACACACTGTGGTATCAAGCTTTGCATTTCAGCAGCGCTGTGGTACACAACTTTGGTTTTATAAATCCCAACTTTTCCATGGGAAGTGGCGTAAGCATGTTTAAAGGCCTATTTTACGTGTTTGCGATGGTTATAAATGAGGTTGTAGTTCTTTTGCCTATTCTCAACCTTTTGAGCTGGGAAATAATGTACTCTATCTGTTTCACTCAGCAGTAAAAACATATCTAATGTACACGTTTGCTACTACAGGGAAAGGGTGTAGGTTTGGTGCAAATAGACTTTGTGCGAGAGGAAACAAAATAGAGGAGTCGAAATTGTCAGGAAATGGGATGTAAAAAGGAGTGGATGTAGGGAGGAGCTGGAGTGAGCTGGTTTGTTCTGGAATTTACTTCCATAAAACACCAGAGAGAGAGCTTCAGGGCTGCCTCAGGTTGATTAACTTTGTGTGTGTGTGTGTGTGTGTGTGCATATAGAGCCTGCGTATGGTTGTGCAAACATATGCCTGTATTTGTACTTGCATGTATATGCATCTTTTAACATTTGTGTCTGCGATTTTGTTCACACTGTGCATTGTTATCGTGTATGTATGAGTGTGAATTATGTTTTCTCATATAAAGTAGATAACCGCTTCTCCTTCAGGTGTCCATACAGTAGTAAACCTATATGTCAGTGTAAAAGAACTTGTATGTACAATTAGCACAGCCAGCTAAAACGGACCCAGTTCCACGGTCCTGACTTTACAAGATTCTTGTTTAAACAAAAGGTTGAGCAGTTCAACCAAAAAACAAAAATTAGAGGTGCAGTGTTGAGCTGGTGACACCAATTCTATTCTATCATTTTATACCATGAATGATAATTCCATTGCATATAAGAAGCATGCTGGCAAAATTGGGTTTACAAGATTTGTTAGTGGGGCCAATCACAGGTGGTAGGGAGAAGGATGGGCAGCATCTCAGAGTTTGTCCACAGTAAGTCGGTAAACCTGTTTCTCTTTGTTTCAGCCCTCCATCCAGGGTGATAATGTTAAGAAAGACACTGTCTCTGGAATCACTCATTTTATATGTCACTATAGCTGAACAGCAGAACAGCAGAGCCGTTGTCTTCAAACTGAAATTTATGTTGATTTTGTCAGATGATGTTGTGATTACATGATTTTATCACCGCAGCGCAGCAGCTTGGGAAAGACTTCTTGTTAACAAGTATCATTGCAACAGGTTTAAATCTTTATTTCATACTCATTCTTTTGTCTGACAACAGAACTATATCGTGGATTCAGCTGAAGCATAGGTGATCACAGAGAGCAGGAGGTGACTAAACAGAGGTTGAACAGGTTGTCAATGAGCAGAGTAGCAGGCTGTGTCTGTAGATGTTTATTCACAGGTGGAGCTTCTACCGCCTGAACTCTATCGCTTCCAACTTTCCCCGTGATCACTCATTTTAAACACTGAAATAACTGATGATACAGCGCAGCTGTTGTCATTAACCTTATGTTGATTTTGTCAGACGTGTCGTGACCATAAAATAATGATTTGGTCAGCCTGGCTGTCTGTTCAGCTCCTTACCAGATGTTGACTGCATTGCATATTTTAGTTTTTGCTAACTGAGAAGAAGATGAAGAAGAAGAGATTTAGCTGTTTGTGGACAGTGGTTTTCTACTGAGGTGACCTGGAAACGCTAATGTGAACGCAATTCTTCTCACATAAAAGTGCCATTTTACTGAATGTCAATCACTGGCAAAGTACATACATAACACATGGCAATGTTAACTACACCTTTATTTCACCTGGTAATATTCTATGCACAAGCGAGCTTCACTGCTCCTGTGTTGGCTACTTTCTGTTTAACGAATGGTGCTATCTTGTGGCAGGATTACACTGATAATAAAAGTAGGAGTACTGTGTTGTAGTTATTTTAACAGTGGCAATAGATTCCTCCTCTCTAAACTGTTTCAGAAGCTGCTTAAGAAGAACCAAAGAAATAAAATCAACCTGTATGTACCATATTGAACTGTATAGCATCACATCGTATCGAGTTGAATCCCATTGTGTGGAATCAAATTGTGTTAAATCGCACTGCATCGCACTAGGGGTGAATCGTATCATATCCCATTGGTTGCTTTATGTGTCTTTAATGTATCGGATTGTTAGCAGTGCAGTGAGAAGCGAATCACATCGCTGCGTACCCTAATAAACTGACAAATGCATTGTCTATTATTACACACCGTCTCTAACAGTAGTATTTCATTTCAGAACCTAGACTCATGTTTGCAGTGAAAGCCAAGTGGTTTGAGTCAGCAACTTCCCATGATTCACAGAGCAAAACTTGACTGCACAAACCTGTTGGACTTAATTAAAACAGGAGAAGATCTGTATGGATATTGTACCTAACAAAAGTCAATTCCTTCTCGCAGATAGTAAATTGAACTTTAGGACTGTCCTTTAGTCCAGTGACTGTGAGGAGAGAAGGACAGAAAACGGGATGACACAAGAGAAAGTGCAGGTAGAGTAATACAAAAAGAAAGAAAACAGTAAGAGAGATGGAGGTAAAAAGGAAGAAGAGGAGCCAGTGTTGACAGCATCTTAAATAGCCGCCGGGAGAGTTAAACCGTTCACACCAAAGAGATCCCTGATGTCCTGCATTTCCAGCAGTTCTGCTTCTTCCTGGATACACACTGCTGAGAGAGAGCATCCATTAATTAATATTGCTTGGTATTAAAGTTTTCAAACAATAAAAAAGGACACAAAGGGGGATTTAAGGAGGGAGCGTTTGCAGTGAGGACAAATTAATGAAAACGTCGGCCTCTGAAGGATAGAAATTCAATTTATAATGTGTCTCTATCAAGCCGCTGTAGCACTGTAACTTTTCCCCACAGCACCTCTTTGTTTGTCATGTTGGTTTGACCACTGAGAATAACAGAGGGGCAGATTTAAAGGAAGGCTCCATAAAAAGATAAAGGCCTGTAGAGGAGAAAACGTCACTTACAGAGGAAGAAAGCATTGTTTCATTGTTCAGATACCTCTGAGACAAACTTGTGGCTAATTATTTTAATATGATGAGGTCACTCGCTGATATAACTGAAACAGTCGCTCACAAAGGCACCAAAGACTTTGACGCAAGCGCTGTTTTCATTGTATTTTAATATAGTGTTGGACTGAAAAAAATCTTCACAGCAACCATTTCAAAATTGCAATGACATTTCTAATAATGGAAATGACCTACATTCCAACCCTACAACATAACATTCCTTAACAGGATGCATGCAGTAACTTCCATTTGTCTAAATAGGGATATTTTATAGTTTTTTTTTGTTTAAAAAAAAGACATTGTTGATATGATATCTCTGTTTTTAGTAGTCTTTAACAAACACCATTTCCCACAAGCCCAAGATAGTTGTGGATCTGACTGAGACAGGACAGGAAGGGGAGCAGTGTAGATGTTTTAGATAGCAGAGATTACAGCTAAAAAACTGTAATAGAGAAGCTGAAATGAGTATCCTGTACAGATAATGTATCATCAGAGTAAAATGCATCAATATTTGCACTTGTAAATATAACACCTTTTTACAAAAAATAATCTATAAATAGTTCTCTAAACCTAAAGTTGAATTCTGAGGCTGTTCTGTCAATAGTGTTCCAATAAATATAGCAATTTCTAATCAACCCAGACTTAAATTTACAATTTCCAGTTAGCCCCACTTCTGGTTTAAGGACCACCCACATTTGATTCAAGCACCACCCATTTGGAGTACATATTTGAATGCAGATAATTTAGTTTGTTATAGGGATACAGATAATGATACTTGCTCATCCCTAGTGTGTGGTTATTATAGAGAGGGAAAAATGATATGTATGAAATACACACTGGTCATTTTTTCAGGAACTTTAAATAAAAACAAATGAATGCCCAGACTGTTCTAACCAGAACACTAAAAAAACAACTATGTTATATGCTTTCATAATAAGCTACTTGTAAGCAAAGGAGGATGTAGTGTCACAAAACCTCTTGGAGAAGATGGAAGGATATGTGAAGAAAACAAGTGACTCCTGATAAAAATGAGTGTTGATTTTTTGAACTATGACCACCTTAAAGCTCCCGTGAAATGATATCATCAATTACTTACTTTAAGTCTCTGTTTAAACAGGTCAGTAACGGTCAGTCTAAGGTGTAAGCTATTATGTATGGAGAGAAAGGCGATTTGATAGAGCAGGGCAGGCTGTTGTGTTAGGCTCTCTGTTTCCCAGTGCAGCTTGAGATCACCACTCAAGATGCAAGTTCAAGTAGCAATTTTATGGGATCTCAAAGTATTTTTCCCCCTAAACCTAAGGAAATCTTAACCAGATGTGGCAGATCAGAACATTTTTCTAATGGTCATTTAAGGCTAGGGTAGGTAATTTATTTCAGAAACAATTGTTATTTTGTTAAAATTCCTTTACATTCCAAGAGCAATCAATAAATGAAATGCTTTAAGAAAAAAAGAAACCCGCTATCAGTAGGCCTCTAGCTAATCATTTCACTTGCCTACCTACCTATCTGGACACATTCTGCTCTTATTGTGCATGAAAGTGTGTGTTGGGGGAGTGGATTCCGAGGGAGGCCTAAAGGGAGGGCATGGGATTTTTTCTCGATTAGATACTTTAAAAATCTAGTTGTCTCTTGCTATTTTCTCTGATGTTACCCACCCTAGATTTAAACAGCTTTGAAAGATACTGACAAACAGTGTCTTCCTGCTAAAAGGGTTGCAGATCAGAAAATACTTGTGTCATTTTGGAAGGCAATGGCATTTAACCTGTTTGGTGGTTGTTGCCTAGGTGTGACATCTGTATAATTATCTGTATCTGTATCTCAATCTTGTTTCATGATCCTCCCATGTTTATATGTAAAGTACAACTCTCCAGTTACCATTATGGTGGTATCATTTTATCCATGGAAAGGTTCCAGTAACGACTGTTGCCTAAACCACCTCACTCCTGGCCCAGCCATGTGTGATGATATGTGACGGACATCATCTCCATCCTGTTTGCAATGTGCCAGACCTACCCACTGCATGCTGGGTAATTAAAGGGACTTTGTGACATGGCAGCATGGTGGAGAATGCAGTGGAGATTGTAGCTGGGAATGGGCTGTGTTTTCATTAAAGAGCAGGAAGCAGCCTGACACAGGCCATTACTTTGCTTTTGTGCTGGCCAGGAACGGATGGCCATGTATCGTCTGTGTGTTACTGTGGCGCTGAGAGCATGTACAGTATATGTGTGTGTGTGTGTGTGTGAGAGAGTGTGTGTGAGTGTATGCCAGTGCATGCTGTCTGTACTGAAGCAGGTATTTGACTGTGCATATTATAACAATGTACAGTGTGTATCTGTGAGAAGTGATATGGTTCTTATTTCCTTCTGTCCCTGCACTTCTCTCCTTCCCCCTTTACCGTTTCCCTGCTCTCTCGTCTTTCTCGCTCTTTCCATCGCTACCTTCACCAGTCATGCTATACATCTCCCCCACCAGGCTAATTGTGCAGAGACTCAGTGGGAGAGAGGGATGGAAGGGGGTAGATGGGGAGAGGAGGAAACAGAAAGGAAAACTACAGTATTTGAAGCTGGTCAAAGCCGGGGGAGAGATATAGGAAGACTACAGTGCGGCTGCAGTTGCTTTAGGGGGATAAAAGCAAAGGAGTTTTTTGTTTGACTTGTTCAAAGACTAACATGACTAACTAGCCACATGTACACAGAGAAAGAGGAGGCCAATCAGGGTATCTGCAGGTTTCTTTTGTATTTATGAAACAGACCTTAATAGCGTTGGACAGTTAAGACCTTTTCCATTGTAATTTATTATTAAGATTTAAGGATTTAAGGAACTGTGGATCCTGTAGGAAAAGAGACTAAGATAGCGACAACACCCTGTACTAAAAGTCCAACTGCTGACCCATATACTCTCTACACCATGTCCAGATAAAACTGCTTCCTCAAATGAAACTAGATGGGAGCCACTGATCAGAATACTGCACTTCAAGCAATGACTTTTTTTATCCAGTGTGAGTTCTAAGCAGCAGAGCTGTGTCCTGTGCCCAGGTCTTGGTTATGCATGTTTTCCTCTTGTATAGCAGCTCAGAGAGCGATTTATCACAAAACCACAGGGTTCTGGCTTGGGGAATGGGGTTATATTTCATACAGGCATTCTGTAGGGCAAAACTATTGTTCTGGTGGCGCAGGGCCCCTTAAGAAAGGCAAGATTGGTATTTTTTTGTGTGTGTAACAAAGTTTGTGTCTGCATATATATATGT
Source organism: Morone saxatilis (assembly GCF_004916995.1). Taxonomy (NCBI): domain Eukaryota; kingdom Metazoa; phylum Chordata; class Actinopteri; family Moronidae; genus Morone; species Morone saxatilis. The sequence goes on from NW_023339651.1 coordinate 18,167,335, forward strand.
ACATGTGTACATTGTATTTGTTTTTATGTACATCTACACAAACACATGTACTGTACTAACCAAGGGTTATGTGGGATTGGAGCCAGCCTCTCCTCCTGAATGACCTTCTGGAGAAGGGTCTAAGTCAGTACTGCTGAGGTGTTAGAAGGTTTCCTGGCTGGAAGGGATAAAAAAAGACGCTTTCCTCAAAATAGATTTTACAGGACCAACTTCTGATTCTTATTCTGAAAATATTTTTCCTACATATTAACCTACATGAGTGTTGGAATAAGGTGTAATTAACTAGAAAGACCATTCAGGAGACAGGGGTCAGGTAGACATCCAGATCAACCTGTAGTTGATTTTAGATGATGTGCTCACATCAGTGGAGCCATACGCAGCAACAGGTGGGAGTCCATTTGAATAAGCATCATCATCTCCTTATCTGTGAATTCAAAATAGATTATTATATTTATATATACATTATATGTCGCCAGCTGTCGTGCATTGTGAGCAACGCTCGAAATAAAAGTGGTGTGTGTACAACGTCGGTGTGATTACTGTGTGCTGGCCCCACGTTGGGCGCCAGTGTAGCAAGTCGAGCTACAGACGGGGTTTCCTCAGCACACAAGTAATCACACCGACGTTGGACACACAACACTTTTATTTCGAGCGTTGCTCACAATGCACAACAGCTGGCAGTCTAGGCTCTGGCGTTTGGTCGCAGGATACTCCTGGTAGCGTCTTCCAGCACACTCACTGCCAATATATAGGTGAAGGGGAGTCCTTAATTTATTATCAGCAGGTGAGGTGATCAACTTCACTGGTTGCCCGCTCCCGAAGCCTTCCCCACACCTCTCTCCTGCACACAAACCACGCCCACCCCCACATCTACTAATTCATTTTCATAATTGATGGGGG
>NW_023339651.1:18168334-18180502 GCF_004916995.1 Morone saxatilis
CTCTCTCTCTCTCCCTCTCTCCACATCTGTTTAGCCTCTTGACTGCCTGTTCAGTCTCTGGAGAGGGCACTTATCTCTGTGGCTGTTGTCTGTGGACCTGGTTTGTTATCCCACCGAGCCTATTGTAAGACAGCCCACTTGGGTCAATGGCCATCCTCTACCAGCTAAAAACAATCAGCACACAGTCAATAGCGGAGCCATTAAGATGTGGAATAGCAATAACAGGCCAACTGAAGATACTCTGCTCTGTTTAGGAAGGAGGAGGAGACAGAAAGAGAAAAGAGAGCAAAGACCTGCTGAAATCGATGGTCTCTTTTGGGGCTTCTGGACGGGTCATGAGAGAATCGTTGTGGTGGTTCACTCATTGGGAATCTTTTTGCATCATCAGGGAGAGAGAAAGCAATTGGATAAGCAAGGGGGGTGGTAGGGAGAAAGAGAGTAAGAAAAGCAAGACATTGCACAGAAGATGTAGGCTCTCTGCACAGGATCAGAGGCAGGAGCTTTAATAACCAGCCTGAGCTATTGTTTTCCAGTTGCCAGTGCCTTCTTTAATTTTAAACTGATGAGTTGCTAGACTATTTTCTTCTATTCCTTACCTGGTGCTTGTTAGTGACATAAACCTATACCACAACTGTGTTTTGTGCCCCATCTCGTAGTGAGCACAGGTCACAGAAAGAAGGAAGATATTATGGAAGTTGTAAGAGATGATGGAGAGTCAATGAAGGGAAATATGTTATACATTTATAAAGGAATAGGACAGGAGAGAGAGAAATGTGGGGAGTGAGATGACATAACATGCATCCATCTGCTTACAAGCCTGGCCCCCTCAAGATGTGGTATGGCTGGTTTGATCACATTCTGATCCCAACACTTTCTGCATGTACTTACACCTTGCATTAACGTAAATTTGTCCTTATCCATATACACATCACATTTTACTACCAGGTGTAATAGGGGTATGAATGGCATCAGAAAGACCAGATACCAATTCTATATAGCAGTAGATTTGTCCTGTTATGGTTCATACCTACACCATTTTCCCAGGCTCATTTGTGTTAAGAGTGTAGGCAGGGTAGTATTAGCAGTGGTTAGAGACTGTATTTGTTCTAGCTAATACTGCAGTGGGTAAAAAAAAGTTTGACCAAAATCATAACAGACTCATTATGAAGCTCCCACAGTGATGCTCATACACTGCCCTCTGTTTACATTTCCCCTTGGCTCACTCCTGGGCACCTTTCAGAGAAAAATTAAGCTTCAAAACAAACTGTTTTGAAATGAAACCGTTTTTCATTTTCTACACAATATAAAGGCAGCCTCACAACACACCTCAGCATCAGGTTAGCTTGTCTACCCTGAGGCGAGATAAGTCTATCAAGCAGGAGGCAGAGGGCAGATGCCATGTATCTGCAGTTCAGAGAGCGACAGGAGCAGGTGTGAAGAATGGCATTGTGTTGTAGCAAGCAAAGGGGACATCCAGGTCAAATGTTCAGAAATGAGTATTTCATGAAAGTTGTGACATAATAAGAAAGCCCAGATATACTACCATAATAAGTAGTAGGACTATGTATTGGCAAGAATCCGGTAATAAAATATGTATCACAAAACAGGGGGCTACAATTCAATATATAGCAATATTGTAAGCAAAATGATATATTTTGATTTTTTAATAATCTAAAACTGTAAGAGTGTAGAAAACACATCACCATATGCATAAAATCTGTAACATCCAACATCATAGTACTACTTTTTTGCAAAGGAATTAATATTTATCTATCTCAGTTAAAAAATAAATAAATGTGCTTGCAGGATTCTTTAGGTAAACAAATTTAGAAAATAACATAGTAATTTAATTATTATAGACAGTATATAATTTTAGGTCCTACTCTAAAGGTTTACCAGTTTTTAATTTCTCAAGTAGTTAATTAAAGACAACCACTGCCATCTATCACAAAAAAATCACAAAACATAATATTGCGATACTCAAGCATTTCAATATATTTGACACCTTTTAATAATAATGCATAAATAACAAATAAACAGACATTATAACTTGAATTAACACTGATTCTAAACATCAGCAACCGTACCATACTCACCTACGTGTCTAGACCCCAGGAAGTAGCTTCCTTGGTGGGAGCTGATGGGGATAGAAAGAAAGAAGAAAGTTAAGTTAAGTTTACCTTTAATAATCCCTGTATAGAAATCCATTCTCTGCATTTGACCGATCCTGAGTACTAGGAGCAGTGGGCAGGCACCGTGCAACGCCCATGGACCAACTGCAGATCTGGGCCAATGCCTTGATGAAGGGCACTGACTGGAGAATTGACCTAATATACAAACACACACAAAAGGTATAGAATCATGAGAGTAACTTCTGAATCCATATGTATGAACAAAGTGTAATGGATGAAGTAGTTAAACCTGAGTTTTGGAACCAGGCCATCATGGCTAAACCCAGACTAGACTGCTCTGTGTTGGACAAGGTCTGCCCACTGCTTCCTCTTACAGTATGCTTTTAATTGGAATCTACAGTATTTCAGATATCAGCAGCTTCTCTCTTGCTCCTCCACACTCTCCTTTAATCTTATCTGCTCCTCTTTCCCTGCAGTGCATCTGTCTATCTTTCTCATTCTGTAACTTTCATTATCGCTGTGTTAAATTAGCAGAGCCATCAAGCACCAGAATGGCATAGATGCACACAGATAATGTCAGTATGAAAGCCAAAGAAGCTCTATTGATCCTTGTACCTTCAGATGCCCACAGTTTGAAAGGAACACATTCATTCTTTACCAGCAGCTCCTTCCCACTTAGTTCAATTAGGTTCCTTGAAGGCAAAGGGAAAATTATAGTCTCAAAACAATTATATTCAGCTCTCACAACACAAATTATTTTAAAGCTGTAATAGTGTAATTTCATACTCACCACATGCATTATTCATAGTTTTTTTTTTCAATCAACCAGAGATCCAGATGTAAGCAAACTCTGCTGTTTCCACCGAGAAAAAAAGCTTTTCTTATTTAGTTTTTCTCATCAAAACTTTTTGCTTTGTTTGTCAGTTCATTATAATTATTATATGTCGGTGTGCCTAAATATATTTCCACTGCAGGCCCACTTAAGAAGTCGTATAGGCAAATGCAAGCACACTCCCAGGAACAATACCTAAACACAGCTAATTGCACTAAAAACACACATAACGCATTTAAGCAGTGTGAGAATACAATAGAGATTGCTAATGTGGTCATCTGTTTCACTGGATAGTGAAATTAGATCATAAAGCAACAAGAAAATGCTTGGTTGGTGCAGCGCTGTTTGCTTCTGTTGCATTTCTGAGGGAACAAAGTGTACTCTAAGTATCCTTTTTATGGCCCCACATGCTGATGTGACCGTGTCGGTGGTGTTTTTTTGTGTGTGTGTGTGTGTGTTTGTGTGTGTTTGTGTGTGCGGTGGTGGATGCATGCATCTATATGCCTAATGATGAATGAGAGAGGCAGAGCTGCAGCTCAATTTAAAGACCTGCAGCCGTCTCCCAGTAGTGAGGTCATTTCAGATCTATGGACAAACATATAGACACAGTAGATCCTCTACAGACTATATTAATTCCTAGACCTTAACATAAACAACTTTATATATTCCAGCCAAATGCGCTGAGAGCTTCTACTTACCCATGAGTGGCATGACTGACTCCAACCATAGATGGTTTGGCTTACTCAACACTTGAATCAGAGAAGTAAACACACTCATCCACTAGCTCATCCTGGCTTCTTAGGTGTCTTTTCTTACCAGCCCCTAAAAAAACAAAAGAAATGAAAAAAAAATGTTTCAAATGAAAATATCTAAGCATACAAAACAATAACAAAGGATGAAATTTGTTGATGTCGTAAAGTAGTGTGGGTTTGAACAATGTTGGAAACATTTGAAATGTTACATACTGGTATTATAGCTTTAAAGTCAACATTAATGCTGAATATGCATTCACTCCCATTTTTCATTAACATGATAACTCTCGAGTCATATTCTGGTATCGTGCGTAATACTTTAATACTTCTTTCATGGTTAGAGCATTGTAAATATGCAGTAGTATATGTACAAAGTGGCAGCAGCATACAGTTTAGCCAGACCATCTTTCCCCTCCGCTTTTTTTCGTCATCTTGTCCGCATCTGCTGGATCAGTAGAGCTTGAAATGGCTCACATTAGACCTAATTTAACACTTTTTTTCTGAAAAAAGTAGAATAGAGTGAATGGCTGAAAGTCTCAGCTTCCCTAACAATAAGCCACCATTATTGATAGTGTGAGAAATACCAACATAACAGCCTCCCTTGTGTGGGCTTTTGATTGGCAGCTCAGCCAATCACTCATGAATCCCATTGTTTCATTGGTTTTAGGGTGATTTCTCCTGTGGCCCTTTTTACATCTATTTACATGTATTATATGGAGGTGGGATCAGGAGGAAACTACTAGCATGGCTGGGACAGTGCCTGTTAAAGACCCCACAAGGAACTTAATTTTGTGTTCATCCTGGCGACCCTTGTGTTTCTCTCGCCTCAATTTTATTTTCATTAGTGCCACTGTGGCAATGACACATGCATTTAAATAAAACAAACACCAGGGTTTTGTTAAAAATATAATGTGTATTGACCACTGGGTATAGCAGAAAGAACTGTCAGAAATGCTACAGAAAAGAACAATCAGTGTATCTGTTTACAGTGGAGCCAAGCAAACTATCAGTTCACCGGATTAATTGAACAGAAGACCAAAGAAGACCATCAACAAATAAATCCAACACGGTAATACTGAAGTAATGATACCTCTGTTCTGCATGATGTGAAACACACACTAGCTTTTGTTTTCTGAATGATGTTTTGTATGTGCAGGATCCCTAACCCTTCCTTTTATACCTTGTGCATGGATAGGACATTTGAAACCCCTGCAGGACACTGTAAACTTTTATAAAGAGAGGGAAATGGAAATAAAATTATTGCAGAAAACCATCTGACCATAAATAGAACCAAAATGGGGACTGATATGTATAACATTAATTGATATATAGTGAGTCTGCGTATGGTGATGTCATATGGTTCATCCAGACACCTGCCAAGTATTTTTTGAAAGTACCTGCCCTTTTCTAAAAAGCTTTTAAAGGCAACTTCCTAGATGGTTCTGTGTAACAAACCATCTGCACTCAGGTTACTAAGATCATCATGTTTCTGTAATGCATGCATGGAAAAAGGTACTAGTATCTGGACAGGCAAATCTCTCAATAGAGATGAAACTTAAAATGAATCCCATAATTCTTGCTATACAGTCTGTATTTGCAATCGGGGCTGCCCTGTAGACTTACTAAGCAGCTCCTGCACTGTATAACAGTTGAGGATTCAGAGTCTTTCTTAAAGACATTGTACTGTTACTTACTGCTGGAAGGATGGATGGAAGTATTGCTCATTTACTTTTGCCAACTATGTTCTCTCAGTGTAGCGATTTGAACCACACACCCTCTAGCCTCTACCGTCACTGACTGACTTTGCATCTAATTGTCCCACCTTAATTATTTCCCATGTAAGTTACACCGTGTTCAGGCGGGCAACACTGTGTGAAAAATGCAAACCTGTCATTCAAGTGAATGGGAGCACTGTGATTATGCACACACTCGCAGAGGGCTCCATTAAATAATCATTCACAGGGTCATCCAGCAAAAAATCTGAAGCCAGCTAATGCAGTAAAGTTGAGGTCAGCAAGGTGTTGGCCAATCAAATATTTGCAAGCGCATTTCTGCTACACTACTTTGTTACGTGAACAGTGCAGTTCTATTTACCTGCCGATTGTTGAGATAGAGGATAAAATGCATGTTGTCTTGATAACTTTCCATATAGTTGTAAGAACCTGTCTTATGGTATTATAAAGCGTCATTTATTCAAACCAGCCTCCCAAGCTCTGTTTTGTTGTCTCACTGGCATCTGAAAAAACACAACCCCACCAGTGTAGGCAATAGTTTAATAGAAGTAAACTTGTGGTAAACTGGTGTTAATATCGTCAATAACACTGTGCTTGTGCATGTTCGATCTGGTTTTCATTGAATCTTCTGTTTGTGCTGGTCTGCTTCACTTGGCTGGGTTTGCTGATCATGCTGTTGGTGTGTTATAAATATTCTGCTTTCTGCTATTCTGTACAGATTTGACTAGTGAGCACTATGCAACACAACTGGCAAGAAAAGCATTCCTCATTATCTGGAGGGTGCACAGACTGAAGGTGCATCGTATTATACTATACATATGCAAAGTGCTTACTTTTATAAGCTGTCGATCACACATATAATGACAAATATGGCCAAATAACCAAGGAAAAAGGCTAAACATACTGTTCATGTTCCATGACAGCTGTGGGCTTCTACCAATCATGTGCACACATTTTTGATCCAGTTCTGTCAAACTTGGATGAGCTAAATCTGGCCGGTAGAGGGACTACCCATCATCTCATTGCTCCACCAGCACATACTGCAGTACCACACTGCCTTAAACTGGAGGGAAAATTGATTCTCAAGGACAGACCGAAAAAAACCCACCAAAAACCCACACTCTGTATACAGCTGGGCCCAGTGAGCCCAGCATGAGTCAGTGTTTGCTCTCTCTGATCCTGGGATGGTATTGATCTTTACTACAGCCTCTGCCGAAGTCATAACCATACCTTTGAATCCAGCCCTCTGCTCCAACTTGGCGTTGTCTGATCCTAAAATAACTCCTCCCTTAAACTGCACACACAATACCTTTTTGTTGTACAGTTTGAGAAACATTGCCAAAGCAAGTGTGGAATATGTATATATACAGTCAAGGACAAAAAAAACAATACAAACAAGAGAGAACTCTAAACATTGTAACACATTTTTCTCACTCTCTTTCTTTCTCCCCCCTCATGTATGAGTGTTATATCTCTCTCTCTGGGTAATGAATGGCTGCCCATTTATCTGAGTGTCGGCCGGAAGCCCTGAGGAGGTGTGTCTCTCCCAAATCAATATCTCATTAGTTTAAGAAGCCCTGCCTCTCTCTCTCTCAGTCCCCCCTTCCTATCTCTCTCTCTCGCTCTCTCTTTCCATTTCTTTCCCATACCCTTTCATCATTTACACATCCCTTTATCATGCCTTTATCCTTCTTTCCTATCGTTTTGTCTCCTCACCCACTCCTAATCATTTTCACTTCCTTTGCTCTTTCTCTTGTTCAATCTGTTCCTCCACACAGGATCACAACCTTTTGAGATATAGACTTACGGAAAGTCCTTTGGACAAAATGTTGCTCGGTTCTAGCCTTTTCTTTTGTACACGAACCAAATAACACCGGGATAATGTTGCCCCCCTGTGTGTAATTTTAGATTGCATGCTGGCCTTCCGTAAGCAAAAGGGAGACCGAGGCAGAACAACAATGACCGCCCCCCATTCCATCTTGGGACTTTTGTACTTGGTTTGAACAAGCTGTATTAAAGGGGTTGAAAATGCACAAACATAGTTGCAAATGAATGATCAGGAAAGACTCACAAAACAAACAAAGTCAGTATGTACAATCATCGATGTTTAAGAAGAAATTGTCATCACACCATCACAGTATGTTTGAGACAGATAGATAAAAACCTAAGGAGTCAGTTCATGTGTTTTTTTTATATTTAAACACATAAAGTGGGAAATGTAGTCAAATTTGTAAGCCCAAGCCCAAGACCTGGCTCAGGCCGGCTCAGATGTCAGTAGATTGGGCGGCTATGGCTCAGAGGCAGAGCGGGTCGTCCCTTGATCAGAGGGTTGTTGGTTCAATTCCTGGCTCCTCCTGCCACATGTATCCTTGAGCAACTGTGCTCGGGTGTGTGAATGCTGTATGGAATGTGTTAGTATTCTGTTCGATGGGCTTTTGCAAAATGAGTGAATGTGTGTGAAAGGGTGATGTAGTGTGAAAGTGCTTTGAGTGGTCAGAAGATTAGAAAGGCGCTATACAAGTACAGGTCCATTTACCATTTACCATTGGTGTCTAACTGAATAGTTTCTGATGTCAACACAAAGAGAAACACTGCTGTCCGCCATGTTGGCATGTTAACCACGTGATCAAACAGGCAGCTTCACTAAAGGTGTGTTCAGTTAAGAGGTGGCATGATCACGTAAAAAGTCAATGAAGGGAAATAAGTGAGCGTGAATAGACAAACAGTTTCTTGTGGCAACGCAAACTGAAGAAACAATTGCTCAAGTTAAAAAATGTTCTGTAAAAAAGTCACGCTTATACTGGAACATACAGAGACAAGAGGAAAAAGGAGAAAGACACTGGTAGAAATTGACCAGTTCCTGCTGTTCTACCTGACACACAGGAACACTCCAACACACGGTCAGTGCATCCATTTCTAGCTAGCACACAGTTAGTCTGTGCAGGTGGTACATTAACTGTCAAGTGGTCAAATCTGTCAAATGACAGGAAGTGAAGACTTGCTAAACATTCTGCCTGAACACACCTTAAAAAAACATTTTACATGATTGGCTAGAAATAAGTGACATCTCAATGACTTGGTAGTTTAGACTCGACTTGACAAAATTGAAAAAGACTTGCAACTCGACATGACACCCATGATTTGTGACTTCACTTGGACTTGAGCCTTTTGACTTAAATACTTGATACCTTTCCCCCAGCCCAAAGATAAAAAAAAATGTAAATCAATTCATTACCCTTCATTTCTTTAATCAACTAACATTAGCATTATTCATTATCCGCAAGTTGACACTTAATTCCCCTAGATTCACTTTTTTTTAATCAATCCAACAGCATCCAGTGGAGTTGCAGAAGGGAACCATGTAGACCTAATGTTAAGTTACTGAGCACCAAAGCTAACTTTTTGTTTTTTGCATTCATTTGGTTATTAAAATGGCATTACATTTGGTCTTGACTCAGTCTTGACTCTGGACTTGACTCTGTATTTGCCTCTCTTTACTTGGGACTTAAGTGCAAAGACTTGAGACTTACTTCTGACTTGAATTAGTCCCACATATGTTTCTGTCATTTGCAAAATAGCAGGTCAAATGAAGAAAAGCCTGTACAGTGCCCGCACATTGATGCACACTTTAAAGGTAATGCAGTTAATCATGGTTTGCACACATGCCCAGAACGATTAACAGCATAGACGGCAGCACTCACAGGGGACAGCAGATATTCTGGCCACTACAACCAGTCTTCAACAAGGAAACACACACTGACACTGTCAGTGCAAATGTATTAGGTGAGGCAGCTAAAGTATAATTCATGTGCCATCTAAAAGCCCATTTCTCCTGGCTTCAGTGCCCGATTTGGACATTCAAGTGGCACTTCCTGCTGAGGCAGTGGTTTATCCAATAATCCAGACAGCACACAGATAAACATTACATCCCATAAGAAAACGCAGCAGCGTGCCTTTTAGTTTTTATTTTCTTTTCTGCCGTTCTCATCATCTCTCTCTCAATCCTTGCTGAGTTTTCTTCTGCTCCCATTTCCCTCCGCCTCTCCTCTTTCTTTTCCTCTCTGGTCTTTTTTCCCCCATGCCTCTGCAGCATTGCAGCCACTAGCCATAACTCTTTATGAATGATTACGGCTACTTATGGCAGGCTCGCCGAGTGCCGACATAAAGCACTCAAAAGGGCTTTGTCGGAAGCCACAATAAAGTATGTATTGATAGTCCTTCTGCTTTAGAGGTTTATCCAGTCCACTCCAGACCGAGAGAGAGGGAGTGAGCGAGAGAGAGTGTCACTTATTTGCTGCAAATCTTTCTGGTTTCAAAACAAGCAATTATAGCTTCTGTATAGAGAAAAGAATAGAAAATAAGTGCAAACAGATCCCCTGCTGACCATGTACCATGAGAACTGTTGCGCACACTAACAGACACAAAAATGTAATGAGTTTAATAGGCATTATAGAAGTCAAATTGAAGTGCAATCTGTGTCAAAATAGCATTAATTTCAATAAAATGTCAAAAGCAACAATCTTGGCAAACTCTACAACTCACTTTATTCCTGTCTGAGTTTATACAGCCTGTCCAAGCTTCAACTGCTCCAGAATGCCACAGCAAGACTTTACACAAGATCCAACAAAAGAATGCACATAACCCCATTCCCACCTGGTTACCTGTTGTTTGCTACCTATAGTTATATGTTTTATAATACATTTTCATGATTTTTTTTTAAGGTGCACATATAGGGTTGCCTCATGCCTATATCTCTGACATGCCAATAGAGGTGGGACCAAGTCATTGTTTTGCAAGTAACAAGTCTCAAGTCCCATGTCAAGACCTTAGTCCTGAACTTGTGAGTTGTGACTCTTCAGCCAGTGTAATGCCATTTAACAAGTAACAGTAATAATATATTTAAGAGGCCATATTATGCTCTTTTTCAGTTTAATACATGTATACGGCAAGTGTACTAGAAAAGTTTAACACACAGTTAGTTTAGTAGTTCAAAATTTGTCCTCATGTTTTGGATGAACATCAAAGTATGAGTTGGAGAGGCAGCTGCAGCACATTAATGCTGTACAATGACCGAAACAGAACCTGTGTGTACGCGAACAAAATTCTCTTTGGTAGAATTTCTTCCAACTGGTGCTCAGTAACATTAGCTTAACTTGATAGGACGCTGTCAAAGTGGATCTAGGGAATTATGTATGTTTTGACATGAAACTGACAATGATCTGAATTAATTTAATATAATCAAATGATTAAGTTTGGCTGATTGCGTGTGTTGGTTGGTCTGTTAATGGTTGAGTTTGCCTTTCCACTTAACAAATGTAGTGTGCAGGCAACAGCGTATTTAGTATTTACAAAACTCACCATTTGTCTCGTAAAGCTAATTATTCAGTTATTAAATCCTAAATGTCCCCAAACGCTTGCCTTCTTTGAAGATAAACTTCAAGGTAACTCCGTCTGTGCACTGTACACCATCTGGGTGCTGGGATGTACTCTCGCAGTTGAGCCCAAACTTTTTCAGTTTTTTTTTTGTTGTTTTTTTATGTTGAAGATCAACAACAACAATCACACTTCTTTTCCCCACTACCCTAGCTTGCTCAGCAGCATTCAGTCATTATTTGATATTGTATTGGTGAGTTCAGTGGTAGGCAACCTGCTGCTTTGGAGCCACTCTCTAGTGGCTCCCTGTGGCTGTGATAAAAATAATACGGAAATAGATTACAGGGTTTATTTTACCTTTTAACTTATCATTGTTGTAAGTTAAAATGTGTTTTTTTTGGGGGCGAAAATGTCTCTTTTAATAGTGAAGGTTGCTGATAGTGTTATTTTTTAGGCCTATTGGCCAAGCTGATGAGTTGGTTGTTCGCTATGAGCCCTACATTTGGTGTGATGCAGACCCGTGCAGCTATATTGCCATTGATTGAATACATTTGCCAATGTATTCTGCATGGTTTGGCCTCTGTTATTGTTGGAAAGAATTAATATAAAAAATAATTATAGGCAAGAATGAGAATTTGATGTATGTAGATCTTTTAGACATTTGTTTTTCTTGGCAGTGAGGCAGCTGATTTGGAGTGAGACAGGATAATTTATTCACTCATATATTTATTGTCAATGTTAATGTTTATAATCATCATAGTAAATGTTCCTCTGTGACTGCTAGTATGAATGGCTATTATTATTGCACTATTGATTTTCACTGTGTATTGTTGAAAGCCACATCCACCAGTCACTGACACACACACACTCACACACACAAACACAGACAGTAAAGCGATTTCACGTAAAAATGTTGACCTTTTATCTTGATGTAGTGGCAATATTGTTCTTTACATTCACGCCTGTAAATCACATTGAATTGAATCAAAGTGAATTGAGAGAGAGAGTGAGACTGAGAGAGAGCGAGCCATAAACAGAGACATCTCCACAGTAGCTGCAAACTTTGCTGTCCTGTGCAGAAACAGTAATGTAGGCTTCTCCTGGGAAACAGGGACTTTATGTTTTATTTACAATGAGCAAGCAATACTTCCCAGCCAAGGTGTATGTGTAGGTGTGTGTGTGTGTGTGTCTGTCTGTCTGTCTGTCTGTCTGTCTTAGGAGTCAGTATTAACTACACAAGTGATACTTCCACCTAATGTACCTACACATGAGCATGGCTATTCCTCACTATGAGGGGCCGTCAGGGACATTATTCAGAATTACCTCTCACAAACACATGTGAAATG